>NC_057861.1:548078638-548390781 GCF_019393635.1 Dromiciops gliroides
GAGCTCTCCTCCTGCCTGCAGGAAACTTACACAGTGTCTTGCTCTCTTGGCTCAGGAACTTGGTGAGAGCAGACACAGCCCACTATGGTTCCCCATTATCTCTTTCTCCTCTCCTAGATCCTGGCCAGGCTTTCCTATCTTTCAGAGCCATGTGCGCTCTCTTTACTAATATATTTTTTTTTTAAACAGGGCAATGGGGTTAAGTGACTTGCCCAGGGTCACACAGCTAGTAAATGTTAAGTGTCTGAGGCCGGATCTGAACTCAGGAACTCCTGAATCCAGGGCTGGTGCTTTATCCACTGCGCCACCTAGCCGCCCCCTCTTTACTAATATTTAATATGTTTTAATAAATGTTTAATGCCCCCCAAACTGGTGCAGTAGCCTCTAATTTCTAAGTAATAAATATATGATAAACCCCATCTACGTTCCCCAAACTTGGGACAGAAATAGGGTGACCACGTTTAATTTTACTTGCCACACTCTCTTCTTAACTCTATAATCTGGTTCCCAACCAATTCAACCAAAAATGGTCTTGCCAAAGTTACTATCTCTTAATTACTAAACCTAATGGCCTTTCCTTATTCCTCATGCTTCTTGACTTCTCTGCAGCCTTTGACACTATTGATCACTTTTTTCCTTTTTTCTCTCTTCTCTCCAGATTTTCAGGACACCCCTCTCTCCTGGTTCTTCTCCATCCTAGCTGACCACTCCTCCTCAGTCTTCTTTGCTAGATCTTCATCCAGGTCATACCCACAAACCATAGCTGTTCTATAAGGGCCTTCCCTAGGCTTTCTTCTCTTTTTCCTCCAAATCATTTCGTTTGGAGATCTTAACTTCCATAAATTTGGCTATTATCTCTATGCTGGTGATTCTCAGATCTATTTATTCAGCCCTAACCTCTCTGTTGACTTCAAGTCTCATACCTCCAACTGCCTATTAGACATCTCAAACTGAATGTCTTAAAGACATCTTAAACTCAAAGTGCATTATTTTCCCCACCCACTCCCACCCCCGTGTCCCCAACGCTGTCTTTCTAACTCTCTATTACTGTCAAAGGTTTAAGCTTTGGAACCATGAGCAAATTTCTTTTGTAGATCATTGCCCTCATAAAGGTCCCCAGTGATGTACTCTAGAAATCTCACCTGTGATGGAAAATGGTTCACTATATGAACTATTTGGTTCTCTGGGGCTCTACATTTGCAACTGTCCTATTCCCATTTGATTCCCCTATGTCTGTACACATAGGGGGGAGGTATTTTTTTCAACTACACATAAAAACAATGTTTAATCTTTGTTTTTTAAGATTTTGAGTTCAGATTGTCTCCCTCCCTCCCCTCCCTCCTCCTTGAAAAAGCAAGCAATTTGATATAGATTATACACATGCTGTCTTGTTAGAAAAGACAATGCAGACCCAAAAGAAAAAACTGTAAGAAAAATAAAGTCTTTAAAAAAGGTATGCTTGGATTTGCATTCAGACTCCAGTTCTTTCTCTGGAGGTGGATGGCATTTTTCATTATAAGTCCTTTGGGATTGTCTTGAATCATTGCATTGCTGATCTCTCTTTTCTCTTCCTCTGTTCTCTTCCTGTTCTCTCTCCTATCCCAACTCATTCACATTTGATCATTGTACAATATTACTGGTAATGTGTTCAATGTTCACCTGGCTCTGCTCACTTCACTTTGCATCAGCTCATATAAGTCTTTCTAGGTTTTTCTGAAAGCATCTAGCTCATCATTTCTTATAGCACAATAAATTCAAATGGGGAGTTCTTGATGATAATTGATTATATTTATATTACATACATTACCTTGGGTCTAATAGGCAGTCAATGTCTGTTTAATAATTTGCTTGGGAAGACATGGGGATTTCATAAACAGCTGCCATTGGCATTGTGTGGACACTTGTTTTTGTGTTTTTGCGGGGCAATGGGGGTTAAGTGACTTGCCCAAGGTCACACAGCCAGTAAGTGTCAAGTGTCTGAGGCCGGATTTGAACTCAGGAACTCCTGAATCCAGGGCTGGTGCTTTATCCACTGTGCCACCTAGCCGCCCCCTGTGTGGACACTTGTAAATGACCTTTCCTTCACCCTACTAACTTACCTCTAGGGCTAATAATAAAGCTAGCACTTTAAATTTGCAAAGTGTCTTACACATATTATCTCAGTTTATTCTCACAATAATTTTGGGAGGTAGGTATTATTACCTATGTCCCTGGCACATACTAAGTGCTATATAAATGTTAGCTATTATTATTCCCATTTTATATTTGAGAAACTAAGGAAGACAGAAAGTAAGTGACTTACTCAGGGTTGCACAGCTAGTAAGTGTCTGAGGCTGGATTTGAACTCAGGTATTTCTGATTTAAGATCCATCACTTCACCATCTAGCTCCTATAGTATGGTGTGATAGATAGAATAATGGATTTAGAAGCTGGAAGAGCTCCAATCAAATCCCACTTTAGATACTTAATATGTTACCCTGACCGCCTAATTTCTGTAAGCCTCAGTTTCCCTGGTGGTGAAATAGTGTGAGGATAATCTCAAGGTGCTCTATAACTGTCAGCTATTATTATATTCTGAGATACCAAGATATGCCAAGGTGAACATACCCCTAAAGGGTATATTTAGTAAATTTAAAGATACAAAACATAAATTATTTAAAAATATAAAAAATTTAGTACATGTAAAGATCATCATCATAAAAGAATGTCATCCAGATGAAAATAGCTCTCATCTCACCCCTCTGAAATCTTTCTGGTTTTAGTTATGCTGTGTACAAGTGTTTGTTTATTCCTGCAACTTCCACGAATTCTAGGCTAATGGCCTTTGGCTTTTGTTTTCAGAGAGTTCTATGGTCTGCCATTAAGTCTCTCTGACTGAGATGGAAAGAAGTGCCCCCTCTGCTCCCACATGGGTATATTCTGCCCGGTGCAATGGAAAGCACACTGACTCCAGAAGACCTGGGTTCAAGTCCTACCACTGTCTGACATTTACTATTGGCAGATCACCTCTGAATGAGCTTTCCTCAGTTATCTCATCTTTAAGACACGAAACTTGGAGTCTGGAAATGCTAGGTTCAAATCCTACCCCAGATACTTACTATATGACCTTGGACAAGTCATTTAAGTTCCATGACCTTCTGTTTACTCATATATAAAAAGAGATGGTTGGACTAGATATTCTCCCAGCTCTGAGTCCATAATCTAATGATCCTATTATTCAAGGTATCTCTGTTATTTAAAATAGTGCTGGAAAGGACCTCTGAAGTTCCCTCTACCACCCTTGCATTTTACATATGAATAGAGGCATAAAATGCTTGGATTTGGTTCACTGAACAAGCTAGCCCTCTTGTGGACCTCAGTGTCCTATTAATGATAGTAGAGCTGGAAAAGCATTCCCTGTCTTTCTGTTCTCTGTTTCCTTGTTCTCTCTCTCTTCTCCCTTCCTCCCCCTCCATACCTCTTTGTTTTTTCCCTTATCTCTGTCTCTCTCTGTTCTCTCCCTATTCACTCTCTCCTATCCCTCTTTCACCCATCTCTCTCCTCTCTTCCTCTGTTCTCTTCCTTTTCTTTCTTTCTTTCTTTCTTTCTTTCTTTCTTTCTTTCTTTCTTTCTTTCTTTCTTTCTTTCTTTCTTTCTTTCTTTCTTTCTTTCTTCTTCTTTCTCTTCTTCTTCTTCTTCTTCTTCTTCTTCTTCTTCTTCTTCTTCTTCTTCTTCTTCTTCTTCTTCCCTCCCTCCCTCTTCTCTCTTTCTCTGTTCTCTCTCTCTTATCTTTTCTTCCCCCTTCTCTCTCCTCTCTCTCTTTCTTTCATCTCTCCCTGTTCTCTCTCTCTCTCTCTCTCTCTCTCTCTCTCTCTCTCTCTCTCTCTCTCTCTCCCTATTATTATGTTCCCCCTTCCCATGCCGCATAGCTTTTCTCAGCAGATGGGGTTTCCAAGCTTTTATAGTTCTATTTTAAACACTTTATAAGACTTGATTTAGAGGAAAATCTGATTTCCATAGTTTAAGCAGTGGAGCCTCAGGGGAATCTTAGTTTGATTATGTCATGGCAAGGGCTCCTCTGTTATTTCAAAGTTCGGGTTCAGGAAATACTGTGGAGAGGCAAGCTAGCCTGCCTCTAGCTGCTTCCTGTGGGATCCTAATGGGTTTTCCAAGGCCTCAAAACCTCCAGGCTCTTTGCCCCATGACATACGTGACAGAGTTGCCTTTTCATGTTCTGAATTCTGTGCCCATTAAACTGTGGGAATAAAGAATGAGGCCTCATGGGAATTCTACTGGGGAGGGGTGGATCCTACAACTCTGAACAACTCTGAACAACTCAGTTCTGGTGGCAACATCTCTAAAATAAACTCCCAAGGATTGACTCACTTTTCTCTCTTTATCCCAGTGTTGAGCACAATGCTCTTCTCTCTGCTTAGAATGTGGAGAGCTCCTCCCAGAACTTCTATTTAAGGAGGGAACCCAGGCCAGACATTTCTTCATTTCCCACCTAGCTCTTCTTCTAACAGGAAAACCTCCCAAGAAGAATTGACATGACTCCCAGTGTACTGATTATCTTCACAGTAAATATTAGCCCTCAGGCCTGAACCCCAGTCCTTAGGAAAAGAACACACAGCAATGATATAACAATAGCTAACAGCATAGATGTAAGGTTCACAAAGCACTTAACTTCCATGAACTCAATCGGCCCTCTAAACAATCCTAGGTGCTAACCACCCTTAAGAGATGAGGAAACTGAGATTCATGGAGAATAAGGGAACCAACCACAGTCACACAGCTCATAGGTGATGATGGTGATGATAATATTTTTTACATAGCACTATAATTTTTGCCAAGTTCTTAATAAAAGTATTCTCTCATTCTACATTCATATACTCTCATTAACCCTGGGAGATAGGTGTTATTATTATCTTCATTTTATAGATGATAAAATCAAGACAGACAGTGGTTGAGTAACTAGCTAATAAATATCTAAGGCTGGATTTGAACTCAAGTCTTCCAGAACTCCAGATCCAGCAGTCTATCCACTGTGCCAACTAGGTATTACCTGCCTACTAGAGGTAGGATTCAAACTCAAGTCCTGATTCCCAGTTCAGTTTTCACTATCCCACACCGACCCTTTATGAACATCATCTATATTACAAGGCTTTTATTAGTCCCATTCTTTGATTTTTAGCAGTACACACAAGCAAATGAGGAATTGCTTCCTTTACTTAACACAGCCACAGCCACAGTCAAAACACAATGTTTTCACACTCCCTTTAAAAAAAAAAAAAGCTATCTCTATTTTTTGTTTCTTGTTCTATGTTCCTCCAGGGCAAAGTCAAGCCAATATCTATCCATCCCTGCAGGAATCTCATTCTTCTTGCAGAAACATCCAAAGGACATTTGGAGATTGCATTCATATTGGAGCACCTTAGATCCATTCTCCCCAGGCCAGTGTCTGTGTCTTTGCCTTATAATCATATCTCAGGATTTCCCCAACTGATTGGATGCCTACCGCCATTGAATAAGAGAAACAAGGGACTCTGGGAGGCCTTGGATAAGCACTCTATCAGGAGTCAGAGTTCAGGCTTGGTCACACAAAGCTCTACTTCAAGCCCTCCAGCCCCAGAATCAGAGGGTGGACCTTAAAACAGGTTGTGCAAATTTCTTTCTTTCTAGACTCATGCATATTCATAAGTATAACAACTCCAGACAAAGATAATGATTCATGCAGGAAGCGCTATTCTGAACATTATCTGTGAGAGACAAATGGATTTCCAATTTAACATGTGTAGTGCACAAATAGATCACAAGAACTTTAAAGTCAAAAGCGTGCTTGGGAGCCATGCTCCTTCTGTTGTAATAGGGCATAAAATGACAGGAGCAGGCCTCCCACAGCTGGGTTACACTTAGTAGTTCTTTTCCAAGCAGAGGGAAAATGAAAGGGGGTGAGATTTAAAGCATTGTCTGAGCCTACAATAGAAACCTGTAAGAATGACCTCAACTAACAAAAAAAAAATTAAAAACAACCTCCTAACATAAGAATGTCTATTATTTTGAGTTACTACTTGGGGATGGGTTTCATTCTCTTTCTTTTGACACAATTAGAATGGTAGCAAGTTAGGCCCATCAAATGTTTAATAGGAATCAGAGGGAGATGATGAGAGGTAAATGGGGGGAATGTGATCGTAAACTTAATTTTAACAAGATTTCAAATTCATGTTGATAACTCATGACACTGCAGTGGGAGAACAATAGCATCCATCAAACCAGAAATCTATTTCTAGTAGATTCTATCTAAAGATGTTTATTTCTTAAAGTTCTTCCCAGTGCTTTCAGTCTGCAAAAACCATAGCAGATATAGAAAATGACTAACACCAGGGTGAGGGGACCATTTAAAAAATACTAGGATTTGGGCTGTTTCTCAGGATGATAATAAAATTAATAAAAATAATAATAGCATTTATATGGAACCTACTGTGTGCCAGTCACTGTGCTAAGAATTTTACAAATAGGATTCATATGATCCTTTTTAAACAATTTTTCTAGTGTTTTTTTGTTTGTTTGTTTTTTAGTGAGGCAATTGGGGTCAAGTGACTTGCCAAGGGTCACACAGCTAGTAAGTGTTTTAAGTGTCTGAGGTCGGATTTGAACTCAGATACTCCTGACTCCTGGGCTGGTGCTCTATCCATTGCGCCACCTAGCTGCTCCTTTTTTCCAGTGTTCTTTTTTTAAAGTATTATTTATTTTAAACATTCTTGCCTTTTAAAATTTTGAGTTCCAAATTCTTTTCCCCCCTCCCCCCACTTCACCTTCACCCACTGAGAAAGCAAGCAAAATGATACCAATTATATGTATGAAATCATGCCAAATATATTTCCATATTAGCCATATTTCAACAGAAAAACAAGAAAAATAAAGTGAAAAACTTATACATCCATTTGCATTCAGAGTTCATCATTTCTCTCTCTGGAGGTAGATAGAATTTTTTTCATCATGAGTCCTTTGGGATTGTCTTAAATCATTGTACTGATCAAAGCAGCCAAGTCTTTCACAGTTGATCATCCTTACAACATTGCAAGTACTGTGCATAATGATCTCCTGGTTTTTCTCACTTCATTTTGCATCAGTTCATTTAGGTCTTACCATGTTTTTCTGAAGTCACCCCCCCCATCATTTCTTATGTGGGAAAATAATTATTAATAATGGATTTCTGGGAGAAATTAGTTTTAGCTGCTCTCTTCCCCTCACCAGAAGCCATCCTGGGATGAGCCTTCAGTTTAACAAAAGGAATGCAGATTGATCCTTCTGATTAGCTAGGGATTAGAAGCACACCTAGATGGTTGGAATTTAATCTCTAGACCATTCCCCAAATCAAGTCAAGTCAATTAATGGAGCTGAATGATGCTAACCAATTAGCCCAGATCAATGTGTGGTGACCCATCTCTACCAAAAACAGGATAAAATCCCTGAGCACACCAAGGTCCTTCTCTTGTCTCTTGGATCTTTTTTTCCCAGGACTCTCTTTTACTCTCCACACTGGATTTATAATTGTTTAGGCCTGTAAGCGAGGAAGTCAGGGATACACGCTGTCAATACTTTATTAATATGCAATATTAATTAATAATAATTGCTTACTGCCAAAACTAGTGCAATAGCCATTCATTTATAAGTAGCAATATTTTAGAAAACCCAACCTAGTCTCCCAATAATTTAAATAACACAATTATAGCACAATAGCATTCCATCACAATCATAATCCATAACTTGTTCATCCATTCCTCAACTGAGTAACCCTCAATTTCTGGTTCTTTGTCATCACAGAAAGAGCTGCTGTGAATATTTTTTGTACACGTAGGTCCTTTTCCTTTGATTCCTTTGGGGGCACAGACCACTAGTGGTGGTTTTGTTGGTTAAAGGTTTGCACTTTTTTTTTAGCTCTTTGGGCATAGTTCCAAATTGTTCTCCAGGATGGTTGGATCAGTTCACTAATCCATCAGCAGTTCATTAGTGTACCTTGTCATTTGTCTGAAGTGTTACCTCAGAGTTCATTTAATTTGCATTTTTCTAATAAATAGTGATTGAGAGTATTTTTATATGATTGCAGATAGCCTTGATATCTTCTTCTGAAAACTGACTGTTCATATCCTTTGGCCATTTATCAATTGGGGAATTTTTTAAAAAATAAATTTTCGGGGCGGCTAGGTGGTGCAGTGGATAGAGCACCGGCTGTGGAGTCAGGAGTACCTGAGTTCAAATCCAGCCTCAGACACTTAACACTTACTAGCTGTGTGACCCTGGGCAAGTCACTTAACCCCAATTGCCTCACTAAAAATAAATAAATAAAAAATAAAATTTTCTCATATTATCCTTATAACAACAACCCTAGGAAATAGGTGCTATTATTATTTCAATTTTACAGTTGAGGAAGCTGACTGAGGTAGACATGGCTTAAGTGACTTGCCCAGGGTCACACAGCTAGTAAATATCTAAGGCTCCAGGCCCAGCACTCTATCCACTGTACACCTAGAATCCCAAACATGGAAGAGACTGTAAAGATCTCTAGTCCATTTTCTTCTCCCATTTTAGAGATGAGGCAATAAACCTATTATTAACTACTTGTCCGAGGTCATACAGTATACACTCTTGTCTTTTCCTACAAGTTTCCAAGACCCTTTTCAGGAGCTCTTCTGAGTTTGTGTATGAAGTGAGAATTCCTCCTCCCTTTTCCTCTCCTCCCCCCCTCCCCTAGCCTCACTCCCACCTCCTACCCCATCTAGAACTTGAACTGAAGTCTATCCAGAAAAATCATAATTGCCTGAAACTCAAAAACCACCTTCATCATCTTTTTAATTTTGGTAACAAACACCCAAGTCCCCTAGCTTTATTCCTCCAGTGAGAAAGGTAATGCCTTCCCATGGTTCTTGTGTAGAGGGGGCATATCAACACTTATGCCCAGAGCAGGGACACCCCTCCACCCAAAGGGAGGGCCAGATGAGGCAATGGAATTGAAAACACTCTCTCAACATGGAGTTGGGTTGAATTGACTCATTAGGAGACTCACTCTGATGGGGGCTGTACTAGGAAGTATGAGATAGATAGAAAGGAGAAAGGTTATGGAAGAATGGCAGCCCCTGGGACCTCTCATATTGAGTGAGATTAAAGAGCTTTCACCTCTTAAGTGATCCCTTTGGGGGAGTTGAGTTCACCTCTATGTTATATAGTGGCTGCCAGGGCTGGAAAGGCCCATTCTTTGCTACTGTCTCAAGGCTGGTGAAGCTTAAATTAGACAATGCCTGTAGATGACTTCACTGGGACTGGGGGACTATTGGGATCCATCATTAGGAAGGTGTTACTTTTCCTTCTGGTGAAGCAGACTTTGATAATTGATGTTGGAGGCTTGGTATCGCAGGAATCCTTTGGGCCGCTGCCTGGGAAGGGATTCAGTGCAGAATGCTTTCTCAGAATCTATCTGGAGCCTGGCTCTTGTCCAAGGTTGCAGAAGTTGATTCTTGACTTTATAGAATCTGGGCAGGCAGCTTCAATTCCTGAAGTGTTTCTCAGGCATCTATCTGCATGATGAGCAACATCAATGACCTAGTTTTGGTTTTTTTGGGGGTTTTTTTGTGGGGCAATGGGGGTTAAGTGACTTGCCCAGGGTCACACAGCTAGTATGTGTCAAGTGTCTGAGGCTGGATTTGAACTCAGGTACTCCTGAATCCAGGGCCAGTGCTTTATCCACTGCACCACCTAGCTGGCCCAATGACCTAGTTCTGAGGATCAGTAGCTACAGCAGGTTTAATCCTTTCCATCCCCTGGCTGGGGCACTGGAAGTTAGCGCCAGGGAAGGACTTCAGGGATACCATTGAGATTCCAGTGGAGGAAGGAAGAGTTTTTGTTTTGAAAGTTGAAGTTTGTGATTTAACGTGAATCGATAGTTAGTTTGTGGTGATTCTTACTGATGTTTTTTTAAAGATACGTCATTATGGGGCAGTTAGGTGGAGCAGTGGATAGAGCACCGGTCCTGGAGTCAGGAGGACCTGAGTTCAAATCCAGCCTCAGACACTTAACACTTACTAGCTGTGTGACCCTGGGCAAGTCACTTAACCCCAATTGCCTCACTTTAAAAAAAAAAAAAAGAAAGAAAAAGATATGTCATTATGCATTTTCCTGAGTCTAATTAAGCTATTAACTAATGTTTCATTTTAATTCCAGTGCCTTCTCCCTTTTAATTATTTATCCTGTCTATAGCTTGTTTGTACTTATTTGTTGTTGTCTTCCCCATTAGGCCATGAGCTTCTAGAGGCAGGGGCTGCTTCTTGCCTCTGTATATCCCCAGGGTTTAGTACAGTGCTTACTACAGAATAGGTGCTTAATTAATGCTTACAGCTAAGGGCAGCTAGGTGGTGCAGTGGATATAGCACCGGCCCTGGATTCAGGAGGACCTGAGTTCAAATCCGGCTTCAGACACTTAACACTTACTAGCTGTGTGACCCTGGGCAAGTCACTTAACCCCAATTGCCTCCCCCCACCCCATCCCCGCAAAAAACCTTACTGGCTGAGGGGGTAGCTAAGTGGAACAGTGGATAAAGCACTAGCCCTGGATTCAGGAGGACCTGAGTTCAAATCTGGCTTCAGACACTTGACACTTACAAGCTGTGTGACCCTGGGCAAGTAGCTTAACCCTCATTGCCTTCCCCCCCCCCCCCAAAAAAAATACTTACTGGCTGACCAAGACTTAAATGATTGAAACAATGCTTGGATCCAACAGGACAAGTTTGTTCTTAGGCTGGGATAGGGGCAGGGCCAGTGATTGACAAGTATCCCTAGACAGAGCCTATAAAAAGTGAAATTACATCTGAAGTCTATCTGAAGAATATATCCCTTTCTCACAGCATCGCAGATAGGGTGACTCCTGGATGCGCTTGGAGAACTACAGATCAAAAGGAGCCTTGATGTTCTAAATATTGGTACTGATGAGCTGTCAGTTCTGTGGGAAATGGTTTGAAGAATTTCTGAAGCCATTAGGGGGTACAAATCACAGTGACATCAACAAGAGAATTTGCTGCAGGAGTCAAATACCTGTACTGAAAATTCTAGGTGTAAGAAGTAGAAGGCGTAGGGAAAAGACGGGAATCAGTGGAAATAGAATAACTGGTTTTAATCGATTTGCATGTTCTTATCAGCAGCACTGCTTTTCAATACCTCTCATCAGCTGCTGAGCTGTAGAACATGAGTGTTCCTGGGGCAAATTTCTTCCTCTCTTTATAACCTTGGGTAAGTGACTTAGCCCCCAAGGGGCCTCAGTTTCCCCATCTGTAAAATGAAGGGGTTGTACTAGATGGCCTCTGAGATTCCTTTGAGTTGTAGGTCTAGGAGTCTGTGATCCTTTCAACCTGCACCAAACAAAGCCTCTGGAAATGATGGATACCTACTAGGTGTTGGATTTTCTTGGCCTGTATCCTGTTTCATAGTTGTTGAGTCACTTCAGTTGGGATTTTCTCAGCAAAGATACTGGAATGCTTTGCTATTTCCTTCTCCAGATCACTTTACAGATGAGGAAACTGAGGCAAACAGAATGAAGTTACTTGGTCAGGGTCACACAACTAGTAAGTGTCTAAGACGGGATTTGAACTCAAGTCCTCCTGACTCTAGGCCTAGCACCCTACTTAGATTTTCAGTAATTAGACAGGAGCAAACACAAAGCTAACTTTTCTGACAACTGCCTTCTCATACCTTGGCGCAATGGATAGAGCACCAGCCCTGGAGTCAGGAGTACCTGAGTTCAAATCCAGCCTCAGACGTTTGACACTAGCTGTGTGACCCTGGGCAAGTCACTTAACCCCAATTGCCTCACCAAAAAAAAGAAAAAAAAAAGATATGAATGAATAGGGTAATGATCATTATGCAAAGAATTGATAGGAAATGAAATCTATAAACAGAAGACCAGGAACTATTAGGTTGGATTCAGAACATAGTGTTATCTTGATGGGTGAGTAATGGTAGAACAGAATAAGAAAAAGCCCCACATTGCCTGTTTGCTTTACCTCAGCAACAGTTTTTGCCAGTCAGCTTAAATGCCAATGTTGCTATACTCAAGAGTACCTTTAGAGTGGCCTTTAAGCTGGTTTACTCTGAAACCATGAGACAGGAGGCAAATGAATACTTCAGACAGTCTGAAGGCTACAATGACTGGGAGAGGTGTAGGTAGATGGTTCAAATCCCACTTAAACTGTCTTCACAAAAGAAATCGCATAAATGTCTTTTATTTCTCTTCTCCTGGCTATGATTTTTTAAAAAGGGGAAGTCTACTTTTATGAACTTATGAAGAGATGAGTAATATCCACTCAAATACAATGTGCAAAAGAGGGAAAAATGGGTTGAAATAAAATCATAATGGGTTGCTCCAAAACCACCATTTTCATTATGGCCATAATTATGATTTTCTATCAGCTCTAGAAAGGAAAAGATGTCACAGAATTTGAAATGACCAAATTTTCCCTGTCTTTCCATCAAGAACTATTTTTAGAAATTTTGCATTCAGGTCCAAAGATAGTGGGCCTATTATAATGTATTTGACTGTTTCCTCTGAGGAATCAAAGGAAGAAGATGGTCATAAATTGCTGAATTAGATTAGGTAAAATAGCAATTTTACTGAAAGGGAGACTGCATGTATTATGGATTATGCACTGGACTAAGAGTCAAAAGGTAAGAATTCTAGTCCTTGTTCACCATTTGTAGTCAATATAGGCACACAGTATTTATATAGCACAGTGCCAGGCATTGTAGGTGCTAAGTACTTTACAAATATTATATGATCCTCACAACAGCCCTGAGAGGGAGGTGGGGGCTATGATTATCCCCATTTTATAGTTCAATAAACTGAGACAGAGTTTAATTTACTTGCCCAAGGTCAACTAGTAAACGTCTACAGCCGTATTTGAACTTATGTCTTCTTGGCTCAAGGCCTAGCACTCTATATGTTGTGCCACTTAGTTGAGTCTCAATTTTTTCATCTATAGAATGGGAATACTAATAATTGTATTGTCAATTTCAAAGGACCCTTGTAAGTAATCACTTATTATATAAGTATGAGCTGCTAATATTAATAAAATACCCTGAAACTTAGACAAGGGAGGATATGGTTGATTTCTACCCTCCGATGTCTCAAGAGAACAGGTCAGACAACCTTGTATCTGGTATAATAATTATGTAGTTCTGCCTGGAAGTAGCAGGGTAATTTAGATGGTTGCTATACATCCTGGTTAGACCCTTGATTCCAAAAGGTAGTAATAAAGGGTTGAGCTGTTACTAGAGTTGGGAGACTAGAGATTTGCTCCAGAGTGCCAACATCCAGGAGAGACACTTCCTTTCTGTGGCTTTGTGGAGATCATTATTCTTATGTCTTGTACTTTAAAGTTAGGGCAACTAGGTGGCACAGTGGATAGAGCACTGGCCCTAAAGTTGGAAGGATCAGAGTTCAAATCTCACCTCAGATACTTACTAGCTTTGTGACCCTAGGCAAGTCACTTAACTCCAATTGCCTTAAACATCCATCAGGGCCATCTCCAGTCATTCTGATGTATATCTTGCCACTGGACCAACCCAGATGGCTCTGGAGGAGAGAATGAGACTGGTGAACTTGCTCAACTTTCCCTCATTTAATTCCAATTCACTGCAAGTCATGACATCACCATGATGTCATGGTCCTCTTTGAGAACAAAGGACAAACAACAACAACTTTGAAGTTACCCCAGTCACTTACATGATATAATAAAACCCTATTCCCTCCTCCAGCCCCAGGCTGCCACTCCAGGGGACTGTCTGAGACTGTATACCCTCTTGTCTCTCTGGGTTCAGACTGCTTTCTCTCTGGGTAACAACAGCATTTAAGGCCAGGCTGCTATCCACCATCAAGTTTATACACCCCACCCCTACCCCCTCACCCCCCCACCCCCGAGGAAAAGAACTCCTAGTGTAGCTCTGGTACAGTGATAATTTCCCAAGTATTCCCAGGCACTAAATGATATATGGTTATCTAGGTGAGGGAGAAGAGACCAGGAGAAAAGGAATTTTTTTCTGGCCTGAGCTAGTTATTGATAATTTCTGCGTCTCTGACTAAACAAAGTTTTATGATCACTAGAGAAAATAAAATGAACAAACATAGTCCGTGGCTATGATTTAACATTTCTCTTCCTCTCCCTTAAATACTGGCTATTTTTCCCAGACTGTAAATATGAGTCAGGCCCGGGCATTTTTCTCTTTGTAGTCTATGAAAATTAACTCAGCCCATAGGGGCAACAATCATAGCCAAAACCCCTCTGTGTGGGTTTTTTTCCTCCACACAGACAAAAATAACAGTTAATTAGGCTGGAAACCCCAAAGGAAAGTGAACTTGCATGGCCAATCAGAAAATGGCATGGAAAATATTGTCATGGTAACCAACATTTACTGCACTTCAATTTTAATATATCAAAGGCTAAGGATAATTTCATAGCTAGTACACATGATATTTTCCCCCTTTGGTTTTTTAAACTTTTTTTTTTTTTTGCTAGTCTCTGGGTATATAGGAACCAAAGTACTGTGACAGCAGGTTTTAAAGCACAAAAGATAAAGGCTTGTAAAAATGCCCAGTGTCCCTTATGCATTGGTAAGATGAGAGGCCCACAGATCCATAGGCTTATACTGGGAAGCCAATTCTGGTGTTGATTGTGATAAGCACTTTGGGGGAAATGCCTGCCTTTCTGAGCCATTGCTGGTCTTAGGTATAACTGTGAAGTGGGAAAAATTGCGGTCTGTGTCTTTCTTTCTTCCACATTTCTTTCTATCCCCCGATGACACGCTTCACCCCATCATCTGCCCCTGGTGCCCAGTGTTCTCCTGCTGAGGATCGCCACTAGTCATTTACACCTACAGAGGAATATGACTAAACTGTGTGCCCTCTCTCTGGACGGTTCCCATTTACACGCTGTTAGAGAAGGTGTAAGCATTGATGCATAGGAGGAGATATTTTTGGCCTAAGGGACCTTTTGACAGTCCCTGGATTCACACATCAGAGATGGTGGCACCGCTCCCACTTTCATTATTGCCTGAATAAGGGAGTGGCTTAGTATTTTCTACCTCAAGTAGTGAGTTTCAGCTTGGCACCCTGGTTAGTGCAAGATGGGGCTGTGAAGGGAGAGGAAGGTGCCTGTGGCTTTAAATTAATCTCATTCCTATTACAAGAGGCAAACTTTCTCTCCCCCAACCACCCCCCCCTTTAGAAGAAGCATCTCCTTACAGACATTTAATGTTTTGAAGGACACAATGAAAGTGTTCATGAATTAGCTGCATGTAAATCTTCATACTTTACATGTGCCGGGGAAGTTGGGTATTTAAAGGAACCCTGCGGTAGATTATTCTATAATGAGAATAATCAGTCCTGAATTGTTTTGATGGGCAAGTGTGGATGTGTGAGGATGTTAGCTATTTTCCTCCCAGTATGCTACACAACTAGCAAAGCAGAGGGTGTGGGGGGGGGGATGCACCTCAGATGCTGACTCTGATTTCCCATGGGGCTAGGTGTCATCTGCTACCCCTTCTTCTCCAAATGTATCACTGAAGGTAGCTTCCCAGTCCTCTCCAGCTACCCTAAGGAGATACTGTACTTTACCATCTGCCCTATCCACCAACCCTTAGGATTCCTGGGCCTTTCCTTCAGCCTTGTCTCTGAACTCTGTTTATTTATTTTTTATTTTTTGGTGGGGCAATGAGGGTTAAATGACTTGCCCAGGGTCACACAGCTAGTAAATGCTAAGTGTCTGAGGTCGGATTTGAACTCAGGTCCTCCTAAATCCAGGGCCAGTGCTTTATCCACTGCACCACCTAGCTGCCCCCCTAGACTCTATTTTATTTGTTACCTCCCCCAATTAGATTGTGAGACCCTCAAGACTAGAGCCTATCTGCTTGTTTCTATGTGCTCAGAGTAAGTCCTTCATGATTTTTTTCTCATTCGTTTTTCCTCATACCCTCATACAAATAAAACCTTTACCTATGATATTCTTCTAGGAAGGAAGGAGGGCTATATTCAGTGCCTCCTCCATCCCAGGCACTATGCTAAGTGCTTTACAAATAATATCTCATTTGATCCTCCCAATGTCACTGGTGAGGAGATACAATTATTATCCCCATTTTGCATTTAGGAAACTGAGACAGACAGACCTGCTCAGGGTCCCACAGCTAGTAAGTGTCTAAGGTAAGATTTGAACCCAGCTCTTCCTGACTTCAGGCCCACTGCTTTATCCACTGTGACACCTTGTGGCCTTCTATTGAACACAGAAATGAGGTCTTGCTTCCAATCAATCAATCAATAAACGAGTCTTCAACTGATTGTGGTGTGCCAGGCACTGTGTTCCCTCCTGGAGATACAAAAACAATATAGAAACAGTTCCTCAGCTAAAGGAATTTAAATTCTATCTGGGAAATACCATTTATACAAATAAGTAATATGCCTAAAAGGGCAGCTGGGTGGAGCAATGGATGGAGCGCCCGAGCCTGGAGTCAGGAAGACCTGAGGTCAAATCTAGCTGTGTGACCTTGGACAAGTCATTTGACCTTGTTTGCCTCAGTTTCCTCCTATATAAAATGAGCTGGAAAAAAAATAATGGTAAACCACTGCATTATCTTTGGCAAAAAAACATCCAAATGGTTGGATATGACTGATATGATTGAACAACAACAACAATATACCAAAAATATAATCAGAGGATATAATAAGTTGATTTCATGTTGTGGAAGCACCAGACACTAGGGAATTGTGGAAGTCTTCACAAAGGAGCCTTCCTCTCCCCCCAGAAAAGGGGATTTTGAAGGAATGTAAGGACTCTAAGATGTGGAGTTAAGAGGGAGTATATTCTGCATACAGGGGACAGGCTGTGCAAAAGCATGCACACAGGAGGTGGCATGTTATTTAGGAGGAGGTGCAAAAAGGCCAGTCTGGTCAGAATGTAGGGAGCAATGTGTATTAAGCCTAGAAATGTGCCTGCTTGTGGAATTTAAATGCCAAGTTGACGTTTTCACTTTCCCCTAGAGACAGTGGAGAGAAGCTGGAGGTGTATGAGCAGAGGTATGACCTGTGCTTTAGGAATGTCAGTTTGGTGCAGCAAAACACATCAGAGAGGGGGAAGACAAGGCAAGGAGGCCAACCAGTAGGCTGTGGCAATGGACCAAGGGAGAGGTGATGAAGTAGAATGATGGCTGTGTAAATGGAGAGAAGAGGACAGATGCAAGAGATGTTATGGAGGTAGAATTGACAAGACTGGGAACTGTTGATTATACCTTTCTGACATCTCTCACATAGGTCCCCTTCTCTCCTCTGACACTGCCACCACCCTGGTGCAGGCCTGCACACCTGAACTATTGCAATAGCCCGCTGGTGGGTCTGCCTGCCACAAGGCTCTCCTCACTCCAGTCCATGCTCCACTTGGCTGTCAGAGAGATCTTCCCAAAGCATAGGCCTGACCGTGATACACCTCTACTGAATGAATCCCAGTGGCTAGCAATCACCTCCAGAATAAAATATAAAATCCTCTGTCTGACATTCCAAGGCCTTTATCATCTGTCCCAGTTCTATCATTCCAGCCTCCTCACACCTCACTCCATTCCTTGAGGTTTTTATGCCTCGGCAGGCAATGGACTGGGGCTCAGCAAACGGCACAGTGCTCCACCCACTGGTGCTGGCACCTCACGTCATCACCACTCCCTGACGCCTACAAGGGCCTGGAAAAATTATAATGATTGGAAGCCTAGTGAGGGCAGTCATGTGACTGTCAGAGCGGCCAGACAATTGGTTGGGGGCCATGTGGCGTTTCAGGGAACGGGAGAAGTCGCCATTCTAGCTGGAAGCTGGAAGGCGACAGGAGCTCTCCTGTGTATTCTCAGCTGATTCCTGGTTTGTGGTATTTTATCAGGTTGTATAATTTCCCTTTCCCCATTTTATTTCCTTTCCCTTGATCCTACTGATCCTGTTTGTTTGGTTTTTTTTTTAAAGTTCGTTCTTGTTAAAATAAATCCTGTTCTGTTTTGAGGGAGGCTGCCAGTCTCCTTCCTTGCCCCAATATTGCGGCAAGCCACTTAGCTAACACTCCCCAATTAAAAATTGGTCCTCACACTTATGTTCTGTGATTCTATGGCATTGGTCTTCTTTCTGTTCTTCCAACATCACACTCAGTTTCCCAACTCTGGTCATCTTCAATTGTCCAAAATAGTCTCCCTCCTAATCTCCTAGCATCCCTGTCTTCCTTCAAGGTACAGAAAAAAAATCCTACTTCCTACAGGAAGTTTTTCACAATCTTCCTTATCCTAATGCCTTTCCTCTATTGATTTCCTCTATTTATTATTTATCCTGGGAGAAATGATTATTAAATAGAAAAATATTAGGGAGATCCCTGACCTTTCCCCAAAATTTACCCCACCAAGACTATCTAATGTTGGTGGAGTTCTTGCCTCACCCAACTAGAAAACCTTAGAAAGAATTTAGTCTAAGGTGAATTCTGGCCCATTGTGTTTCACAGGTTTGAGGGGTAGAGTGAAAAGCCTTTATCTACATTTCCCAAGGCTAGGGTTGATTTGGAAGTAAATGACATGATTAAAGTCACATCACCCAGTCCCCTATTAGAATAGTCCCACCTCTCATTATAATATTAATTCTCTCTCATTACTTGGGAACCAATCAGAACTGATTGCCACCCTCAGAACACCCATTCTTCCAAGGGTATCTAAGCGTTGAGTTGTTTGCATGAGATGTCTTCGACATTCCAGAGTATCACTGACCCCTTTTATTAATTATGTTCTAGCATGATTAATAAAATGATTAATTACCCAGAAATTATATCTCAGACTTTTTATATGTCCCAATGCTGTATTTAGTTTGTTCACACATAGTTGTTTGCATGTTGCTTCCCCTCATTAGACTGTGAGCTCCTCAACAGTAGGGGCCGTTTTTCACCTTTCTTTGTAGTTTCAGTTCTCAGTACAGTGCCTGGAACATAGTGCGCAGTGCTTAAAAACATTTTTATTGACTGACAGTCTGGAGATAGTGAGGGAAAGGGAAAAACTGAAGTTGACTTTCAGATGAAATTTGGTGGCTAGAAGTGCCCTTGGAAGAAGCAAGGAAATTAGAAAGAGAGGTGGGTTTGGAGGCAAAGACAATAACCTCTGTTTGGGGCATTTTGAGTTTGAGATGTCTCTGGGACCTTTAGCTGAAAATTCCCAATAGGCAGTTAGTTGGTGATGAGAACCTAGAACTCAGGAGAAAGGCAGGGACTGGATTTATATATAAATCTGGAAGTCATCTGTCCACTTGGAACTGGAAGTGTTTCTCTAAAGGATCCCAGAATTTCTCTGTAATAATTTACCCTACAAAGTAGAGATAGAGTGCCAGCCCCATGGCTTGTCTGTCCACTGAGCTTTATCAGTGTACTGTCATGACAAAGGAATAAAATGTTCACAGATAAGACATCCATCTCAACTTAGCTGCTCTTCCTTTCTTTTCTTTTATTAAATTAATTTTATCAAATTATTTCATTTTTATATTGCCTTGATTTCTGAAAACATGTCCTTGCCCTCTTCCCTTACCTCCAAACCATCACATTATAGAAGAGAAGTGTGTGTGTGTGTGTGTGTGTGTGTGTTTGAGTGAGAGAGAGAGATTTCCTCAAAATTAATTAACACATAAACTGAATCTGACAGTATGTATAATGCTCCACAACTTCTGCAAAGCCTCTCACCTCTGTAAAGATGGGAAAGAGATGCATTTTCTAATCTTTTCTTTGAGGACAAGCTTGGTCTTTATATTTACACAGCATATGTATATAGTATAGGATTTTAAAAATTCTTTTCATTCATTTTGTTATGGATACTTTAATATATTGTTTTCCTGATTCTGATTACCTTGCTCTGCATCAGTTCTTATAAATCTTCCTATTCTTCTCTGAATTCTTCATATTAATAATTTCTTATGATGTAGTAATCTCCTATCATATTCATGTGCCACAATTTGTTTTGATGTTTCCCCCCTTTCTTTATTCGTACTGACAAATTCACTCTCCCTTTAATTTAGTGTCTTGCCAGCTGACTTAGCTTTGCAGGAGGGGACAGCATTCCATGCAAGTCTTGCTTTAATTGCTTTTCTGCATCGGGCATTGAGTGATGGGGATGGCTGTGATTCTACACTCCCCTTCTCTTCCCTTCACACTATTCCAAGTCATCAGAGCAGAAAATATGATAACGTACATCATTCACAAAATTTTTGTATCTTTAAGTTGAGTTAAATGGCAGTCTTTCTGAGTTATATTAATAGTAATTATGATCAACAGTGGTTACATCCACAGCAAAGTAGAGATTTGAGGGAATTATTGGTCAGAATGTTCACCAGAGCGTGCTAAGTCCTGTGAATGGCAAAGATCTTCAGAGATTATTTGCCTCCAGACAGTAAAGATAATCTACCCCATTCCTTAGTTATCCATTCAGAGAATAACTCTCATGCTATCATACATTTCTTCCCTTTATATTCCCTGAACACTTTGTTTTTAAAAATCTATCCCCATTTTTGCCCTTTCATATTTTCTTATACACTTAACTGGTTAGATGCCCTCATCAGAGGCAGCTAGATGGCTCAGTGTATAGAGCACTAAACTAGAAGTCAGGAAAAAGTGAGTTCAAATCTGACTTTTGGCACTTTTTAGCTGTGAGACCCTGGGCAAGTCCCTTAACTTGCCTGTCTCAGTTTCCCCATATGTAAAATGGGGATAATAATAGCACTTACTTCCTAGGGTTGTTATACAAATACAATGATATACTATTTTTTTTTGCAGGGCAATGGGGGTTAAGGGACTTGCCCAGGGTCACACAGCTAATTAAGTGTCAAGTGTCTGAGGCTAGATTTGAACTCAGGTCCTCCTGAATCCAGGGCCGGTGCTTTATCCACTGTGCCACCTAGCTGCCCCCCCCCCCAATGATATACTATTTGTTAAGAGTTTTTTCAGGGGGCAGCTATGTGGCACAGTGGGTAGAGCACCGGCCCTGGATTCAGGAGTACCTGAGTTCAAATCCGACCTCAGACACTTAAGACTTACTTGCTGTGTGACCCTGGGCAAGTCACTTAACCCCAATTGCCTCACTAAAAATTAATTAATTAATTAAGAGTTTTTTCAAACCTTAAAGTACTATAATTAATGCTAACTCTTTTATGATCAACATCATGGTGGGCATTCCCTCAAACCCATCTCTACTTTCTCATTCTGTGCTAATTCTCTTTCATATCTATCTAGAAATCCTCCTCAGAAGATGCACCCAACTCTCTGGAGACATTTGTCTGGCTCCTTAAACATCCTGTTGGTACTAACAAAGCACTCGGGCTGTCCATCTGTTGTCTTTCATTCTCAAGGCATGACTTGCTCATCTTTTCTTCCAGTCACATGGGTCTCTGATGATATCTTTTATGCCACTTCTCTCAATTAAGTAATTGTTAGTCATATGCTGTTGCCTGCTTACACCCACCAAGCAACTTTCTGATTTCTTCCAGATCATCTGCCATGATGACTCCACTGAGATTCTGGTGTTCTCTGATTCATGGCCATTCAGTATCACCCTCAGATTATTGGTGTGAGAGATGACTATGTGGAGCAATGAAAAGCTTAGGTTTATTGGAACCTTTGGAAATCCCCTTGAGGATGATCCTCCAGGACTCCATTTTTCTGCCACTGTCTCCTGATTCCCAGGTGTTAGTATTCTCTCTCTATTCTTGTATCCCTATAGGATGTCTAATGTCTCTATTGGTCCCTGCTCAATCAACAAACATTTTAAACTCTCACTGTGACAGGCACTGTGAATACAAATACAACAGTAAGACAGCCTCTGACCTCAAGGATCCTACATTTTTTGGGGGATACATCATTTACTGGGGACTAGGGCTTGGGAAAGGGTCTAGGAAGTCACTGGAATTGTGAGTGGAACAATAGGGCAGTATGATTGCCATTCTCTTTACAATTGGGATGGTAATAATGAGTATGGGTCTTACACTCCCATAGAATGTAAGTGTCTTAAGGGCAGGCATTATTTTATCTGTATCTTTGCATCCCTACCATAGCACCAGGTACTTAATAAATACTGTCTCCTTAATAAATGTTTGTTGAATATGCGAACTGAAATTGCAGTTTGTTAAATGCAAAACAGCCTGATCTCTTCCTAGTCATCTGGGGCCATCCTATCATTGATATATACTGGGTTGTCCCAAAAATCAGTGCTGTTTTAAGTTATTAAAATTTACAATCACACTAAGACTTTTGGGACACTTGTATATCTGTGTATAATGACATCCATATCTCTATAATATCATAGATTTGAGAGCTGGAAGGGACCTCAGGGGCCATTTACCCCCCTAACTTTACAAATGAACCAATTACAAGGTTAAGTGACTTGCCCAAGGCTACACAGGAAGGAAATATTAGAGATAGAATTTGAACCCAAGTCTCCTAATTCCAAGCTCAGTCAACCACGCCCACAACCTCAGTGCCATCCATAGTTCCCCACTGGAATTACCCTACATATTCAATCCCTTGTTGAATCTTGGAATTTCTGCCTTTACAACATCCGTCTCGTGTGGTTTTTCCTTTCCATTTACACAGTCTCCACCCTGGTTCAGTCTCTCATCTCCTCTCACATGGACTTTAAATTATCTCTCTGCCTTATATCTTTCCCTACCCTAAACCTTCCTCAACTCAGCTGCTGAGAGATAATTTTTCTAAAGTACAGGCTCCACCATGTCACTTTTCCTACTCAATAAATCCCATTGGCTCACTATTACTTCCAAGATAAAATGTAAAGTCCTCTATCTGGCATTGCAAATTCTTTATAACCTGCCCCCTTCCTCAGTGTTTATCCTTCTCCAAGATGCAGCTATAGTGGCCACACTTGCTGTTCTTCTCACATGACTCCTTTCATTTCTGTGTCTTTGCACTGGCTCCATGCCCAGGAATGCTCTCACTCCTCACCTCCACCTTGTAGGTTCAAGTCCTGCCTTCTGCAGGAGGCCTCCCCACATTTCCTAGTTCCCCCTGGGATGCTAGTGCGTTCCCCTTTGAGAACACTTTCCATTTATTCTGTATATATTTTGTACATTCCTAGTTATTTACATGTTGTTTCCCACAGTAGAATGGGGGGTACTTGAGAGGAGAGACTACTTTTTTGCTTGTCATTGTATCCCCTAGTACCTAATAAATGCTTGCTGATTTGACTTGACTTAGGCATTGTGCCCTCAGACCTGACACAACTTGCTTTACTGGTCTCTGATACTTCTAATTGATGTGCAGGTTGGCTGGTTACTATGACCTACATAGGAAGTCAGAGCCTTGAGGCACTGAAGGTCATGGGTTTTGCACGGTGGGGAGAGTTAAATAACTTAGGGAAAGAAGACACGGGATATAGAAATGTACAGAAAATGCAGGAAGAGGGGGCTGTTCAGAGGATAGGCAGCCTTCTGCTAGCAAAATTTCTGGGTCTCAATGAGCTTTTTTTAATCTACCACAGGAGTTTTTCATTTTCTGTGCCTCTCACTCAACTTTGGCATTTGGATTCCCAATTCCTGAGGCTCAGTTCTTCTATGCTAAGAAAAAATGTTGTCTTATATAACTGACATTCCTTTGAGAACCATAGACCATAAGAATAAAGACTCTAACTATGATTTAATTGGTACAGGGGACTCACAGGTGAGGGAACCCCCTCTAGCTGCACAAGTTGGCATCTTCTCTGCAAAGTATGGTTTTAGAGACTTGCCTCTAGCACTGAGAGATTCAGGAACTTGCTTAGGACCACCAGTCAATATATGGGGGAGACATGGGACTTGAACCCAGATCTTACTGCTTCAAGGCTGACTCTCTAACCACTATACCACAATACCTCTCCTGGGAACCATACTTGGGAAGAATTAATAGCATGAAGGATTGGACACAGAAAAAAATGCTCAATCAGTCCTTATTGTTTGACTGATGAGTAGCTGATATTGGCCGGGTTGGGGTTACTCAGAACTCTGGTTACCTGAAACTCCTTATTTAGGGGACATTTCCAGGTATGAAGCTTGAAGGTGATTGTGTGTAGATGGACTCAGGACCCCAAAGTTGGTTTTTTTTAAGAAGAAGTTATTTTCTGTGAATGACTTAAGTATTCTCAGCAATACAATGATCCAAGACAATCTCAAAGGACTAATGATGAAGCATACGATCCACCTCCAGAGAAAGAACTGATATTGATGGAACACAGACTGAAGCATGCTATTTTTCACTTTCTTTCATTTTTTTCTTTTATTCAAGTTTTCTTGTACAAAATGACTAATATGATAATGTTTTATATAATTGCACATGTATAGCCCATATCTGATTGCTTACTGCCTCAGGGAGTGGGGAGGGGAGTGAGGGAAGGAGGGATGAAATTTGGAACTCAAAAGTAGAAATAAAAATGTTTATTATTGTTTAAAAAAGAAAATTAAGTATATAAAATGTCCATATGCTTTGGGGAAAAAAAAGATGTTACTTTGCAGATGTACATTAAACTCTAAATCATCCACTCCTCTGGGTGGCACAGTGGATAGGTTGCTGTACCTAGAGTCAATAAGACCTGAGTTCAAATCCAGCCTCAGATACTTTGTAGTTGTATAAAATTCAACGGACCCCCTGGCTGAGCCACTTCACCTTGGTTTCCTTCAGTTTCCTCTTCTGTTGTTGTTATTCATTGTTTTTCAGTTGCATCTGACTCTTTGTGATCCCATTTGGGGTTTTCTGGAGTAACTTGCCATTTCCTTCTTCAGCTCATTTTACAGATAAGAAAATTGAGGCAAACAGGGTTAAGTGACCTGCCCAGGGTCACACAGCTAGTAAGCGTATAGGCCAAATTAGGCCAAATTTGAACTCAGGGCCTAGTGCTCTATTCCCTGCACCACCTAGTTGCTCCTATCCTGTAAAATTGGGATAATAATAGCACCTACTTTGCAAGGTTGTTGTGAGAATACAGTGATATAATTGTTTTAAAGCACTTAGTCTGGCACATAGTAGGCACTATATAAATGCTTATTCCCTTTTTTCCCCCTTGATTCCTCCCACCCAGATATTAATTAATGCATGTTTCTATTGACTTTTCTGTGTGTACATTATTCCTTTTCCCAAGTAGAATTTAAGCTCCTTGAGAGCAAGAATAGTTTCCTTTTTTATCCCTAACACCTAGTACAGTATTTAACACATCATAGTCACCTCTTATATGCTTATTGAATTAAATAATTAGCCATGAATTAGATGTAATCTGATTTCACTGGTATAGGGGATTTCCAACCAATTTCCCTCTAACAACATAGATTGGCATCTGTTCAGCCACTTATATATAACCTTAGAGAGTTCTGGAGCATGGAAAAAGTAAGTGACTTGCCCAGGCAGTATGTGTTAGAGGCATGGCTTTGAATTCAGATCTTCCTGTCTCTAAGACCAGCTCTCTATGTACTACACCACAATGCCTCCATGCTCATAAATTGCTTGCTGTAAAAGTATAAATACTTTAAAAACATATGAAACCAGGGGCAGCTAGATGGCGCAGTGGATAAAGCACCGGCCCTGGATTCAGGAGTACCTGAGTTCAAGTCTGGCCTCAGACACTTAACACTTACTAGCTGTGTGACCCTGGGCAAGTCACTTAACCTCAATTGCCTCACCACAAAAACAAAAACAAAAACAAAAAAACATATGAAACGAGTTTGCTTTTAATATCCCTCCTAAAATAGATTTCTGCTATTATTAATCTGCTTAGTAAAATGGTTCTCCAAAGCCATATTCCTCAAGCCCAGCCAGTTCCAGGGAATATTTCAGCACACTCTCTGTCCAAATTAGTCCAAACTTTGACTCAATGGGACCCAAAAGATGAGATTTTACCACACTCTCAAATGCCCCTAGGAGAATACAACATGGCGTGTTTCCAATACCAAAGACCACACAGATGAAAAGACCATCAGTGCACAGAGAAGAATTGGCTCTGCATCTTTATTTGTTTTCTCTAATACAATGTGAAAAGTGCTAATAGGATTAGCTTTTTGTGATGAATGCTAATATGATATGAAAACAAATGCTAATATGCAATGTGAAATTGCTAACAAAGTAGAAAATTGCTAATAAAATTCAATGGACCTCAATAAAGCATTGACATAATACTTTATATCTATCTCTGGTGTGGCCAGGACTGTCTCTGCAGGTAGGATGAATGAAATAAAAATATTCCAGCTTATTTGGTTTTAGATAGATGCGGTTTCCTTCCTTAAAAATGATCTCTGTGTGAAAGCATGTACACATGCATGTTCCCTCCTCATCACCCCCCATTGCTCCACCCCTGCCCCCCAGCACCTTTAATGTATCAATTTTTGCATTTTTCAGGAAGAAGACATTTTATAAGGAAAATGCATCAGGTCTTGATAATGAAGAATGATAATGGGAATAATTTTTCTGTCTTCCATTATAGCAACATCTTTGCTATGCATCATGTAGGATTTTCTAATCTGCCAAATAAGGATTACAATACTTACAGCACCTACTGGGAGAATCAAATGAGAAATGAAAAAAAAATGCAAAATGTATTTAAAATGCTTTGTAACCCTAAAGTCCTATATAAGTGTCAAGGATTTTATTATTATAGACTTGGAATCATAAGTTTAGAGTAGGAGAGATATTCAAGGTTCATCTAATTCAGATTTCTACTTTTACAGATTAGGAAACTGACGTCCAGAAGGTTAAATGATTTGTCCTAGATCACATCTTATTTTTACTAGGTTGTTGTTGAGTCATTTCATCCATGTCCAACTCTCCATGACCTTCTTTTGGGTTTTCTTGGCAAAGATACTAAAGTGGTTTGCCATTTCCTTCTCCAGCTCATTTTACAGATGAGGAAATGGAGGCAAATAGAATTGTGATTTACCCAGGGCCACAAAGCTAGTAAGTGTCTGAGGCTGGATTTGAACTCAGAAGGATGAGTCTTCCTGACTCCTGGCACAGCATTCTATCCACTGTACCATTCAGCTGCCCCAAGATGTAGTCTACTTAACACAATGTCTGTGATGTCAGCTTCAAAGGCAAAAGCGGGAGTGGGGGGGCAGTGTGGAAGAAGCAGGAAAGCACAGGCCATTTACTGTAGCCTGAATCCACTGGATCCTCACTCTCACACTGCACTTGGGGTCCATGCTGTGGTAATACTTTAGAGACGAGACTGCCTTATAATGAGGTCCTCTGGGAACTTCCACCACTAAACTAAGAGGTACTGCATTTGGAGTCAGAGGGGCTGGATTCAAACCCCTGCCCTGCTCCTTATTAGCGCTGTCTTTGGGGCAAAAACTGTTTGCTTCAGTTTCCTCATTTGTAAAATGAGCTAGAGAAGGAAATAGCAAACCACTCCAATATCTTTGCTAAGGAAACCCCAGATGGGATCACCAAGAGTCAGACTTGCTTGAAACCATCAAACAACAGCCTACATCTTCCCTGTCTACCAAGAGTTTTCCAAACTCTTGGGCTATGGTTATAACTTGACAATGCCAAGCTGATGGTCCTCAGGACAATCCTGTAAAGCTAACTTGACTGAAGAGAATGAGGAGACCTTAAATGGACAAACTGCAATAAACTGGTTTGCTCTTAGCCTTGATCAGGTTGTCTGAGGATTATGGACAAGGGTTCACAACTTCATCTTCCAAAGCAGAACCCTAACATATATAACCCATTTGTCTTACTCCTTAGTAGTGGTTCACAAAAGAATCAAATAGAACAAATAACACATGAAACAATATACCTTTGTTACGATGGTTTTTTAAACTCACACAAGGGAAAACCCAGGGCCTAAGTAAAACACCTAGGGGATAGAGACATGAAGAAGCCGGCAGAATGAGGAAAGAAAGACGTAGGTTCAAGGAAGCCACAGGGTCTCAGCTGCTAGAAGGGTCAGTCCTCACCATCTCAAGTACAATAACCCTTAGATCATGTCAAGCAAAGAAAGAATAATAAACCTTGGTCCATTCTTCATACGTGACACATAAGACAACTGGGTTCTTATCACCTAAACAAAAGGGTGTCATTGAGTTAACTGAGGATCAGGGTCTTACAGGGAAGAGATTAGTTCTTGCTAAGGCATGCCTGATTATTTTCCTATCTCTCAGGTCATAGGCAGTGAGACATAAGGGACTGCAGGGGGCAGAGAGGGGTCTTGGTGGGGTGGGTACAAGGATGAAAAATAATCACGACTAATTTATATATAGCAACATAGCACTTTTCAGCTATGCGAAGCGCTTTATATACATTATCTTATTCTCCCAATTGCCATATAAGGTAGGAGTTTTGCAGATGGAGAAACTGAGGCTAAAAGAGATTAAATAACTTGTCCACAATCACCCACCTAATAAAGTTTTTTTGTTTGCTTTTGTTTTAATGAGGCAATGAGGGTTAAGTGACTTGCCCAGGGCCACACAGCTAGTGTCAAGTATCTGAGGCCAGATTTGAATTCAGTTCCTCCTGAATCCAGGGCTGGTACTTTATCCACTGAGCCACCTAGCTGACCCATCCAATAAATTTTTGATACAGGATTCAAACCCGAGTCTTCCTGACTCTAAGTCAGGAAGGAGCTCTATGATACCATTCTGTTGTTGAATTAAATAGGGAGCACAAGCATGGGCTATAGAAATTTCTAGAAGAGGGCAGAAAGAGAAGCCATTCCCAGTATCCAAAGCCTGCCACAAGTTAGCCACATGCATCTCAGAGAAGTCTTTAAACCCCAGCTCTGACCATGGAACCTCCATTTCTTTTGATTTCTCCAAAAGAATAGAATCAGCCTCCCTCCAAACCAAATAATTAATGAATTCTGGTTAGGTCCATTTACTTTCCTCCAGAATGTTACCATACAACATGTTGAGCCATTTCAGGATAATAAGCTTAGAACTGCCATCAGGAAGGGTGATACCGGAAGCTTTCCAGTTTCTTCATTCTCCTCAGATTTGCTGATTACAAATGCTCAGCTGTGGCAGATGTCACTTTGCAGGTATTGTCTTTTTCCTTTTAAGAAAGCAATAAGAAGCACTTAGCTGCACTTTTCCAACAGCTCTCTGGCCCTGGCCACCCCCTTGATCTACCAGATTTTTTCCCATCTATGTTCAGGGAGGGTTGTCTTCCAACCTCCTAGCATTTGGGTCAGAAAACCCTGTGGTTCCGCCCCACCCCCTACCCTTTCTCAGCCTGCTCACATTAGTGCTCAGGTATCTTGCAGAAGATGGAAAATATCTGACACATCCAAATAGGGCTCTAGGGGGGCTTTGGATACTGTGTGGGGAGAAACAATATTTCACCAACAGGAACAGCTAAAGCTGAAAGTCAGAGATGAATCTCTGGTAACTGGCTGACTGCAGTACCACCAATTACATGTGTCACATTGGGACTGCAGGGATTTGGCACTTTTTGTGTGGAGGGTTTCCCTGGAGCAGTCTGGTAAATGGCTTTAGTCTTGCTGGTCCTAAGAGGGCTTGGTCCTTTGAACCATTCCGACTTTGCAGAACCAGTGGGGATCCATTTTTCCATCACCTCCTATGTGTCCCATGAGTCATTGCCCTGGGCCTAGTCATTATGTAACTGGGTTTTATAGCTAGTTATAAAAATCCCATTCTAAGGATTGGAAGTCTTAATCTTTTCTTCTACCAGCTAGAGAAGATATGTTCAATGCTATTCTATTCAACAAGTGTTTATTAAGTGGGGTATAGTGGGGTGAAGGGGGCAGCTAGGTGGCTCAGTGGATAGAGCACTGTCCCTGGAATCAAGAGGACCCGAGTTCAAATTTCACCTCAGATACTTACTAGCTGTATGACCCCTGGGCAAGTCACTTAACCCTAATTGCCTTAAACACTGGGGGCCACCTCCAGCTGTCATGATGTATATCTTTCCACTGGATCCAGATGGCTCTGGAGGAGAGAGTGAGGTTGGTGACTTTGCACAGCCCTCACTCACTTAAATCCAAATCACTGTGAGTCCTGACATCATCCTGATGTCATGGTCCTCTTTGGGAAAGAAGGACAAATGACAACAACAACTAGGGTGGACAGTGGTAGGGGAAAGACTGTCATTCTTAACATAGTCTTTGATACTTCTTGATGGTCACTGTGAATTCTAGTGCTGGCTCTGATACTAACTAGCTGCATGAACGTTAACAAATCATTTCATCTTTGTGGACTGCAGTGCCCTTATTTGTTAAATGAAGGGGTTTGAATTGGTGATCTCTAAAGTTGTTTTTTTTCCTGACTCCAACATTCTATAATTTAGTAGTTGGGCAAGACAAGGTACAGATTTGGCCTTAGGCACTTTTGGGACAGAGAATGGGGAAGGAAGACAAAATATGAGGATTTGTTGCTGGTCAATTGTGTCCAACTCTTCATGATGCCATTTAAGGTTTTCTTGGCAGAGATAATGGAGTGGTTTGCCATTTCCTTCTCTAGCTCATTTCACAGACAAGGAAACTGAGGGAAAGAAGGTTAAGCAACTTACCCAGAGTCACACACCTAGTGAGTATCTGAGGTTAAATTTGAACTCAGGTCTTCCTGACTCCAGACAAAGCACTCTATCCACTGAGCCACCTACCTGCCTCCAAAAAATATGGGGATGTTACTACTTAATTCCTTTATGTTAAAGTCAATTGCGTTTTTTTTCTTTGCAGATAATATGATAGTATATTTAGAAAATCAACTAAATGGGGGCAGCTAGATGGTGCAGTGGATAAAGCACTGGCCCTGGATTCAGGAGTACCTGAGTTCAAATCTGGCCTCAGATACTTAAGACTTACTAGCTGTGTGACCCTGGGCAAGTCACTTAACCCCAATTGCCTCACTAAAAAAAAAAAAATTAAAAAAAAAAGAAAAGAAAAGAAAATCAACTAAAAAGTTAGTGGAAACAACAATTTTAGCAAAGTTGAAGAACATGAAATAAACCAGCAATTCTATTGCTATTGTTGTTGTTTGTCCTTTGTTCTTTTCTTTTTCTAAATCATAAAAGTATTTTATTATTTTCCAGTTACATGTAAAGCTAGTTTTCCAAATATGTTTTCATAAGATTTTTAGTTCCACATTTTTTTCTCCCTCTCTCCCTTCCCTCCCCCCTCCCCAAGACAGAAAGCAATATGATATAGGTTATATATGTAAAATCACATTAAACATCTTTCTGTATTAGTCATGTTGTGAAAGAAGAATCAGAACAAAAGGGAAAAACCTCAAAAAACAAAAAACAAAAACAAAAGTAGGAACAGTATCCACAGTTCTTTTTTCTGGGTGTGGAGAACATTTTCTAACATGAGTTCTTTGGAATTGTATTGGATCATTGTATTGCTGAGAAGAGCTAAGTCTAAGACAGTTGGCCATCATACAATGTTGCTATTACTGTGTACAATGTTCTCCTGGTTCTGTTCACGTCACTTAGCATCAGTCCACTTAAGTCTTTCTAGGTTTTTCTGAAATCTGCCTGGTCATCATTTCTTACAGCACAATAGTATTCAATTACATTCATATACTACAACTTGTTCAGCCATTCCCCAATTGATGGGCACTCCCTCAATTTCCAATTCTTTGCAATCACAAAGAGAGTCACCATAAATATTTTTGTACATGTGGGTCCTTTTCCCTTTTTTATGATCTCCGTGGGATACAGACCCAGCAGTGTTCCCACTGGGTCAAAGGGTATGCACAGTCTTATAGCCCTTTGGGCATAGCCCCAAATTCCTCTCCAGAATGGCCAGATTAGTTCACAACTCCACCAACAATGCACTGGTGTTCCCATTTTTCCACAGCTCCTCCAACATTTATTATTTTCCCTTATTGTCACACCAGACAATCCTATAGGTGTGAGGTGGTACTCCAGAGCTGCCCTAATTAACATTTCTCAAATCAATAGTGTTCCAGAACATTTCCTCATATGGCAATAGATAGCCCTTATTTCTTCATCTGAAAACTGCCTGTTGAGGTCAATTGTATACTGAATATGACAAACTGTGTGAAAACAAAAACTCTCTTATACCACTGATAGACTATAGCCTTATACAAATTTGGGGGGTTGTGGTGAGGATCAACATGGCAATTCACAAAAAAGAGTTGAAAAGCTAAGCAAGCCTTTTGTCTCGGTGATTTGATGGCTATGATTTTATCCTAAAGATATCTTTTAAAAGGTCAGGGAGAGGGGGCGGCTAGGTGGCGCAGTGGATAGAGCACCGGCCCTGGAGTCAGGAGTACCTGAGTTCAAATCTGGCCTCAGACACTTAACACTAGCTGTGTGACCCTGGGCAAGTCACTTAACCCCAATTGCCTCACTAAAAAAAAAAAAAAAAGGTCAGGGAGAAGTACAAAAATATTTATTACAGCTTTATATGATCAAGACAATCTGCTATATCTGTCTGAGTCAGCATAGCATATTGGACAGAGTAGGGGACTTGGGATAAAAAGGACCTGGATTCAAATCCCACCTCTGGTACTTTACTATTATTTGGCCATGCACAAATCACTTAACCTCATTATGTTTAGGGATAATGATATCTCTAGTATCTACCTCACAATATTATTATGAGGTTTAAATGAGGCTATGTTTATAAAGTTCTTTGCATGCTTTACAATGTTACATAAATGCCAACTATTATTATTTGTAATTGCATATTAATATAATGGGATGCTATGGTACCCCCAAAAGAGATAAATACGAAGGACACAAAGAAATATGGAAAGACTTATGTGATATGATATGCAATCAGATCAACAGAATAAGGCTAAGCTAGACTAGGAGAAAGGAAAGGGAAAATTAAAATGGGAGGGGGAGGGAATAGCCGGTTATTAAGTGCCTACTGTATGCCAGGCAATGGGAAAAAGAAATGAAAGGAAGAAAACTGAGCCAAAGGTAACAAACAGAACAACAGGCCAACTTGGAAAGGCACACAGAGCAAATCCAACTTCCTATGTGTCATTTGCTAATTTCCTTGGTTCTTGAATAGGGATTGGACTTATTATTTTATTCACATAGAGAATTTCTAGATGACAAAAGGGCAGCACCTTCTTTTCAATTTATAGTCTTAGAGAGTCCCCTAGAGGTTAAGTGGTTTGCTCAGGCAGTGGGTGTCAGAGGCAGGACCTGAACCCAGGTTTTCCTAGCTCCAAGGCCCACTCTTTATCCATTGCTGTAGGCTGCCATTATTGCTGGCTCTAGTTTGTTAAAATGGACAGCATAATACACTAAGGGTTTGTGTATGATTTTGTTCATTATTTTACATGTTCATTTGATGATTTGGTTTTGCTGATGTTTTATAATAAAAAAACATTTTCATTGGGGGAACAATCCATTGCATTGCATTCCTCCTCTCCTACAATCTAGCTGAGAAGGCCCTGTGGTGCCAGCCCACAGCTTCAGGGCAGCTCTTCTGAGCTTCCTATGTGTATTTCTCTCCATAGGGATAAAGAAAACAAGGAAAGCTACGTTGACCCCATGACTGGAAAATTAAAAGTGAGTGAAGGTTTTATCCTTTGACGTGACAGGCCCCAGGTGTCTCTCCTGTCACATTTCTTTATGTCTTTCAGGTTGTACAGAATCTTTCTGAGGATTCTGGTTATTGCCAATGGGATTTGTCTCAGCCTATGCATTCGACCAGAAATTCAGCTACTCATCATTAGGGCCACTGTAAAAGCCAGTTGTGAATGATTACTTCTTTTCCCTGAGCTTAATCATCATTGTATTTCAGCTAATAAAATAACTCCACTCTGTTCTTTCCAGATCAATATGGTCTTTTGTTAGCCTGCCAGACAGAAGAGAAAACATGGCCCATCGTGAATATGATTGCTGCCCTCACCAAAGGCTAAGCTGGTCAATACCATCTTGGCCAATGGCTTGCTGTTCAAAAGAGGATGCTCATCAAAGCCTTCACAGTTGGAGGTTACCTGGCCCACAGGAGCTGAGAATTCCAGGACAGCTTTATCTTTTCAATATCAGTCAAGAGACATTTACTAAATATGCCCTTATATGTCAGGCATTGAGCTAAGAGCTTGGGATCCAAAGAAATGAAAAAACAATCCATGCCCTGAAGGAATGTACATTCTAATGGGGTAAATTACATTTAAATAAAGAGGCATATACAAGATACATACAGGGTATAAATGGAAGGTAAAATTAGTTGTGGTGGGTGGAGGGGAATAAGGAAAGGCCTTGGTAAGTAGCATTTAAGTTGAGATTACAAAAGGTGGATACCTCTTGCCCACCAAAGTCTCGTCTAACTCTCACAGCCTACCTCAGAATTAGGAGCATAGGACTTGGACTCTGGATTCTGGTGGGAAAAGTCCTTGTTAAGAGGAAATTGAAGACTAAAGACCCATAAAAAAAGCAAGGAACACAAGGAAATACCAGATACCTGTGGCCACATCCTGTTGAGATTTTTCTACTCTGAAGCAAGGTCCAAAATGAGGTCCAAACTGTTCTTCTTCCCCTGAAAGCATTTACCTTCCAGCAGTGATAAGCCTATTCCATAATCACTTCCTGCAGTGGCAATGCTATCAGAGTGATTATTGGGGAAAACTTATACTGCAAACATGCTGATATAGCAGAAGAAAACTGGGCTTGGAGGCAGATAACCTGCATTCAAGTCAGACTCTTCTACTTACTAGCTCTGTGGACCTTGGCAAGTCATTTTACCTTTCTCAGCCTCAGTTTCTTCAGCTGCAAAACGGGAATAATAATTCTTGTACTACCTCCTTCACCTATCTGGACCTCAGTTTCTTCACTTCTAAAAAGAGAAAATTGGATTAGGTAATCTCTAAGGCCTCTCCTTGCTCTAAAACAATACCATGAACCTATGACTGGCTGCCTCACAGGGCTGTTGGAAAGAAAATACTTTGTAAGACAAATCGCTATAGAAATGTAAATCATTACTATGGCTTGATATTTCTTTTTATGCTCTGCCAACAGCAAGGGCTTAATAGATGCTGAGTGGTTGATGATTCAGTTGACTGGGTAAGTTCATGGTACAGGTTTCCATGTGCCAAGTCAATAGAGGCTATAACCCTGCAATTTGTCATCTGAGTGACAAAATGGCGATAGCATAAAGGATCCCCTGGTTTAGGCTTCACAGGGGCCCAAGGATAATGATTCTAGATTAATTCACCAAAAAAAGGCCTGGTCTACTTGTTTTACACTTGGACACACTCTATGAGTTTTTCTTTACTGATCCATCATCACTCAAGCGTCTTTACTGTTCCTTATTTTCACTTCTGAAGAATAGACCCACTATTGGATCCACTAAGGCCTCATGGGATCATAGCTCTCTTAAGCATGATGTCTGACTTTTGTATGACCTTTATGTATGACCCCTTAATGATTTTCACATTTTCCTGAGGTTTTTCAAAGCTCTCCTCTTTTTATGCCCTCAACTCTATTTCTATCCTCTCAATCTCTACTGGTGACTTTGAGTTCTACTTTTCTAAGAAGATTGAGACCATCAGACATCACCTCCCTTCCTCTATTTCTTTAGACCTTTCAATATCCTTGCCCATCTTTTCATCCTTCCCTCCACTCTTGGAAGGGAAGTGATCATTCTCTTTGCTAAGGAGAACCCTTATACCTATAAATTCTACCCCATCTCTGATTTTGCTCCCTCAATCATCCTTCCCCTTTCTCTCATCCTTCTTTAATTCCTTCCTCCCCCCTCTCCCCATACTTGGCTCCTTCCCCTCAGCCTAAAAACTTGCTAAGGTCTTCCCTTATCCACAGAAATCTTCCTTTGGATGCCATTACCTTCTCAAGTGATTGTTCTATCTATCTTTTCTCCTTTATGGCTAAGCTTCTAGGGAAAGTAGTTCATGCTTCCTATCTCCATTTCCTCGCTGCCTATTACTTTTCAACTTCTGGTAATCTTGTTTCCTTAACCTCTACTCCATTGAAAAATCTCTCACCAAAGTTATTAATTGCCACCTTGTTGCTAAAGGAAGTTACTTTTTTTTTTTCCTTTTATCACTCTTCTTGGCTTCTCTACAGAATCGAACACTATGGTACACTCCTTTCTTCTTAATATTTTAACCTCCCTTATGGAACCAAACCTTTATGATTCCATTTATTTGCTTGTTTTCTCCCACTAGAATATAATCTCTATGACGGCAGGGACTGTTTTCACTTTTCTGTGTTATCGCTAGTGCTTAGCAGAATGCCTGACACATAGTAAGCATTTAATAAATGCTTCTTGATAGATTCTCCTGCCTCTCTGACCATTCCTTCTTGATCTACTGTGCTAGCTGTTCATCCTCCTTCTGCTGCCTAAACTCTCTTATCTTTGGCTACCTTCTCTTCTCTTTCTAGGTGGCACACTGGATAGAGTATTGGACCTGGAAGATGAATGCTGTACTGAGTTCAAATCCTGCCTCAGACACTTACCAGCTAAGTAGCCCTGGGTAAGTCACTCTGTTTGCTTCCATTTCCTCATCTGTAAAATTGAGATAATACAGTACCTACCTCCCAGGGTTGTTGTGAACATAAAAGTGAGATACAATTTATAAATTGCTTTGTAAAACTTAAAGTGCTACATAAATGCTAGCTATTATGGTATTCCCTCCCTTGGTGATCTAATCCATTCTCCTCTCTTCCATTTTTACTTCTTTGCAGATGGCTCCACATCTATCTTTCTACCCCACTGTCTGTTTTTCCTATTCACTTTATTAGTTGCATAATTTTAACTGCTTGTTCCATCTTCAATAGATGTTGCCCCAATACGTCACATTAAATGAATCTAAAACTGAACTTTTCATCTTATCTCTCAAACCTGTTCTTTCTCCTAAATTCTCTATTTTGGTTGAGAGTATCTCTCAGGCTCAGAGTTATTTTGATTCTGTTCTCTTCCTCATGTCCCATATCTCATCAATTGCTAAGTGCTATAGATTCAACCTCATCAATATCTCTCATATCTGCTCCCTCTTTTCTGTTTTCACTGGAACTATCCTGGGTCAGTCCCTCAGCTAGTCTGGCTTAGGCTGCTGTGAAACCTTCTCACCACTCTATAATCTCTCCTTCAAACTGTTTTTGGATAATCTTCCTACAGACTTCTCTATCACATAATTCATCCCCTGGAAACTTTCAGGGGCTCCCTATGCCTATGAAATAAAATAGAAGCTCCTGATTCTAACATTAAAGGCCTTCTATAGTCTGCCTGCAATCTACCTTTCCTGCCTTGTTTCATACTATTTGAATTCAGGAACAACAAACTACTTTTGGTGCTTCCTTCTCATCCTTCTCTTTCTTGTCTCCATACCTTTGCTCATGCAGCAGCTCTGGACTTTTCCTCTGTCTGTTTCTGTTCCTGCTATTCTTCCAGGCTTAGCTCAGGCATCACTGTTAAGAAACCTTCTCTGATTCCACCAAATAATAACAGTCTCCCCCTCCTCCAGTTTCTCATAGCACTTTGTCTGGATCGCTCTTTGCACTAATCACGCTCTCTTTTCATCATAGTTATCTCTTTACCTGTTCCTCCATCCCACACATACTAGATTATAAATGTCTTGATATCTGAATTGTGTTATTTATAGTTCTATAGCCTCAGTATTTGGCACAGTATCTTGCATAGACTTAATAAATTGCTTAATAAATGCTTATTGAAATGATATATTCAGAGGCCCTGGAGTATAGACAAGAACTTGTATCTGTTTCTATCTGTAGGAAATTCATTTGATCTAGATAGATGCTTGTTCCAACAAGGAGATGACCCTTCTAATCTCTGAGTCTATTTAGTATAGGTGTAGCACCTTGACAGGTAGGTGGCACAATGAATAGAGTGCCAGATCTTAAGTCAGGAAAACTCATCTTCCTGAGTTCAAATCTGGCCACAGATACTTACTAGCTGCATGACCCTGGACAAGTCACTTAACCCTGTTTGCCTCAGTTTCTCCTCTGTGAAATGAGCTGGAGGAGGAACTGGCAACCTATTCTAGTATCTTTGCCAAGAAAACTTCAACTAGGGTTATGAAGTCAGACACAACTAAAATGACTAAACATCAACAAATAAGAATTCTATATAACACCAGGAAAAGTGGGGTCATGACTGAATGACTAAACAACAATAAGCAGCACCTTTGACAAACTGGGATTTTTTTCCCTTGTTCCAGTAGCATACAAGGAATTGTAACTTGAAAAAAAGAGCCAGAGGGACAGCTAGGTGGCGCAGTGGATAGAGCACCTGCCCTGGAGTCAGGACGACCTGAGTTCAAATCCAGCCTCAAACACTTGACACTTACTAGCTGTGTGATCCTGGGCAAGTTACTTAACCCCAATTGCCTCACACACACACAAAAAGAAAAAAAGAGCCAGGCAGCTAACTTTGTGTCCCTTTCCTATCATCACCAATAATCTCTGCCAATTAGGAAAGGAACAGCTTACATCTTCCTAGAAAACATTGTGAATTGGAAAAGAATTATATGAATATAGGTATGCAACACCCCTACACAGACCCAACAGAAAGTATATTGCTGAGCCCGATTCTCCAAAACACTAAAATAAATCATAATAATCTTTAGGGCTGAGGAACCACTTCCTATAACTATCTAGGACAAATAAGCTAGTGACTGGAGACCTACTTGGATCTCCCTTTTTGGATACCCAAGAGACCCAATTCACAGCTGTCACAGCATCATTCTGGGCCATGGTGCCTAAGGTAAAGCTATAGAGCTAATTAATGCTGAATGGCTTGAAGCCCCAGGATATCTGCCTCCTTGGAAGTGTCCATCCAACAGAAATTGCTGGAGCCAATCTTTGGAATCAAATAAAACGGGTCAACTCTCTTTAGGAAGATGTCTATGGGCCTTCTGCTGCCATAATATCTTCTGATATTAATGACAATTTCCTAATGTCTAGCAAGTTTGCTAATATGAGATCTGACAAAAGTACAGGTCTGGGACTTGGGAAGCTGAGAAGTATCTATTGCACTCCAGGCATGGAATCAGCTTGAATGTTCTGTTCAGATATGTAGAAACATTAAAACAATCCTATCACTTTGCAGAAACTAGGTATAGACCAACATTTCACACCATATGGCAAGATAAGGTCAAAATAGGCACGTGATTTAGACATAAAGGGTAATATCATAAGCAAATTAGGAGAGCATAGAAAATTTTACTGGTCAGATCTATGGCTAAGGAAAGAATTTATGATCAAAGAAGAGATAGAGAACACCACAGGATATAAAATAGATAATTTTGTTTACATTAAATTAAAAATGTTTTGCATAAACCAAATCAATGCCGCCAAAATTAGAAGGAAAGCAGGAAACTAGGGGAAAATTTACAGCAAATTTCTCTAGTAAAGGCCTCATTTCTCGAATATATAGAGAACAGAATCAAATTTATAAGAATATGAGTCATTTTTCAATTGATAAATGGTCAAAGGATAGGAACAGGTAATTTTTAGATGGAGAAATCAAAGCTACCTTTAGTCATATGACAATATGCTCTAAATCACTATTGATTAGAGAAATACAAATTAAAACAACTCTGATGACCTCATAGCTATTAGATTGATTAATATGATAGGAAAGGCAAATGACAAATGTTGGAGGGGATATGGAAAAAATTGGTACACTAATACACTGTTGGTGGAGTTGTGAACTGATCCAACCATTCTGAAGAGCAATTTGGAACTATGCTGAAAGAGCTATAAATCTTTGCATACCCTTTAACCCAGAAATTCCACTACTAGTCCTGGTCCAAAGAGATAAAAGAAAAGGACCTATAGGTACAAAAATATTTTAAGTAGCTCTTTTGTAGTGGCAAAGAATTAGAAATTGAGGGGATGCCCATCAATTAGGGAATGGCTGAACAAGTTGTGGTATATGATTGTGATGGAATACTATTGTGCTATAAGAAATCATGAGCAGGATGGTTTCCAAAAAACCCAGGAAGACTTACATGAACTGATACAAAGTGAGGCGAGTGACACCAGGAGAACATTGTACACAGTAACAGCAATATTGCATGATGATTAACTATGAATAATTTAACTATTCTCAGCAGTACAATAATCCAAGATAATTCTGAGGGACTTATGACAAAGAAAATGCTATCCACCTCCAGAGCAAGAACTGATGGAGTCTGAATACAGATCAAATACTTCATTTTTCTTGGGTTTTTTTTTTTGGTCTGTTTTCTTTTGCAACATGGCTAATAAGGGAATATGCTTTGTATGACTGTACATGTATAATCTATATCAAATTGCTTGCTTTCTCAAGAAGTGTGGAGGAGAAGGAGGGAGGGAGAGAATTTGGAACTCAATTTTTTAAAAAAGAAAGTTAAAAATTGTTTTTATATGTCTTTGAGAAAAAGTAATAGAGAAAAGTGAGGGGAAAATCTCTCCTATCACAAACAGGCTAAAGTGTTCACCTCTTTTGAAAGAGTAAAGGTTAATAATGTCAATGGGAAACTTCCTACATTTAAGAATAAGCACAATGAAGAAAACAATGAACATGTAATAGAAGGCACTTGTAAACCACTCAAGCTTTGAGAACTTGGATTCCATAAATTAGGCAGGCTGAGAGAGAGACACACATAATTGGTTTCCAATCAAGCGGGATTTCCTTCACCGTACTTATTTCAAAATCAAGTCAAAGATCCTAATGTTTTTAATAGCCTTAAATGTTTCTTCATACTTGGGCAGGACTGATTTGTCCATTTGTAGATAGACAAGCCAAAGTATATAGAGTCTAAATACTATAATATATAAGTATATATTCATACACATACATATATAACTGTATTATAGACATTTATTCTTCCTCTTCTGCCCTTTCATTTCTATCTCCATAGCATCCCAAGACATGCTTCACTTTGTCTGCTCTCTACTCTTCCCCCAACCCCATCTCCCCCAACATACCCTGGCAGACATGGAATTTGTGCTTAGGGTTCTTGAACTCAGATTCACATCTGTCAGTTACAGATATACACAGTTTAGAAGTACTGAAGGGTTCACTTCTGTTGTAGTTAGAATTACCATTTTAGCATCTTTTCTTAGATTCTTCCTTCTGCAGCAAACACTGTCATGGATTTTCCAGAAGATGACAAACTCAAACTCCTTGGCTAAAATTGCCAGCAGAATGTGCTGTTTCTGTCTTGGTTTCCCATCAACTGTGATGCCAATATCTGGATTTGATTGGAGGTTTGCACTTGAAATCACAAGCTCCTATCAGGCACTTGCAGTATTCAGCTAGAAAATTCAAAGACCTGTGTCACTTAGCAATTTCTACCTAAATGCTGCCAGGAGTAAACATCATAGGGCACTCTCCTAGCAGTGCTACAGTGTGGACTCTTGCATTCCTTGAAATGGGATAGACCTTGTTAAAAATTAATGTGTAGTTTTCATACCTATCCTCCTATGAAACAAATTGAACCAGAACTCACATAGACAAATCAGAGAAGGCTATCCTCACATCTCCTACAAGAAGTGAGTGCCTGGAACAAATTCAGGAACATCTAAACAAATCAGAGAAGGCAATCCCCACTTCTCCTATGACAGATGAGCACCTGAATACAACCAAATCAGAGAACATGATACATCTGCCTGTCTCCTACAAACAGATCAGAGAAATGTTTAATTTCTCCTACGAAAACAAATCAGAGACATACAGAAAAAAACCTACATATCAATTTAATATTTTATTGTCCCAAGAAGAAAGTTAACAAAACATGATCATGTGGAGACTTCCCTCCTAAGAGAGAAGCTCAGAGGACTCCCCATTTCTGAGGGCATATATAATTTTAGTCCACTGATTACAGGGTGTTGTCAGTTTCAATAGTATGATACAGAAATCAACCCAGAAGCAAAAAGAAGTTTAACAATTTCAGTTATTACAAGTATGGAGGAAATACAGAAGCATCATGATAAGACTATAGGATTCCCAAAAAGGGTTTGGCAAGGATGAGGATGCCCAGATGTTACCATAAGGTAGGGGCTTACTATCCTGAGGGAAAAGAAGTCACTAGGTAAGATCTTTTATCTGCTAGCTATCTAGGTTCAGGTTTGGAGTTCAGTTGAAGGACATTTTGCTCCTATTAATCCAGGGTTTCATAAAACTCCCCTTGGATAATAAGATACCTCCATCAAATCCAGATGATCCATATATTCATATTAACAACCTAAAGTAGTTTACAACTTCTATTTTTTAATTCTCTTCAAGGCTATGTATGTAGTAAAAGTCAAACTATAAACCTCCTATGAATGCTAAGAACCTCAATAAAGACCCCACTATGTGATCAACAATGAGCACTTAAAATCAACCTAAACCCAATGTCTCTGACCATTGAAATATTCCCGGGAGGGTTGCCATATTTCTGCTTCTCTTCTACTTGTATCTTCTATGTATTCAGGGTCTATCCCACATTGAACTTTGATCAGTTTTATCTTTGTGAAATTTATCTCTTTGTGGGCTGAGTTTTTATTCAAGCTTTCCCCCTTGATCTTTCAGCCTTTCTTGTATTAACTCTGTCACTTGCCTTTGATGAATATTCACTCTTCCTTCTCTCCTCATTGTCCTTTTACACAGATCTCTAAGGCTAGGCTGCTTTGTGCTTTCAGCCTCCTCCAATTGGAGGTTCATTAGCCAAAGTCCTTGCCCCAAGTAAAGTGGTGTAGTGTGGGAAGTCCCCTTTCTTTAAAGCCTGAAGCTCACTTATATTTTGGCCCTTGCCTCACTCATTTCCTGGATGAATGGGTGGGCGCAGAGTCTATTTCTTGTAGGATCATTGGAGTATGGCAGTGGGGTGTGGGAGTGGGATAGGGCAGGAGAGGTTTGAGTATAGGGTATTCCAACAGCCAGACCCTGAGACACAAACATTTGAGCTTGCTTCTGCTCCATGAGTTCTGCACAAAGAAAGAGGAAAGGGACCCATAAGGACATAAATATTTATAGCATCTCCTTGTCATGGCAAAGAGCTAGAGACTAAGGGGAATGAGGGAGGAGTGACCATCAGTTGTGGTATGGTTGAATAAATTATGCTATATGAATGTAGTGGAATAGTATTGTATCATAAGAAATTATGAAAGGGATGGTTTCAGAGAAACCTGGAAAGACTCATATGAACTGATGCAGAATGAAGCGTGTAGAACCAGAAGAGGGATTTATATAATAACAACATTGTAAAGGGACATAGTTTTGAAGGTGATGGGAATGGAAAAGGGGAGAATCTAATGGACTTTTCAAAGAAAAAAATGAAGTAATTTAATAGATATAAGGCTTGAAAGAATGGGAAGAATCAATGATAACTCCAGTATTTTAAACCTATTTGAAGCATTGCAGGCCTTATCTTCACTGGGACATTTGGCTCAACTCAACTCTAAATCATGGGATTTCAAGCAGGAAGTTAATTGTACAGTTCATTGTTTCATTCATTCATTTTACAGATAGAGAAGCAGAGGCCCGAAAAAGGTAAGTAACTTTCCCAAAGTGAAACAAGTTATAAGCACCCGGAGGGAGAATTCAAACCCAGGACCTCTGACACCAGTTCCTTGAACTACACACCATTCTCACAAAAGTAACTAAATCCAAATCCACTTTGACTTGTTGGATTCGTTTACTGGGCACTCCAGCCAGACTATTCTTGTCCTGTTGTAGAATGAATTTAAAAAGCAGCTTGTATTAGCCAGATATAGGAATATGACTGACTCCTTTCCTCCACCAAAGTTTTACCCTGCGATCTTATCATGACACGGAGATGAGAGGGATATGAAAGGCTATGCCAGTGGAAAGCAAGCTTTGGGAGGTTTTACCAAGCTGGAAAGGCTTAAGTGTGAGCCTAGTCTTCACCTACTGTCCAAAGATGGGTCTAGCTAAATGTGCAGAAGCCCACAACCAGTAGGTCAATTACAAGTGACACAGAAGGCAATGTTGGGTGTAGCATATCATTAATGTGCAGAAGAAGGGGCATAAAAAATTTTATGCAGAAAATGCATTATTGGAAAAGGAAACAGTCTAGTCATATGGTGAGAAAAGAGGATAGCAGAAAGACATCCTATGAGCAATGGCGGACTTAACAAAATGTTAGTCAACAGTAACAACAATAGCGCCAAAAACAGCAATAACAATTAGAGGAAGGGCTACTCAGTACCTTGGATAGATCATCTGGAGGTTTATAAGAGAACTTGTACATGAATAGCAGGATGAGAAGGAATGGAAGGGTTGTAATCTGAATCAATGTGTGTGTGGGGTGACCATATTTATGACATCATGGCTCATTTGAAATGTTTGCAATATGAGACAGCAGAAAAACACTCCATTTGGAGTCAGGACGACCTGGGTTCAGATCCCACCCACATTTACTAGATGAGATTCAGGAGTGACACATTTAGAGGTGGGTAGACATTCTAGGCACAAAATGAGCAAAGGCATTGGGGAGGTAGCTATGAGCAATGGCAAATGATCTAGTTGTTGTCATGGATCATCCTGGTTTTTTGTTTGCTTGGTTTTTTGCAGGGCACTGAAGGTTAAGTGACTTGACCAGGGTCACACAGCTAATAAGTGTCAAGTGTCTGAGGCCAGATTAGAACTCAGGTTCTCCTGAATCCAGGGTCGGTGCCTTATCCACTGTGCCACCTAGCTGCCCCTGTCATGGATCATTCTAATCGGAACTCTTGGTTCATATTATTCTCTGATCATGTGAGCCTCAAAGACCATCTAGCCCATTTAACAGATGAAGAAAATGAGGCTCACATTGGTTTTGAGAGAGTGTGCCCAAAGTCCCACTGGTAGTTGCATCAGGGCATAGCTTCATATTTCTTTTCTTTCATGGCAAGGAACTCTGAACCTGGATGTAAATGGAAAGTAAGTGCTGGAATTGCTAGGTGTGGGTTAGTGCTGCAGAGAGCTCCGATGTGGTAGCTTATAATGCTTACCGTGGCAGTCCTCTTGGTGGAATTGTTTGACAGGCAAAGCAGAGAAAATTGATCATCTTGAATATTCTTCCAGGAGCCAAAAAGACACTAAAACTATTGGGAAGTGGCAGGATTTTTGCAACATTTGTGGTGATAAAATAAATGTTCTCTCTGCCACTAATTCTGAAATGCCAGGAAAAAAAAATAACACTTAAAATAACACAACAGGCTCATTAAATTAATTAGTCTGGGTGCTGATTGTGCAAAATCCGGTTGTTGTGAAGTGGGGATTGGTTTGCATGTTAATTAATCTTCAAATCATTTGGAAAGGGAAGCAAAAGAAGACTTAAGGCAATTGGTCTCTATCTTCCCCTTTCTCCTTTTCCCTCCCTCCCCTCAAGATAGAAGTCCTTTGGGGGCAAGACTAGCAATCCCCTTATCACACCCTGAACATATTGCAGGCATATTTGCCCATGCTTCATTTGCATTTCGATGAAAAGCCCTCAGTATTATGTAACCACATGTGGATTCTGATGGTTTCTAATGGGCATCCCTTTATACAGTCTCTTAGCAACAAATTGCAGTTTGTAAGCTGAAACAAAGAAGCTTAAGTCGGTCACTTTTCTTTCAAGTAGGCTCAGTTCAGCCTTGCCATGCCCTGGTAACAGATCGTGGCCAGGAGATGGGCAGCTTCCGCTTTCCTTTGGGGTGCTCAATAAGACAGTTCCATGAACTTCCTGACCTATAAAGAGGCATTGGGAAGCTGGAGGTCCTAGGTTTAAAACTATCTCTGGAGCTTTGGCTGGAATTCTATACCTGAAATGCAGTCTTTCCTCACCTCAAAGCCCAGGTCATGGTCTTCCTGGTTTTTTCTCGTTTCCATCAGTTGTTAAAATTGAAATTACTTCATATATACTTTATTCTTAGTCCTCTGCATACATATTGTATCCTCTCAGGAGATAGTAAGCACCTTGAGGGCAGGGGCTGTTTCACTGGTTTTTGGTTTGCTTGTTGGTTTTATGATCTCTAGCACCTAGCACAGTGACATGCACTTAATAGGTGCTTTTGCTCAACTGAATTAAATTTAGAGGAATATACTGAAATACTGTCAAGTGAAGGGAGAGTTCTGGAGTTTGTCTGTTTGAGTACAGCAGGTAGGTAGAAAAACATCATGGTCATTCCTTACAGAGGCATCTACATACTTCCTAGGGTTGCTCCAAGGATCAAATCAGATATTTGTAAAGTTTAGCACAGTGCTTAGGCACATAGTAGGTGCTCAATAAATACTTATTCCCTTCTCTCTCCCTTAGAGGTTTTGGGAAAAATTCAATGGTTGGAAAATACAATTAAGTTTGCTTCTGGTGCAAAATCAATTAACTTGCCCTCTGATCTTGACTCAGAGCATTGAATTCCAAACTAGCCCCTAGGTCACCCTTTCAAGAAAAAAGCGTCCTGTTTCCCCATACTTTTCATAAAACAATCTATGCACATAATTTTCTTAGGTAGTATTTTTGTCAAATAAAATGAACATTTTATTACTTTAAAAAATAAAACAACATTATTACTGTCCTGTATTCACTATCATAGGGTCAGAGGTCATTTGTCTCTTCGTTTCTAAGAGGAGCAATGACATCAGGGAGTGATGTCTTGACTTGTGAGTGAATTGGATTTAAGTGAGGGAGAGTGGCACAAATTCATCAGTCAACTGTGGTGTCTCTTCCTGCGTCATCCAAGCCCCTTGGCAGAACAAAAGTCAGGATGACTGGGAATAGATCAGGTTGCAGTGGATAATCTGGGTGTCTATGATGTCTAACCAAGCTCAAATTCCTCCACAGCACCTCCCTAAGCCACCTTCCTGGTGGTTAGAACAAAGTGTTCTCAGTGGCCCATTCCACTAAGGAAAGGCTTCACACGCATAGGGTGGATATTCTTCCCCTAATTAACTGACAGGTTTGAGGCCTCTCAGTTACCCTCAACCTGGTTTAGATCATCTGCTGAGACAATTTTGCCAGGGTGTGGGTTTTTTCAGGGTGCTGTACATGTTACAGCTTCTTGGAATCACAGGTGAGAAATGGGTAAAAGATGGACACTAGGGGCAGCTAGGTGGCGCAGTGGATGGAGCACCGGCCCTGGAGTCAGGAATACCTGAGTTCAAATTCAGCCTCAGACACTTAACACTTACTAGCTGTGTGACCCTGGGCAAGTCACTTAACCCCAATTGCCTCACTAAAAAAAAAAAAAAAAAAAAAAAGATGGACACTAAAGGTGGATGAGCAGCCCTGAAAAGGGCTCAGCAAGCCCTCACACCAGAGGTGCTAGTCCTCCTTGAATACCCCATACATTCCATAGGGTCAGATATTTAAAGATGGAAGGAACCATCAAAGACATCTAATCCAACCCGACACCTTGAAACTTGGAAGAAGGAAACAGTGTCCATCGTGAGGCCTCAGATCCACTGAGGAAGCAGAAAGAAATGAAGAGGAGGGGGGTGAGTGGGGAGGGGGAGGAGAAGGAGGAGAAGAAGGAGAAGATGAAGGAAAAGGAGGAGGAGAATTGTGTGTGTTTGTATATGTGTGTTTGCATGTGTGTTTACATGTGTGTGTGATTGAACTTCCACAACTGCCCTTACCTGGGTCTACTGTCCACAGCCTAGTGAGGTTATGTCCCTCCTTTGCTGTGATGGGTGTATTTATGTGGGTTATACTTAACAGTAGGGGCAGCTAGATGGCGCAGTGGATAAAGCACTGGCCCTGGATTCAGGAGTACCTGAGTTCAAATCCAGGCTGAGACACTTGACACTTACTAGCTGTGTGACCCTGGGCAAGTCACTTAACCCCCACAGCCCCGCAAAAAACAAACAAACAAAAAATACTTAACAATAACTAATGATTTTGTCTCCTGGACTTATTGGGCTCAGTTCTACTGATAAAGTTGTTATATAATCCAATGGGCTAAACTGTGTAATACAGATTTGAACTGTGATCAGTTCAAGGAGAAGTGAGACATTATAGGGTCCTGGCACTAAAACTGGAAGAGATCTCAGAGGTCACCTAGTCCAGTCCCCTCATTTTCTTTTTTTTTTCTTTTTTTTTTTTTTTTTTTTGGTGAGGCAATTGGGGTTAAGTGACTTGCCCAGGGTCACACAGCTAGTAAGTGTGTATTAAGTGTCTGAGGCCGGATTTGAACTCAGGTACTCCTGACTCCAGGGCCGGTGCTCTATCCACTGCACCACCTAGCTGCCCACTAGTCCCCTCATTTTAAAGATGGGGGAACTGAAGCTTAGGGAAGATAAGTGACTTGCTACACACACCTCAGGGGATATCTTCATATTTGTTACCACTCATGTCCTGGATCTGGAATGTAAATGCTGTCCTATGTTCAAATCCAACCTCAGACACTTATTAGCTGTGTGATTTTTGGATAAGTCATTTTACCCTGTTTGCCTCAGTTTCCTTTTCTGTAACATAGGGGGTAATACTAACACTCAATCCCAGGGTTGTTGTGAGGATCAAATGAGAAAAAGTATTTAGAGTAGGTTGCAAACTATGGATGTATATCTTTATGAATTTATAATCCTCTACAAATTTATCTCTCCTTCTAGATTGCGCTCCTTGAGGGTACCAACTGTGGCCTGTATCTTTTTATTCTTCTGTATTCTACATAAATGGGCAGCTAGGTAGTATGGTAGATAAAAGTTTGGGGCCTGGAGTCAGAAATACCTGAGTTAAAATCCAGCCTGAGACACTTACTAGCTGTTTGACCAAGTCACTTAGCCCTGTTTGACTCCATTTCCTCTTCCATAAAATAAGCTAGAGAAGGAAATGGTAAACTGCTTCAGTAGCTTTGCCAAGAAACCCCCAAAAGGGATCACGAAGAGTTAGACATAGGACTAAATAACAACAAACAAAAATTCCACTTAATGCCCAGAAAAGTTTCTTGAATTCAGTAGATATTCATAAGTATTTAGGGAAAGTAGAAGTATATATTGTGGCTCATTTCTTGCTGTCTGAAAAGCCCAGGGACTAGCGGGCTTGCTTGCCCCAGGGATGTTCTGTTAATGGAGACTTTCCTCTGATTTGGGAGATATCTGATTCCCACCTAATGCTCCCTGGCTAGTGCAAACACAAGAATGTTTATTGGGGCTGGGGTCTGTGACCTCCCTTATCCATTGCCTCCATGAAAGAGAAATTCACATAAGACTTTGGAATGGCTTTACCCCTTTAACTGTAGCAGCAGCAGCAAGGTCTGAAAGGTTTCTTCTTTTTAAATAACACATTTTCATGAGCCTGACAACAGGAGAAGCTCTAGGGGTTTTTTTGAACTGGAAATACAATTCTGCCCTCAGAAGCCCTTTTCTTCACCTAGGAGGAGTGTTGTTTTACTTTGAAGTGTCTTTGAGGCTAACCCAAAATAGCAGCTGACAAAACCCAGCCAGCTCTGGAATGCAAACCCAAGTTCAGTGTCTTAGAATTCCAATCCAATTTGGGAATAAAGTAGTATCTGAAAGATTGGGTGCAACAGGTTATTGACATTTGCCGACTCTGAGGTTCTGGTTAAATTTTTCATCTGTAATATGGGGATCACAGTTCTGTTGTATCTGCTTCACAGGGCTGTTGGAAGGAATGAATAGTAACAACAATAACAAACATTTATTAAGTACCTACTATGTGTCAGTACACCAAAACCACAACTTCATCTGAAATTATACTGGAAGTTGAATATAATTAAGGAAATAATCTCCTTTCTGGGTTAGAGTGGAGAGGATTGAAGCTTCACTCAAAAGGATTTTAAATGCTGACATTTTAAAATGGCTACTGAGGAGAATACATAAAACATATTCCCTGCAGCCCAAGATAGAAGCTGAAAACTATGTTCAGGTACTGTGCTAAGCATTTTATGAATATTATCTCATTTGAACTTCACAACAGTCCTGGGAGGTAGGTACTATTGTTATCCCAATTTTTACAGATGAGGAAACTGAGACAGGGAGTCGTCAAGTGACTTGCTTAGAATAACACAGCTAGTAAGTGTCTAAAGCTAGACTGAGGGCAAACAAGGTAAATGCATGCAAAGTGCTTTGCAAAGCTTAAGATATTATAATTACTATTTCATTCTTCTTGTCTTGTTCAATTGAGTTTAGATAGAAAGAGTTGACAAGTTGCTTTCTTCCTATTAGTATTTCGTATTGCACAGATATAGATAGAAGAGCTAGGGTTTTTTGTTGTTTGGTTTTTGCTTTTGAATAAGAATATTGGGATATAAGTGAACTTTTCCTATATTATTACATTATAATTATTTATATTTAATTCTAATCTTTTAAAATGTGGTTCAGGCAGAAAAGGTCCCTGGACAAATATTTCTATTGCTGCTACTTTTTTATATTTAATGCTTTATAAATTGTTGCCCATGTGAATGCAATAACTGCTTTTTTTGTAGTTGGATAAAAGTATTAGGAAGTAAGCTTATCCTTAGGAAGCTAACAGAAAGTATTCTCTGTAAAACCCCGGCTACAGACGGAATGACAAGGACAATATAATCCTCATCCACCCTGTTTTTACAGGGTGGATTTTTTTTTAATAGACAGCACCATACCAAATACTCATAATCTCCAAACCACATGGGATGAAAGGCTTTCAAAATAGAGAAACCTCTATCTAGGACTTTAGATCCTCAGGCTTTGATCTCTGATCATTCTCTCTTGTGAAACATTTTCATTCCATATAACTTGGTGATTTTATATATACATACATACATACATACATATATATATATATATATATATATATATATATATATATATATATATATATATATATATACACATATATATTGGTGAGGCAATTGGGGTTAAGTGACTTGCCCAGGGTCACCCAGCTAGGAAGTATCAAGTGTCTGAGGTCACATTTGAACTCAGGTCCTCCTGAATCCAGGGCTGGTGCTCTATCTACTGCACCACCTAGCTTCCCCTAAAATATTTTTCTTAACAATTTTTATGGACCAACATTATATCTAGGCATTTGTGGGCAATTTTGTGGTTTTTCAGTTATTTTTGATTCTCCGTGAACCCCATTTGGGGTTTTCTTAGCAAAGATAGTGGAATGGTTTGCCATTTCCTTATCAAACTCATTTTACAGATGAGGAAACTGAGGCAAATATGATTAAGTGATTTGCCCAGGGTCATATAGGTAGTATCTCAGGCCAGATTTGAACTCAGGTCTTCCTGACTCCAGGCCCAGCGCTCTATTCACTCTGCTATCTAGCTATCCCTGTAGACAATGGTTCTATTTATAATGATGCTCTGGGGCTAGTATAATTTATAGGCTGATTTAGGAAGGCTTTTGGGGGGTTCATATATATAGTATGGGGATTTGTCATCTGTTAGTTTATAAAGGATAGTGAGCTTTGGGTATATAAAGTCTACCCCCTGATCATGCCTTCTAAGGTATCCAGTATATAGAGTAGATAACGACCTATAGTACCGTATTATACAATTTCCATCAACTCATTACATAATGTGCACCAATCATTAATCCAAATTCCTTCAGAGCAACCTTTCTATAATTTCTTGTGATCATATGATCAGAATTTCTTCCGTAAATCCCCCTTTCTATAAATAAATCTATATGGCAGCCATTTATTTGACTTTTGTGGGCATATTGCTGGTTGAGTTCAGTAGGATGTCACCCTTTTGATTTCAGTTTTGGATAGGCTACATTGGAGAAACCCCAATTTTAATGACTCAATATATCTGGTGGTGTCTAACTCTTGTCAGCCTTTATTACTGCTTTATGAAGTCTATTTGTTCCCAGAATATTTGTGTGCATTTTTTACCTATTTATTGTGTGCTCTGTGAACAGCTGTCCATCTTCCTCCTTTTTGATAAGAAAGTGTTAGTTTTTCTGTAGTTGCTTTGGATAATGAATCCTATATTTTCTTAACATCATATATTCCTTTGTTTCAAAATCTAGGTCAATACTAGTTTTGTTTGCTTTTGTTTTGGGGCATAGCAATGAGGGTTAAGTGACTTGCCTAGGGTCATGCAACTAATAAGTGTCAAGTGTCTTAAGCCAGATTTGAATTCTTGTCCTCCTGAATCCACGGCCAGTGCTCTATCCACTGTACCACCTAGCTGCCCCCAATACTAGTTTTTAAAATAGTTTCTTCTCACTGGGTTTTGCTTTCAAGATGTCAGTAAATCTCAGCATACTCAGATTCAATTTTCTTTTTTTTTCCTTCCATTGATAGCCTTATATTCAATGAGCCTTGCTTAGACAAGACCATGATTTTTATAAGTATTGCTGTCCTTCATTGGTACAATTTGATCTCTGGGTTAAAATTTGAAGGTTTCAATTTCTATTTTTAACTTGGTAACCATCAAGAATTGTACATTTTTATGTTAAAATGAGATATTGATATAATTGGGAAAAACAAGATGAAGTAGCTATTTAATATCCTTTTCAGTATAGCAATATACCTTGTCATTGATATACATTAAGTGATTAATAGGATATTTTGGTATGATTCTCTTTTTTGACAGGAAAACCATGCTCAATTCTATTTAGGAGTGGTGATGATAGATTTAGTGCTAGGTAGAACCATACTGGACTTCAACTCTCTCCCTGGAAGATAATATGTTTTATAAAATTTGTTCTTAACATTATTGTTCAGTGGCACACCATAACTAGAGAACAGTTTTCCATGTAGACATAAAGTACTAGCAGTTTGACTCTGCTTGGGTCTATTTTATATAATTGTCACACACAATTATGCCTTGAGTGTGTAACTGAGTCAAAGGCTTTGTAATAATCAATAAAAGTGGTATAAATGTTACGGTCCTTTTGGGTGGCTTGCTTGACAATCACCAGATTCAAAATCCACGGCTTTTTATGCCTCCTGGGAATTTTTGACATACCTTTTTTGTTCTTCAGGCAATAAATTTTTTTTTCTAAATGTTTGTAGATTTTTTTTTTAGTGACACAAGCTGTGAATGTTTTGTATAAATACACAAACAGATAATTGGCCAACATTTGGAGGGGGTGCTTATGTTCTAACCTTTTGATAATAAATATATGATGCCTTCTGTTAAGGAAGATGGGAAAAGACTTGCATCAGAGGAGCTGGTAGAGTACATGGCTAATTATTCATCTACCGCTGTGAAGTTCCTGAGCTGATAATTATGGATCTTATCTGGACTTCTGCTTTCTAGTTTCACAGAGAAGCTAGAGTTTCCATAACTAACATCATGCAAACTTCCTCTTTCGTATTTGTTGCAACTTGTGTTTTGGTTGTGTTGAATTTCTTTCAACTATAAAGACAACCAGAAATTTTCCAAATCCTCCTTCATGACAAATTTCTTTGCTTCTTAGTCCCCTATAGAATAATTTTTTTATTGCTGTTGAGTTGTTCATTTTGTGATTTGTGCTGCTTTGCTCCTTTTGCTACCCTAAATTTTTTGAGTATTGTTTTCAATTATTGATTAAGGGAATCAATAATTTTTGATAGACTTTAATTTTGTGGATGCCATTTGGTACATATCTTTTATTGCTTTTAATTGAGTGATATAGTGTTCAAATTTCTATTGCATGTACTATCTCGATATGAATATAATCTTCTGATATCTCTGCAGGTTTTCAATAGTTTTCTAAATACACTTTTTAGTGACATTTTGTTTTCTCAGTTACTTGTTTTTTGTTTTGTTTTGTTTTTGCAGGGCAATAAGGGTTAAGTGACTTGCCCAGGATCACACAGCTAGTAAGTGTCAAGTGTCTGAGGCCGTATTTGAACTCAGGTCCTCCTGAATCCAGGACCTGTGCTTTATCCACTGCACCATCTTTCTCAGTTACTTGTAAAGACAATTTTTAACATTTATTTAAAATTTTTTTGAGTTCCAAATTTTCTCCTTTCACTCACTACCCTCTTCCCAACATGCTAAGCAATTTGATATAGGTCATCTATGTGTGATCATATTTTCATATTAATCATGTTGTGAAAAAAGAAACAGGTAAAAAAACCTGCAAAGAAATAAAGTGGGGCAGCTAGATGGCACAGTGGTTAAAGCGTTGGCCCTGGATTCAGGAGTACCTGAGTTCAAATCTGGCCTCAGACACTTAACACTTACTAGCTGAGTGACCCTGGACAAGTCACTTAACCCCCATTGCCTCACTAAAAAAAAAAAGAAAAAGAAAAAAAAGAAATAAAGTGAAAATAGTGTACTTTGATCTGCATTCAGATTCCATCAGTTCTTTCTCTGGAGGTGGAGAGCATTTTCCATCATTAGTCCTTTGGAATTGTTTTGCATCATTGTATTGCTGAGAAGAGCTAAGTTATTCTTAGTTGATAATGTTCTGGTTCTGATCACTTTACTTTACATCAGTTCATGTAAGCCTTTCCAGGCCTAAATATGCTTTTGCCATGAGAGTTCTTGATAAGTTAATGGGGCATTTCTGGTGAAGGCTATCAGCTTAGCTCTAGCATCTTTCTAAGAATCTTGGATTCAAGGATGGCCTCTAAACATTTCCTCCTTCTGTCTCTGTAACTCAATATCAGCCCTTGGCTTACATCTCCATTTTATGGAAGCTCAGAAGCACCCCAAAGATTCTCTTGGAGACAGCTCAGTTGCTTTCCCATACCACTCCCTAACTCTTACTTCCTTTTCTTTTGTCAGTAGTTCCTTTTCTCTTCTCTCCCTCTCTACCATTGCACCGCCTGATACTAACCCTGCATCCAAAGCCCCATTGAGAGTCCAATGTCCTGGAATTTTGTCCAGTGATAAGTAGCTTCTCTTCCTGAACTATGCTCCTATCAAGGGTAGTTTGATCCTTTTATGGGAGTAATGGAAAGGGGTGGGAGGGTGTGCCTTTCTACACCCACTTGAAGCCACTTGGGTTAATTCCAAATAAAATACCTCAGCAAGACTTCTTCAGTTAGGAGGCTGATGGGATTCGAATAGTTTTTAAGTCATTTTTGTTAATCAGTTCTGCTCTGTGAACTGCTTGAGTCTGTTTATTCAATTACATTGAAATTGGTTTAATGAGTGCTAATTGGTACTAACCAACTCAGTTGCCTTTTAAATAGAAAAAGTGTCAAACAGAGGAGGAGCTGATCATATCCATGATGACAGTGGGGGGACCAAAAGGAGAGATGAAAAAGGGTGAAAACCAGAGAACAGATAGACGATCCCCCCTTCTCCCCCCCCTTTTTTTTTTAACATTTCTTATTATTACACAGAATCAGATCTATGCCATGGGTCAACTAATAGCCACCTGAATGGGTACAATGCCATAGAATAAATACCTGATTTAAGTAGGTTACCTTTTAGAAGGGTCAATGTTATCCTCTAATACCAGTGTTATAATGGATTTTCAGAACTGAGAAGTAAAATTCCTAGTAATGAGAGGGGTTAGCAGGACCTCCTCATCTTATCTAAGTTGGGGAAGACCTGTTACTAGGGTATAGCATGTGACTAGTGTCTCACTTCATTACTTGGCTTTGCTGCAACAGTGCTTAGCCGTGATTTAAGAACGTTGTTTTCATATATCTGAAGACCACATACATGCTATATAAGACAATTAATGTAGCTATAAGATCAGAGATGTGAGAGGCAGTACTGAGTAAGTAGCAGGTGCAGGACTGGCCTTAGCATGAGGAAAAGCTGGTTTCGAGTCTTACCTTTGATACAGACAAGCTGTGGGATTCTGGGCAAGACCCTTAATCTCTTGGGGCTCTGGGCAGCTCTTTAAGACAACAAGTTTCAGAGAAGGTGTTACCCTGCATTGGTAGAAGTTTCTCACTGGGAATTCCCCACCTGAGTTCAAAACCAGTCTCAGACACTTAACTAGCTGTGTGACTGTGGGCAAGTCACTTAACCGCTGCCTGCCTTGGTTTCCTTAACTGTAAAATGGGAATAACAATAGCACCTACCTTTCAGGGTTGTTGTGAGGATTAAATGAGATTATATTTGTAAAGTGGTTAGCATGGTTTCTGGCATATAGTAAGTGCTTAATAAATACTTATTCCCTTCCTACCCTTTAAGAGTAGATTAAAAATACTCTGAGATGGTTTAAGTCCAGCTCAAGCCTAGAGGCAAAGGGATGGAAACTACATTTTTGAGATATAGTTCAACTCTAGGAGGCTGGAAGTTGTAGTACAAGCCATGAAACTAAGACAACGCAGACATATTGAGTGATATATTATTTGTGCCTTTTTTTTTTGGTGGGACAATGAGGGTTAAGTGACTTGCCCAAGGTCACACAGCTAGTAAGTGTCAAGTGTCTGAGGCCGAATTTGAACTCAGGTCCTCCTGAATCCAGGGCTGGAGCTTTATCCACTGTGACACTTAGCTGCCCTCGAGGGATATATTATTAGTAATTTATTTTTCCCTTTTGCTGTCACCCCTTTGATTTTTCACAAAGGGAGAAAATGGTACAAACCTTTTCCCATCTAGAACCTTCTCCTCAAACTAGAAGGTCAGACAATGCCTCCCCTTGTCATGGCCACAGGCATGATTGACAAGTCCAACCTTAAGGCCAGATTAAGAACAGAATGAGGGAATCAATAGAAGAATGTAATTCAGCTGAGGATGGGGACTGATTCACTTTTCTCTTTGTGTCTCCAATGTCTAGCACAGTTTGACATTTCTTTTAATAAACACTTGTTGATTGAATAATTGAATCACAGAAGCATCAAGTTAGAATGGGCCTTATTTTGTCTAAATCTATTTTTTCCCCAAAGAAGGAAATTGAGACCCAGAAAAGTAAAGTCTTTTTTAACTCCCCTAATACTTCTATGGCTTTGGATGAATCATTTAACCTCTCTGATTCTCAGTTTCCTCTTTTGTAAGATAAAGGGGTTAGGTCATAGGGATCAAGGGGACCTCAGGAGCCATGCAGTCCAACTGGCTAATTTTATAGATGAGGAAAAGACTTAGGGAGGAGACATAATTTGCCCAAATTAACAAGTAGTAAGCATCAGAGGTGGGATGACCTTTAAGGGGCAGCTGGGTGGTATATTGGATAGAAGTCAGGAAGATCTGTGTTTAAACCCTGACTCTGACATTTACAAGCTGTTTGATGATGGTAAGTCACTTATTCTCTGTTCTCTACTTTCCTCATCTATAAAATGGGAATAGTAGTAAAAACAATCTTCCAGGGCTGTAAGGAGTAAAATTGTATATCTATATGTCTATCTATCTATCTATATCTATCTATCTTTCTGTCTGTCTGTCTGTCTGTCTCTCTCTCTCTCTCGCTATCTGTCTGTCTATTTATGTCTCTGTCTCCATTTATCTATCATCTATCTGTCTGCCTGTCTATCATCTATCTATCTATCTATCTATCTATCTATCTATCTATCTATCTATCTATCTATCTATCTATCTATCATCTATCTGTCTGTCTATCATCTATCTGTCTATCCTATCTATCTATCTATCTATCTATCTATCTATCTATCTATCTATCTATCTATCTATCTATCTATCTATCTATCTATCTAATTAGCTACATAGTACAGGGAGTCAGGGAGACTCATCTTTGTGAGTTCAAATCTACCCTCAGACACTGGCTGTGTGACCCCAGGCAGGTTACTTAACCCTGTTTGCCTCAGTTTCTTCATCTGTAAAATGAATTGGAGAAGGAAATGGCGAACCACTCCATGATCTTTGCCAAGTAAATCCCAGATTGGGTCATGAAGAGTCAAACACGACTGAAACAACTGAAATGTATATGTATGCATGCATGCATGCATGCATGCATGTATGTATGTATATATGTATACATATAGATTACATATAGCTACATAAATGCTAACTATTGTTTTTGCTGTTGTTATTTAAGGTCCCTTCCAATTTTAAATTTGTGAGTCTATGATCATAGGCCTAAGGTCACCTGTTACCCATCTAACCAAGGATTTCCTTCTTCCTATTTGCAGGACTGATATATATATATATATATATATATATATATATATATATGCAAGCAACTAGTATTATAATAATTTTGAAGATAGAAAATCAAAGCTGGGGCATCAAGAGTCTAGATGTCTGAAGGAAGGTCTGATAATGAAGTTTCACAGTCTTTTAAGCCTGGGTCCTTGATGCTGGGCTCCAATCTCTGTCTTCCTCTTCCCCCTCTCCCCTCGCCCCACCCCCACCTATATCTAAACCCAAACCACATATTCAGTTGACACATCCCAGACTCCTCAAGAACACAGCCAATGTCACCATATGATAATTCTGGCCATCAGTGATGGGGGATGGGAAATGAAAGCTGACAGGAGGGGATCTGCTCTACTTTCCTCTACCCCAAATCCTGAATGTCAATGTTCCTGGGAAGGAAGAAGGCAATCAATAAATTAGCAAGTATGAGATTTAATCTGGGTTTCTGGTTGGGAATAGGTGGCCTTCAATTGTGCCAGTTGGCATTAGAATATGAGGTCGTCAATATATCTGCCTTGCATGAAACATGCTTCCCAGTCCTCACCACATTGGCCTCGTCCTGCCGTGATTGAAAAACAAGACTCTGAGCCCCAAACACATAAATTACCTGTGTGTGAAGCTCTGTTGAGGGCTGAAAGGGTAAACCAGTTATTGTTAGCAGAATTGAACCATATCTGTTAGACAAAGTACCGAGGAAATATGCTTCTGCCTTCGCTTAACGGCCAGGCACTGTGTTAAATCAAGGCAATCATCATACCAAATAAAATATTATTTACCAGGAGATGCAGTTCATTTCCCTCCCTTCCTTTGACATTAGCAGAGGGCTTCAGAAGGAAACAGATGGCGTGTGCAAAGTGAGGCTGAAATGGAGTCAACCTGAAACAATCATTTAGGCCTCGTCTAGAGCCTCATCTTCAGGGAATGAAATAAGACGGTGCCTGAGCTGGGGCTTGGAGGGCTTGCAAAGCTTTGCTGCTGACCTGCTTCATCCAGACAGTTACCCTATCAGTGCCTCAGTTTTTCTACCTTTGAAATGACCTCACCACTAGCTATGTGGCCACAGGTTAGTCCTTTAAGTGGCAACACACAGATAGATTTCCAAACTTATTTGACATCATAACCGCTGAGTTCCAGGCAGACTGGCTCACTTGCTATTCCTCTCTGAAAATGGGGGCCTCCTCTCCCATCTCTGTTTATGTTTTTTGTTTTGTTTTGTTTTGCAGGGCAATGAGGGTTAAGTAACTTGCCCATGGCCACAGAGCTAGTAAGTGTCAAGTTTCTGACATGACTTGTTCTTTTTATTCATTCATTCATCCATTTATTTATTTGTGTGTTTGTTCATTCATTATCTATTTATCTATCTATTCATTTATTGATTCATTTATTTATTCATTCATTCATTTGTTTGTTTATTTGTTTGTTTGTTTTTGCAGGGCAATGAGGGTTAAGTGACTTGCCCAGAGTCATACAGCTAGTAAGTGTCAAGTGTCTGAGGCCATATTTGAACTCTGTTCCTCCTGAATCCAGGGTTGGTGCTTTAACCACTGCATCACCTAGCTGCCCCCCATCTCCATATATTTGAACAGGCTGCCCCACTTACGCTTGGAAAGTGTACATTCCTCAATTCTACCTCTTAGAATCCCTTGGATTCCTGCAGTAGTTGTCGTTTGTCCTTCATTCTCGAAGAGGACATGACATCAGGAGGTGATGTCATGACTTACAGAATTGGATTTAAGTGACAGAGGGCTGTGCAAGGTCACCAACCTTACTCTTTCCTCCAGAGCTATCTGGGTCCAGTGGCAAAACATATATCAGGATTGGAGATGGCCCTGGATGTTTAAGGAAATTGGGATTAAGTGATTTGACCAGGGTCACACAGGTAGCAAGTGTCTGAAGTAAAATTTGAACTCAGGTCCTCTTGACTGCAGGGTCAATGCACCATTTAGATTCCTGTAAGACTTTGCTCAAAATCTCCTACAGGCTGTCTTATCCTCTTAGCATTTAGTGCTCTTTCCTCCTCACATTCTCATGTATATCCTTACGTGTTTATATGTTGTATCAGTGTCTTCCCAGTAGAATTCTAGCTCTGTTTTTTGTTGTTTGTTTTTTATATTTAAAGTTTTGAGTACCAAATTCTATTCCTCCTTCCTTCCCTGAGGGGCATCCTCCCCTCTCCCTGAGGTGGTAAGCAATCAGATATAGGTTATACATGTGCAATTATGTAAAACATTACCATATTAATCCTTTTGTATAAGAAAACTCTGAAAGAATGAAAGTGAAAAATAGCATGCTTCAGTCTGTGTTCAATCAATATCAGTTCTTTCTCTGGAGGTGGATAGTATGCTTCATCATTTGTCCTTTGGGATTGTCTTGGATCATAGTATTGCTGAGAATAGTTAAGTCATTCACAGTTCTTGATCAAACGATATTGCTGTCACTGTGCACAATGTTCTCCTGGTTCTGCTCACTTCACTATATGTTAGTTCATATAAGTCTTTCCAGGCCTTTCTGAAATTGTCCTGTTTGTCATTTCTTTCTTATAGCACAATAATATTCCATTACATAATATACCACAGCTTATTTAGCTGTTTCCCAATTGATGGGCATTCCTTTGATTTGCAAATCTTAGCCACCACAAAAAGAGCTGCTAGAAATATTTTTGTACAAATAGGTCTTTTCCTCTTTTGGGGGGTGTCTTTGGGATATAAACCTAGGAGTGGTATTGCTGGATAAAAGGGTATGCACAGTTCTATAGCCCTTTGGACGTAGTTCTAAATTGCTCTCCAGAATGGTTGGATCAGTTCACAACTCTACCAGCAGTGGATTAGTTTCCCAGTTTTCCCACAGCCCTCCAACATCCAACGTTTTCCTTTTTTTTATTATATTTGCCTCTCAGAGGTAGTACTTCAGAGTTGTTTTAATTTGCATTTCTCTGATCAATAGTGATTTAGAGCATTTTTTCATATAACTATGGATAGCTTTGATGTCTTTGTCTAAAACCTGCCTGTTTATATCCTTTGACTGTTTATCAATTGGAGAATGACTTGTATTTTCATAAATGAGTTTTTGTTCCTCCAGATGTTTTATTTTGTTTTTTAAACCCCAGCATATAGCACAGAGCCTTACACTTAGTGGTCACCTAATTACTTTGCATTGAATCAGATTAGATGAGTAGTATTCTGCCCTCCACCCCTGTATTTTGGGGGAGCTAAGTAGTGCAGTAGTCTTGGAATCAGGAAGACTCATCTTTATGAGTTTCAACCCTGTGACCTCAGACACTTGTTACCTGTGTGACCCTGGGCCTGTTTGCCTCCATTTCCTCATCTGTAATATGAATTGTAGGAAAAAAAAAAAGGCAAACTAATCCAGTATCTTTGCCAAGAAAACCCTAAGTAGGATCTTGAAGAGTCAGACACAACTGAAAAACAACTGAACAACAAAAACAATTCTCCTCTCTCCAAATTGAAAATATGCTTCTGGAGGGCAGGAATCTGTTTTTTTTTCTTTAAATTTCCATCTTGTCTTTGTATCCCCAGCTGAAGACAATCACTAAATTAAATAGTATAGAAGGGGGAGAAGAGGAGAGAATCCAGGACAAAGCCATGTGTGATCTGAATGAAGATCCAACAAAGGAGTCTGAGAATGAACAGATAAACAGGAGGAGAACCAAGATAGAGAAGTGTTATGAAAACCTAAAGAGAAGAGAGTATTCAGGAGAAGAGGGTGATGGATAGTTTCAGAGACTACAGAGAGGTCAAGAAGGATGAGGACTGAGAAAAGCCTCACTACCACTGTCCTTTTAATCTGAGCTCATTCTCCCCCAGGACCTTGTGTGTGCCTGGAAAGAGTTCTTTTCCAATTTGCAGAGGGTGTATCATAGGAATTATACTCACTTCTCAACAGATCCCTTTGTTAAAAGCCAGTGGAGGGGAAGCTAGGTGGCACATTGGATAGAGAGAGCACTGGCCCTGGATTCAGAAGTACCTGAGTTCAAATCCAGCCTCAGACACTTAACACTTACTAGCTGTGTGACCCTGGGCAAGTCACTTAACCCCAATTGCCTCACTTAAAAAAAAGCCATTGGAATCAATTGGTTGAGAATGTAGAACCTACTGGTGGGGGCTCATGAGGGATAGTACTAGAAAATCTAGTCCTTTAGAGTTACCCCCAGAATCTTGAAAGTAAGTAGTAACTACCCTGGCTACCTTGAGAGTAAACAGTAACTACCCAGCCCTGTGTCCTTGGCCCATCCATATGAGTGGGAGTTGGGGGAGTGATTCTGGAGGTCTCTAATGCCAGGTGGTAAGAAGGGGGTTCTGCAAAAGAAGGATGGACCTAGGGCAGGGTTTGTTTTCTTTTACGCTCCAATTTTGCTGAGGGTTGAGCCTGCTGGTAGAAGCCTAGTCATGACCACATAGATGTGGTTCAACTCCTTTATCTAGTTGTATGATTTTAATGAGAAAAACAGACAAATGAGGCAAATGAGGCCAAACCATCCACCTCTGACCCTGCTCCAAGCCCCAAGGCCAGAGCCAAGCTGTAACTGAGATAATTGAAGTGATAAACTTCTACTCTCTGGGTACGGGCTGTATAGCTGTTTGCTCTCATGTAACATTATCCTATGTAATTAGCTGAGAACATTAGCATTGTCTGTCTTAATGATCTATTTCCAAAAGCTTAAAGGAAATCAGGGGAAATTCATTTCCCCCATCCCTTCTTCTTCCTCCCTCCCACCTAGAAGAAATTCCCCACCACTGACAACAGTGCCATCTGTGCAGTAAACATGATGTTAATTTCACATGCATTGCTCAGGACAAGCCTATCACATTTATGATGAGGGCTATGTGTTGGGGAGTTTGTCTGCAATGGCTTTGTATATAGATGATACAAATTAGAATCAGATAGACACAGCATCGGGGACAGGGCGGCAAACTGTTAATACTCTGTTTAGAATTTTATCTGCGTGCCAGAAATTTCATTATGAATTGGGAAAATTTTTCTATCATAGAGCTTTCATCTCATGCATTTTCTAATCTGTATGTGATATGTCCTCCAGTCACCTCACTTTACCCAGGAGAAGAGTGGAATGGCTGACTCTCAGTTTCTGGTGGATTTCTGTGTGCTAGGCTCTCTCATTCTGCAGTGGGCTACAGAATCCCAAAGCACCATAGAACACCACACCCTTGCTGCCCTCTTTCTTGAGTCTGGTTCTAGTGAGATCTGTTGCAGTGACTCTCAGTTCTTGCCTCTGTCCCCCTAGGTTAGTAGAAAGAGAGTTCAATTGCTAGGAGGCAAAAGACCCAGGTTCTAGAGAGTCAACAAGCATTTATTAAGCACCTACTATGTGACAGACACTTTGCTACTGGAATACAAAGAAAGTCTAGTGGGGGAGACAGCATGAAAACAGCTATGTACAAACAAGCTATTGACAGGATAAATTGGAAATAATCAATAGAAGAAAGGCACTAGAATGAAGGGGAATTGGGAAAAGCTTGCTGTAGAAGGTAGGACAAATAGCTGGGACTTTGAAAGATACCAGGAGTCAGGGGGGCAGCTAGGTGGTGCATTGGATAAAGCACCAGCCCTGGATTCAGGAGTACCTGAGTTCAAATCCAGCCGCAGACACTTGACACTTACTAGCTGTGTGACCCTGGGCAAGTTATTTAACCCCCATTGCCCACCCCCAACAAAAAAAAATTCCAGGGCAGGGGGGACAGCCAGTGAAAATGCCTGGAGTTGGGAGACCAAATGGCCTGGATGACAAAGCACAAGGAGGTCAGTGTCCCTGAGATCAGAAGGCACATGAGCTGGATGGTGGGTGGTGTAAGGTATAAAATTGTTGGAAAGGTATTGGGAGCAGGGTATTAAGGTTCTTGTCCTGGCTCTGTCATTTACTAGCTGTGTGACCTTGGGAAAGTCACTCGGTTTCCTTATCTGTAAAATGCAGAGAACAGAGCAGTTCAGTTTAAAGGGTGTTAGACTTGGAATCAGCTCAAATCTTGGCTTTGCTGCTTAGAACTGTGTGACCTTGGGGGCAGCTAGGTGGCACAGTGGATAGAGCACCGGCCTTAGATTCAGGAGGAACTGAGTTCAAATCTGGCTTCAGATCCTTGACACTTACTAGCTGTGTGACCCTGGGCAAGTCACTTAACCCTAATTGTCTTACCAAAAAACAAACAAAAAACCAACAAAAACAAAACAACAACCCCCCCCCGAACTGTGTGACCTTGGATAAGTCATTTGTCCCTTCTGTGCCTCAGTTCCTCATCCTGTAAAATGAGGGGGTTGATCTTTCAGCCCTGGTTCTATGAGTGGTTTATCTTGGAGGTCCCTTTTAGCTCTACCATTCTATGATTCTTCACTTTCCTTCTGACTGTCATCCATTCTCAGCCCTTGCATTTTCTGCCCTCCTTTATAATTCAGAGAAAGTAGAGAGGGAAGGGTGAGGAGAGGGAGACAGAAGATTTTAATTCTCCTTGCATCATGACCACCTATGAGAAACCTAGGCATGGAGATAACAACCATGGCTAGTTCACTGAGACCTTCCCATACCTCTTGCCAAATCTAGCCACCATTTTGGAATCTGGCCCTTGGACCTTGTTGTGTGGGTTGAAAAAAAGCACCAAGTGGCAATTCTCCATCAAATTGTTGAGTAGCCTGTGCTTCCTTTTCTGGAACTTTTAAATCCTTGCTAATCTCTGAAGAGAAGAAGACAATGAGCTTATTGGAAGTCTTTAGCTGAAAGACATAAATATGGGGGAAATAACCCTTTGATGAAATGAGCCTAGGGACACTGTTCTCAGAGGGGAGATCAATGTTTGCTTTATGACAGGCACCATATTTGCTAAACAATACCAAGCAGACGTTGTAAATACAAGTGTCTCGGCACAATTACTTCCCACTACTTTCCTTAATTAAGGAGAGCATCATAACTCTCTTCTGGTGATAAAACCCGTTTTCTGAAGCATTATCTTTCCACAAAGGATGAGGACTCTGAGTTATTGAATATCATTATAGCCTGGGGAAAACGTCTTTAATAGACTGAGTCTGTTCAGTTGTACTCCATCCATCTTTTTAAATACTGCACCACTCTCCAGGACAATTTAGTAATGCCAGCAGAGTTACCGCCATGGCTACTCCTAATGAGATCAATGGGTGGCTAAACTCTCCATATGTTTGGCCCCACACCTGGCTTCGAGGAGTTCAGAGTCATTTTCCTCTTCCAGCTGCTTTCTACTGGGGATCGTTTCCAGTCTTTGGCTCCATATTTGTGGCAGTTTGGACACATTTATATTAAGGGACTTTAAAGGCAGGGTTGGAGGTGCCCTCCAAGACTAAGCCATTTCTCTGGGTTTGTGGCCCCTGGAAAGTCATCATTCTTGACCTCTTAACAGTCTACTTTGAAAATTATCACTTTACATTCTGTCCAAAACACAGCTACTGTAGCAGTCATCTGGCCCAATGGAAAGAACACAAGAAAGACTGAAAGATCAAAGAAGAAAGCTGGTGTAAGACCTGAGCCCACAAAGAGATAAATTATTATAGAGATAACATTGGAAAGATCAAAGTTCTATGTGGAATCAATCCTGAATACAAAGAAGATACATGCTAAAGAGAAGTGGAAATATAGTGACCTTCTGGGGAATAGTTCAACGGTCAGAAAAATTGAGGTTTGGCTGTGTTAAAGTAAATGTGGGAGCTGGGGTCTAGTTCCAGTTCTCCCATTTGCTAGCAGTGTGCCTAGAAGCAGCCCAAATAATGTTTCTGAACCTCAGTTTTCTCATCTATAAATGGATTTAATAAGAAAGTGGCCTCCGAGTCAGGAATATGTAGATTCCAGTCTTGTTTTTGACTCATTCCAGTGGGTTGTCCTTGGGTAAATCACTAAAAGTGGTCTAGTCCCATCTCCCTACTTACTTCATCAGGGTTGTCTTGAGACAACTTGTAAACTGTAAAGCACCAAATGATTTTCCCCCTTTATTCTTTTTTTCCCCTTCTTTCTGGTTTGGATTATGCAAAAGTATAGAGGAGGAACCAGACCTTCTGCATTCCACCTCATATCTCAATCAGAGTTCCTTCTACAACATACCTGATCATTGAATATCAAAATAGAAGGGATGGGGGCAGCTAGGTGGCACAGTGGATAGAGCACTGACTCTGGATGCAGGAGGACCTGAGTTCAAATATGGCCTCAGACACTTGACACTTACTAGCTGTATGACCCTGGGCAAATCGCTTAACCCTCATTGCCCTCCCCCCCCCAAAAAAAATGGAAGGCCTTGGGAGATCATTTAGCACAGTGGTTCTCAGAGTAGGTTGCAGGGCCTTTTAGGGGGTCCCCAAAGACCCTTTCAAGGAGGTCAAAATTATTTTTATAATAATACAAAGACATTTTCATTTCTGAAATGGTAAATATATATAGATATAATACACATAAACAAAAGCTCTTTGGGATTCTCAATAATTTTTAAGAATGAAAAAGGTTCCTGAGACCAAAAAGTTTGATTTAATCTGACATTTTCATTTTGTAGATGGGAAGGAAAACTGAGGCCTAGAGAAATGAAGTCACACAGGTAATATGTAGGAGATCCAAGATACAAGCCTAGGCCTCTCAGTCGAAATCTAGTTCTCCTCTTTCTTGATCTATAGCTGGAGTAGATCCCCAAAGCAGTGTCTGTGTCTCAGAAGCCAGGTAACACTGACCCTTCTCTCCCCTCTTTCTGTGATGGATCAATCAATCCAGCAGAAGACTAGCATTTATTAAGAATCTACTGTGTGGATAGAGCACCGGCCCTGGAGTCAGGATGACCTGAGTGCAAATGCGGCCTCAGACACTTAACACTTACTAGCTGTGTGACCTTGGGCAAGTCACTTAACCCCAATTGCCTCACCAAAAAAAAAAAAAGGAGTCTACTGTGTGCAAGGCACTATGCTAAGTGCAGGGAATACAAACAAAGGCAAAAAACAGCACTGGGCCAAGGGATACGTCTAAGAGGCTTAGGAACTGTACATTAAGATGGGACCTCTGTGATCAGAAAACTTCCTCCACCAATGCAGGTTGGCATCTCTTCAATTTATGTCAATAATGAACAACTAGGTGGCACAGTGGATAGAGTTTGAAACAGGATGACTCATCTTCATCAGTTCAAATCCAGCCTCAGACTCTTATTACATGTGTGACCCTGGGCAAGTCACTTAACCCTGTTTGCCTCAGTTTTCCCATCTGTAAAATGAGCTCAAAAGGGAAATGGCAAACCACTCCAATATTTTTTGCCAAGAAAACTCCAAATCAGGTCAGAAAGAATTACACATGACTGAACAACAATAGAAAGACACCTCAGAAGCCATTGAGTCCACCCCCCTCATTTTACAGGTAAAAAGACTAAGGCCCAAGGATATTAAATGGCTTGGCCAGGGTCACATAGCTAGTAGTATCAGAGACAGGACATCAACCTGGGTCCTCCTGACTATGAGGCTGGCTTTTTCTTCATTATGCCTAGTCAATGTTTTGACTTTATCAGCTAAGACTTCAGAGGGAGGTCATGGCATTGATTTTCAGGAGGCACCTAGATGGTACTGGTGGTTAGAATACTGCATTTGGAGTTAAGAAAACCCAAGTACAAAATCTCTCTTAGACACTTACTAACTGTGTGACCCTGGACAAGTCAGGTAACCTCTCTCACCCTCAGTTTCCTCATATATCTATATCTACATATTTATCTATATCGGGGGCATGTATATGTAGGGGCATGTGTAGGAATGGTATATATGTAGGGATGTGTACGTCTGTAGTGATGTATATATATATATATATATATAGAGAGAGAGAGAGAGAGATCTATATCTATATGTATGAGTATGTATATGTAGGTCTGTGTGCGCATGTGTGTATGTGTAAGGATGTTGATGCATGTAGAAGTGTGTGGCTATATTGCATGTATCTGTGTAGGGGGTGTGCTGGTTAATAATCCGGTGGTTCTGCTGTGCCCTGGGACCCTACTTTGCACAGGGCATCTGTAACTTCCATCTGCAGCTGTGGAAGAAGTTTCTCACACAGCAAAGCAGACTAACATCTGCTGCAGTGTGTGTGTGTGTGTGTGTGTGTGTGTGTGTGTGTGTGTGTGTGTGGCCCTATCTAGAAGGTCTTCCGGGCAGCTGTGGGCTTTCTGAAGCTCTGGACTGGAGGAGTCGGCCAGGGCTCACCTGCAGCAAAACTATGATGTCAGTCGAGTTTGCCTTCTGGGCTCTCAGTTTGTAAACTTTATCCCCACCCTCACTGCAAGGCTTTAGCAATGGCTACTATGTGGGACAGGGCCTGATCAAGAAGAGTATGTTAGGAATAAAGAAGCCACTGTACCTGTATGTTACAAAGAGGGTTGGAAACATTAGGCATAGGGGAGTCCATTTTTTAAAATAGTTTCCTTTTCAAAATATTTAAGTTTTAAAAATATCACTTGATGATTGTTTATTTCTGCATATAGCCTTCTCTCCTTCCCTGTCTAGTGAGTCACCCCTTATACCAAAGAATAAAAGAGAACAAAGGGAAAAAAAAAAGCATTTCATCAAAACCAACAGATCATCCAAATCTGACTCCATAGGCAATGTTAAATACGTATAGATCCCTAAGTCACTCCCCTCAGCTTTCTTTGATGGACAAATTTGGTTACCATAATTACACAGCATTCGATTTCATTGTTTTTGTTCTTTCCCTTTACAGTGTTGGTGCAGTAGATAGAAGGCCAAGTGTGGAGTCAGGAAGACTCATCTTCCTGAGTTCAAAAGTGGCCTCATATACTTATCAACTGTGTGACTCTAGATAAATCATTTAACCCTGTTTGCTTCAGTTTCCTCATCTGTAAAATGAGCTGGAGAAGGAAATGACAAACCACTCCAGTATCTTTGCCAAGAAAACCCCAAAGGGGGGTGGTGGTGGTGGTCAGGAAGAGTCCGACATGATAGAAAACGATTGAACAATAACAACAAAGACATAGGATTATAGATTTCAAGGTCTTCTAGGTCAATCTTTTTTTTTTTTTTAAACAGATGAGGAAACCTGAGGACCTAAAAATGTTAAATAATTTCCCCAAGGTTACACAGGTAGTAAGTGGTAGTGTCAGGATTTGAACCCAGGACTTCTGACTCAACATCAAGCACTCTTTCCACTGCATCATGAGTCCACATTGGTATTTTGTTTTCTGGTTCTGCTTAGTTTACTTTACATCAGCTTCTATAAGTCTTCCTATGACGGGAATCAGTTACTCAAACACTCCTCACAACACAGCTGCTCCTAGGGCCCTTAAGGAAACACCTAGACTGCCTGCAGATGATGTGCCTGGGGTTAGCCAAGAGAGAAGGTAAGTGAGTTACATTTTCCTATGGTGGGTGGGGGCTATAAATAGAGCTAACCTCAGAAACTGAATTTAGCCTAGATGGGAGATGAGTCTTCTTATGGTCTCCATACAGAGGTTACTAGTGTGATGAATAATGAGCCACAGTGCTTTAAAGGTTACCGAGTGCTTTCCTCACTACAGTTTTGTGAGGTAGGCAGTGGACATATTATCACCCCCATTTTATGGATGAAGAAAACTGAGACTCAGAGAGATTATGGGACTTGCCCAAGGTCACACAGCCAGTGTCAGAGCCAGAGAGAAGTCTCCTGACTCCAAACCCAAAGCTCTTTCCACTTTGCCACGCTGATTTTCACAGAGAAGACAGTGTGAGCCTTCAGTGCTTGAGACTGAATCCTTTTAAGTAACTCAAAGTTTTTCATATGCATTATTATCCTGAGGCTCAAAGCTTAGATGTGGCAGAAGAAGAATCATATATAATCTCCATTTTTGCAAAGCAGGAAGAGAGGGCAGACTTATATAGTGAAGAGTCAGTCAGTCAATAATCATTTATTAAGTGCCTACTATGTGCTAGACACTCTTCTAAGCATTGGGTATATAAAGAAAGGGAAAAGACAGTCCCTGCTCTCAAGGAGTTTACAGTCTAATTAGTTGGGATTGCAGCTCTGACATTCAGAAGCTGTTTGCTCTTGGGCAAGAACATTAACCTCTCTGGGCCTTGGTTCTCTGTAAAATGAAGGGACTTGGGCTAGATGACCTCTAATGTTCCTTCCATCTCAAAAGTTGAGGTCAGAAGTCAAATTGTAGAGGAAACAGAAGAAAGGGAGAGGAAAGGAGATAAAAGCAACAAGAGATGGGGACAGCCTGATGGTAGTGTTACTGTTATCAGGGAATGATGTCTCAGAACATTCTGAAATGAATCATTATTCAACAATAATTCTGCAAGCCTGTACACTTTAAATATTATTTGAATAAAAGTAAAATATCTCCATCTCAGGGTTATTTTTTGAAATTTATTTTTAACATTCTGTTCTTTTTTCAGTTTTGAGTTTCAGATTTCCTCTCTTCCTCCTACCCTTCCTCCACCCACTGCAAATACAAACAATGACATCAGTTATGTAAAACATATTTCTATATTAGCCAAATCACCAAAAAAAAGCAAGAAAATTATACTTTAATATCTACCCAGAATTCATCAGTCCTCTCTCTGAAGTTTTTTTTCATTGTGAGTCTTTTGGAATTGCCTGGGATCATGTAGCCAAGTCTTTCGCAATTGATTGTCATGGCAACATTGTTGTTACTGAACACAATGATGTCCTGGTTCTTCTCACTTCACTTTGCATCAGTTCATATAGGTCTTGTCATGTTTATTTTTTCCTTCTGAAACCACCCCCCTCTATCACAATAGTACTCCATCACAATCATATGCCACATGAACAACTTGTTCAGCCATTCTCCATTTCATGGGCATCCTCTCAATTTCCAATTCTTTGCCACCATGAAAGGAGCTGCTACAAATATTTTTGTCATATAAGTGCTTTTCTTTTTTCTTTGAGGTATAGACATAGTAGGGATATTATTGAATCAAAGGATATGCAGTTCTACAACCCTTTGGGCATAATTCTATAATGTTCTACAGAATGGTTGGATAAGTAGTTCACCAACAGTTTATTAATATACCTATTTTCCCTTATCTGCTTCTGCACTTGTCATTTCTGATAGGTGTCAGGTGATACAGAGTTGTTTTAATTTGCCTTTCTCTAAACAATAGTGATTTAGAGTATTTTTTTTCATGACTACAGGTAGCTTTGAATTCTTTCTACTGCCTGTTCATATCTTTTGACCATTTATCAATTGGGGAATGGCTCTTATTTTTATAAATTTGACCCAGTTCTCTATATATTTGAGAAATGAGGCCTTTATCAGAGGAATTTGCTATATATTTTTAAAAAATATTATATCGTCTATGGCATCTTTTAGTGAAATATAGTTTCCCTGGTTATCTCTTTCAATTAAGTCTATTTTTGCTTTTGCTTTGTCTGAGATCATGATTGTTACTCCTCCCTTTTTCATTTTAGCTGATGCATAATAGATTCGGCTCCAGCCCTTCATTTCAACTGTGTATGTCTTTCTGTTCCAAGTATGTCTGTTGCACACAACATACTGTTGGATACTGGTTTCCAGTCTATTTTGCTATCTACTTCATTTTTTTTTCCTATGGGTGAGCTCATACCGTTCACATTCATAGTTATGATTACTAACTGCCTTTCCCTCCATACCATTTCCCTGTTTATCCTTCCCTATCTCTCTTTTATCCTGTTCCTCCTCAGAAGTCTATTTTGCTTCTGACCATTGCCTCTTCCAATTTGTCCTCCCCCTTGTTATAACTCCCCTCCCCCCATAACTCTTAGGCCCTTTCCTCTTATCTCCCTATTGGGTAAGACGGATTTCTATACCCAAGTGAGTATGTATGTATGCATGCATGTATGTATGCATGTATGTATGTATGCATGTATGTGTGTATGCATATATATATATATATATATATGTGTGTGTGTATGTATTGTAACGATTGGAATGACGCCACCTGCTGGAGACTTACTGTAGAAAAGCTCCACCATAAAAGGAAGGTCTTTGAGGGCAAGGCCATGCGGCTTTTCTTTGGCATCAGGAAGTGCCGTTTGCTGGTGGGAGGAGGAAGGGGGAGCCGGCGCTCTGTCTCGCTCTCTTTCCTTTGGACTCTGGTGGAGAGTGGAGCTAGAAATGTGCTCTCCCTTTAATAGATAGATGAATGTAGGCCTTTCTCTCTCTCTTTACCAAATTCTTATTCTCCTTAATAAATGCTTAGAAGTCTAACTCTTGCTAAAGCTAATAATTTATTGGTGACCATTCATTAGATATTTTAGACAGACTAGCTAGAATTTTAGCCCTTAACAGTATATATGTATGTATGTGTATATATATATATTCTTCCCTATTTGAACCATTCTATTGAGAGTGAAGTTCAAGCGTTGCCCACCACCTCCTCCCATTCCCCACCCCCACTGTAAAAGTTCTTCCTTGCACACCTTCTTTATATGAGAAAAAGTTCTCCAATCTACCTCTCCCTTCCCTCTTCTCCCAGTGTATTTTTCTTTCTCCCTCCTCATTCTTTTTTTGGAGATCATCCCAATATAATTAGCTCACATCCATGCCCTCTGTCTATGTAGACTCCTTCTAACTGTAATAATAATGATAACATTTTTGGCAGTTATATACATTCTCTTTTTAAATAGGAATAAAAACAGTTTAATTTCATTAATTTCCTTATAATTACTTTTTCATGTTTACCTTTTTAATGCTTCTCTTGAGTCTTCTGTTTGAATGTCAAATTTTCCATGTAGCTCTGGTCTTTTCATTCAGAATGATTAGAAGTTCTCAGCCAAGTCCTCTGATCCTTTAATGTAGAAGCTGCTAGGGGCAGCTAGGTGGTGCAGTGGATAAAGCACTGGCGCTGAATTCAGGAGGACCTGAGTTCAAATCTAGATCCAGATACTTGATGCTTACTAGCTGTGTGACCCTGGGCAAGTCACTTAACCCCCATTGCTCTGCCAAAAAAAAAAAAAAAGCTGCTAAATCTTGTGTGATCCTGACTACACCTCCACGATATTTGAATTGATTTTTCCTGGCTGCTTGCAATATTTTCTCTTTGACCTGGGAGCTCTGGAATTTGGTCACAATATTCCTGGACGTTTTCATTTTGGAATCAATTTCAGGAGGTAATTGGTAGATTTTTCAATTTCTCTTTTGCCTTCTGGATCTAAGATATGGTGGTGGTTTTACTTTATAATTTCTTGAAATATTTAAACTCTTTTTAAAAATCACGCCTTTCAATTAGTTAAATTTAAGTTTTAAATTGTCTCTCCTCAATCTATTTTTCATAAGATATTTCACATTTTTCTATTTTCCCCATTCTATTTATTTTATTTTATTTTGTTGTTTCTTGAAGTCTCTTGGAGTTGTTAGCTTCCACTTGCCCAATTTAATTTTTAAGGAACTATTTTCTTCACTGAGCCTTTTCCATTTGGTCAATTCTGCTTTTGTTGTTGTTGTTCAGTCATTTTCAGTCACGTTCAACTCTTCATAACCTCATTTGGAGTTTTCTTGCAAAGATAATGGATTGGTTAGTCATTTCTTTCTCTAGCTCATTTTATACATGGTGGATAATTAATCATAACTGAAGAAACAATCCAAGCAAAAGTAATTTATTAGCTAGACAGTCAGAATTAATGGGTCAGTGGACTTCTCAGTCAGTCCCAAAACCCCCAATACAGAGTAAAGTGGATATTTGCACATAAAAACAACTAATCAAATAAGTCCAGTTAATTATAATAAAAACAATTAACCAGGATACAAAATTAGGTAATCTGATTTCCTTAATTGGAGCAAAGATTAGGGACTTTCCAAGTTGAGAGGAAGAGGGAGTAAATTTCAAGGTCTTCTATTCATAAAAGGAAAAGATGTTGATTAATTGTATCCACCTGCATATATGAAACAATACATGGTTTATGTAATCTAGTTTCCCATGGATGAACAACAGAAAAGATGGAGGAGAATACATGTGGCAGCACACAATGGAGCCAGTGTTTATGAGAGAAAATCTGATCAGTTCTCCTGATTCTCACACTAAACGAACTCAATTTTGTACATGTCCTCATACAGATGAGAAAACTGAGGCAAAGAGGGTGAAGTGACTTGCCCAGGGTCACACAGCTAGTAAGTATCTGAGCCCAGATTTGAACTCAGGAAGATGAGTCTTCCTGACTGCAGGCCTGGCACTCTATCCACTGTGTCATCTAGATGCCCATTCTACTTTTTTAAGGGAATTTTTATTTTATTTTAAATTTATGGAATTAAACAAGCATTGTCATAACATAGTATAATAAAAAATGATGGTTGTACATGAAACTGCAAATCTTTTGTGTATAAATTGCTATTCCTTTTAAATATATAATAAAATTATCAGGTAAATGTTTTTCTTTTTTCCTTTTTTTCTCCATTCCCCACTTAAGAGGTGGCTACCAGTAGACACAGATATGTGTACATACATAAAATCATTCTATACATACTTCTATTTCCCACTTCTTTATCTGAATGCAGAGAGCATCTTCTTTCATATGTCCTTTGTAGTTCATTTGGGTATTATTAATAGTTAAAATGACTTATTTATTCATTGCCGTTACTGTATACAAAACTTCGTAAACTGTGTGTTGTGTCCCCATATGGGGTTGTGAAAAATTTGGCAGTAAATGTTTGATTTGTATAGCTATTTTATATACCTGTATATCTGGGGTTGTGTAAAAGTTTCTTGGGCAAAAAGGGGTCACAAGGGGAAAAAAGTTGAAGAAGCCGTGTTGTATACAATGTTCTTTTGCTTTTGCTTATTTGCATTCTGCTTCATTATTCCATGCAAATCTATCTATGATCATCAAGCTCATCATTTCTTATAGCACAGTAGTATTCTATCACAATCATATACCCCAACTTTAGCTATTCCCCAACTGATAGGCATCCCTGCGTTTTCTAGTTCTTTGCCATCAAAAAGAGAGCTGCAATAAATATTTTAGAACATCTAGGTTCTTTTCCTTTTCTCATAATCATCTCTGGAAATAGACCTAGTAGTGATATTGCTGGGTTAAAAAGTATAGGCAGTTTAATAACTCTTTGGGCATAATTCCAGATTGCTTTCCAAAATGGTTGGATCAGTTTACAATTGTATCCACAATGAATTAGTGTCCCAATTTTTTCATGTCCCCCCCCAACATTTGTTAAAATTGGACTCTGCTCACCAGGGGCTGGGAAAGGACTGTTCCAAACTTTAGGGTTTTTTATTTTTGTTTTTTGGCATGTGCTACTATTTACAGAGCTAGTTTTGGAGATTTCCACGTTTTTGGTGATTCCACTGTTCTCTTGGTCTATATTCTGGTCTTTACCCAGGAAGAGCCCCTGTTCCCTTGCAGCCACAAGTACTAATGCTCCTCTTGACCCTGGAACCATGACCATCACTTCTGCTCCCTTATGACCCATCATGTGACCCAGAAATGCTTATGGGAAATAAAGTTGCCAATCAGTGCCAGTAAAGGGTTTCTTGTAATTGCTTTCTGACCCCTTTGTCATCTCTGGGATGAGAGCTCCCGAAGTTGCTGCTGCTATTGCTGTTGAAGCCATCTCCAAGCATCACCACAGTGCTTCTTTTGCACTCCTGACCTGTTCCCACCCCAGATTTAAAGACCTCTTCTGCAGAACACATCAGATGTTTTAGGCTAGAAAAATGTCTCCCTCTGACTATTGACTATGCCACTCCAAGATTTGATTTGAGGAGTTATTTTAAAGTTGTTGGGAGGGGAACATTGGGAAAATTAGCCTGTACTTTGCCATCTTGGTTCTACCTCTGAGTGTTAGTAAAAGGATAAAATAAGATAATGTATGTAAAGAACTTTCTGAACCTCAAAGTGTTATGTAAATGTCATTATTTTATGTCTACAATAACAGGTTAGTGGCTAAGCTAGGATTTTTAATCCATATCTCCTGATTTAAAGCAAAGCTTCTTAAACTGTGGGTCATGACCTCACATGGGGTCACATAACTGTATGTGGGTATTGTGAAAAATTTGGCAATAAATGTTTGATTTGTATACCTATTTTATATACCTATATGCCCAAAGTCACATAAAAATTTCTCAGGCAAAAAGGAGTCGTAAGTGGAAAAAATTTAAGAAGTTCTGATATAAAGAGTAACCAGTCTCTCTATTGTCTTTCAGTTAGCTAGAAAGCTATGCTGATCAAGGAATAGGACAGCAACCCCCCAAAATAGAAACTGTCCCCAAAAGAGAGTCTATTGTTAATGAACTGGAAGTCCTAGACACATCTGGAATTCAACAAATCCAAGACAGAATTCATAATCTCCCAGTTTCCTGCCCACTTAAGATCCCTCTTCTAGTGAACTTCCTTAGCTTGGTCAAGGGCACCATTATTCCTCTAGTCTCTCTGCTTTGTGACTTCAGCATTATCCTCAACTCCTGTTTTCCTCACTTCACATTCCAATCAGTTTCCTTCACAGAATCTCTCACATCTAACTACCTCTCTCAACTCACATGGCCACCACATTGGTTCAGACCTTTGATACTTATTAGCTGCCTAAACCCTGCCTCTTCTCTCCTCACTTCATTCTCCATATAACTACCAAAGCAGTTTTTCCCAAAGTGCAGATCTGATCACATCATTCCTCAACTCAGTAAACCCCCCTGGCTCCTCACTTCCTCCAGGATCAAATTTGAACTCATTGGTTTGTCCAGTGAAGCTCTTCACAATGTTATCCCCACAATATCTTTCTATACTGGTCATACATTATTCCTCTTCTCTCACTTTGTGGTTCAAACCAGACCTCTCCCTGTTTTTCACACATGACATTATTTCTCCCTATCTTCTCCTTTTTAAAATAATACACTCCCCCTAATTATGTTAAGACAAATTTTTAACTCTATGTGTGTATGTAAATGACTTAGCTATTCTCTTATCTTCTTGCTTTGCTATTGGCTGTCTTCCATGCCTGGAATGAATTTTCTCCTCATTTCTGCCTTGTAGAACCCCTAACTTCCTTCAAGGCCAAGTTCAACACCCTTTTCTCCATGATGAATTCCTGATCCTTCCAACAGTTAAATTCCCTTCTCTACTAATTACCATATATTTAACTAGCATGTACTTCATATTTATTTTGCATACACAGATATACACAAACACAAATTCACACCCCACCTTTCTGAGCTCCTCCCAAGTGATGAAGGTGGAGCTACCAACGGGCAGCCAGGCCCCACCTTTATCATCTTATGAAGAGCTGTTTTGGGGACCCTGATTTTGAAAGACATCCATGGAGACAAGCCAAGGAAGTGATAAGATTGAGAGAAGCAAGCAGCGAAGACCAAGGACTGTGACCTGGTGGATGGATGGAGAATCATGGAGGTTGGAACAAGAGCAATGTCCCAACTGGAGTCAATGTAATGAACTTTGTTACTGTGGGTTGAACTGAGTGCCATTAGGTGTGGCTGCTCCCCAATGGAAGAGGCAGCCACTGAGGAGGCAGGGACAGCATTCCAGACTTAACCAAACAGGATCAGAGTTGTAGGATCAGGGCTGTTGTGGAGATTACATTGCATTGGATTTTCCCTCCATGCCTTCCCAGGAGACAGAGAGCCTTTCACCTATTATATCCCTTGGTTGCTACTTTTTCTTTGCCTAATGGAGAAGTGGACGGAGGAAGAAACCAGCTGTGCTGCTTCTGACTCTCCTCCCTATCTTTCCTGTACCCTACTTGGCCCCCTTCAACCTCAACTGATGGCAATAGACTATGGTTGCTTTCAAAACTGCTATTTTGGTAAACACCATTATTTTAATTGTTTTCTCCGGATGTGTAAGTGTATTAAAATCTGGATGGCCATTTGATTTCGTGCCAGTTCTGCTTACTTGAAAAGTAACATTGAGATTGCTGAGGGAGGACAAAATCCTGAGACGAAAGCACATTTAAACTGTTAGGGTTTTATAAATCCAAACTTGTATTTTGTCAGTGAAAACCAGGGCCACAGCTGCATATTTAATTGGCAATACAGTATGTTTGAGGAAGAGAATATTATTTGGCCAAAAACTCTTTCTGAGACTTGACCCAATAAGAACCTAGGATGTAATCAGGTAAAATGTGGGTGATATATAATCGGTCCATTGATTGGATGATTGATAGCACCACTGGCCACTCATACTCATTCATATATGTACATGTTGTCTCTCTTGATGGAACATAAGCTCTTCAAGACCAGGCTTTTGCCCCTGTATGCTGAGTACCTAGCACAATGCCTGGCACATATTATGTTCTTGGTAAATGCTTGCTCATTGATTTATTATTCATGTACCTGAACCAAAGATCTGAGTGGGAGGAATCTGAAATGATGGCTGTCTCAGACCTCCAAATCATAGCTCAAAATTTTGGAATAGCACTGAAAACAAGTCACACTGACACCGTTCCGCAAAGACAGCTTCCTTTTTTTTTTTTTAATTTTAAAATTCTGCATCTGAAAACACAGTATGACAGAAAGCATTTATATACACCCGCGGTGTTTTTGGTATGATACAGTATTTAATACATCCACTGTTTTCTGCAAAAAATCTCGCGTTGTCAGACAAAAAACAAACTCCCCTAGACAGAAAATACAGCTAAGGCACAATTTTTTTTTTTGTTGTTGTTCTGCTAAATGAAAGACAGAAGGGTGCAAAAATGGGTAGTGCAACAATTGCTGGAGATCACATTCTACAACATGAAAAAAAGCATTTGGACTTTTTGAAACTTGGATTACTGGTCAATTTCAGATAGTTCAGTATCTCATAAAATAATCCTTTAAATAAATAGCAAAATATCTACATCTTTCAGTGTGTGCCATTGGAATTCTTTTTTTATTTAACTTTACTGTATTTACATGTTCTCTCTTTTTTAAAATCAATAGATTACAAAATATTTCTGTACAGTTTTATGCATATTATGATCTATAACAAAATAGTTATTTTTTAAAACTATATCACCACCTGTCTCTGAAAAATGAGGGGACAGTAATAACTTACGATGAGGCCATTAACAAACACCCCAACGAACCAACGATAACAACAACAACAACAAAAAAAGACAGGAAGAACTAGAAAGACTATTCCATTCAAAGCCAATGAGTTTACTATGAAAACCTTATTTTCTGTTGTCTTTGGGCTGGATCAGATGGTGGGGGGGTTAAAACAAAAGAGGTTGGAGGCTAGAGGGATTGAGAGGGTGGCACCTCTAAGATCAGCTGGGAATACTTAGTGCAATCTTTCTCAAGCCAATGATACTCAAAAAGGGCAAAAGGATAAATAACAGGGGGGCTGCTGATTTACCCTTGAGTGAAGTTCGGAAAGTTACCATGTCTTGAAGGGGTAAAAAGGAAAAGCTCAATGTTAGCACTTTGTAGGTAATTAAGTCAACCCATTATAGCTACAATATGCTGTAAGAGAGTACTTCCAGAGTTGGCTATGGTTTATAAGAGCATCCAAACCTTTATTTTGCCCGCAGGAACAATATAAGGTCATTTTTCTTAAAGACTGCATTTGTAAGCAATTTCCATTGTATCTGTGAAATTGTAAATTGACGGGTCCCCCAGTAGGAGGGATAGCAGCAATCTCAAGGTGCTTTCTGCGATGTTGGCGGAGATCTGGAGAGTGAGACAACATCCACGTTTCCAACATGATTTTAAGGCCACATTTCAAAAAGGAGGAGGAACCTAAGGCTTTGTTGTGTTGTGAGATGGAAAATGACATGCTCTGAAGGAGTGGGGAGGAGAATGGAGTCAGTGAGGCCAGGGGCCTTCCTTTTGGAGGGGGAGGGGGTCCTCAGGTGCAGAGAGACCTCCATGGAATGGGGGAGATGTTAGCAATCCAAATATTCCCAGCCAAGAGGAAGGGACTCATTGCAGACAGAGAGGCCCAGTCTCCCTCAAGGGGCTTAGCGACAACAGAACCAAAGACAACTCGTTAACAATATACAAACAGGGGCACATTGAACAGCGCCGAAAATTGGTACTCTGTCATCAGAGAAACCTGTACAGGATCTTGCTGTTAGTTTGGCAAGGTTATATGTGATACTTCTAAGTGTTTGACAGTGAGAAACAGAGAGAATTTGCATAGATTGTACATTCAGCTCAAGGAGATTTCAGATACCTTTTTCTCCCCCCCTCCCCCAGGTAAACTTCTTAGCAGACACTGTGAGGTAGCACCTGTGGTAGGACTCATGGGCAAAATAAGGTAACTGAGGCAGAAGCAAAAAACAGATGATTGAGCTAGACTAGCCAGCTGTGTGGGAACAAGAGGGCAGCCCCAGTTTCTACTGTCTTGGTTGTTAGTGGACAGTAGCAAGCCAAGGAGAAGTGAAAAAGGCCTGAAGACCATTGCCACTGGGTGGCCACCACAGATTGGAATGTCTATGCTAGATAAAGCCTGCTATAGGCGTCTCTGCTGTTGGGTCTGGGGGAATTTTACAAGTTTGTCTAACACCACATCTCTTTTGTCCTGGGAACTTTTGATGCTTTCCTTTCATTTTAGAGTTAAGACAAGAAATCCTCAGCCAAGTGGGCTGGAGGCTTCTAGGTAGGATATATAGCAGCAAATAAACTGATGGCTGAAGATGTTCAAATCCTGTGAACTCTCTGTCTCATAACTGGTCAATAAAAGGGGATGAGAGATGGGGGTTGGGAATGGAGAATCTCCGATGTTCAACAGCTGTCCTTCATAGTTGGGATTGGCTCTCCTTTCCAAAAAGATAGCCAGTGACTTTAGTGTTCAGTGGGTAGGTGGGGTGGGGGGTAATGGAATCTGGACCTATGATTTCATCCATACTAAAAACCACTGGTATAGTAACTCCCTTCATTGGTACAGACTACCAACTCATAGTCTCAGAGAGAGGACTAGAAATACTGAGAGGTTAACTCACTTTTGCTCTTAGTGGCACAGATGAGTGGTATCTGAGACAGGATTTGAACCCAGGTTTTCTTGGCTCCAAGCTATTGCCTCTCAGCCAGTACTCACTATGGGCAAACTCCTTATCTTTATTTCCAAATTTATGAGCTGGAGCAAATCATTCAGGGGAATAATTTGGGGAGAGGGTATATCTTAAATCATTTTCCACCAGGGCTGTGAAATACAACAAACATCAGTACTGGCAGTTGGAATGGGCTCTGATGCTATTTATCTTTTTTCCTCCTTTTCTCTTTTTAGTAGGGACTGTCTACTGGAATGAACACAATGGTGTGCTTCAGATGGGTGGTGTATATACACACACACACACACACACACACACACGTATACAATAGACATACCTACACACATATTTGTGCATGCCCAAGAAATCTCCTAAGTCCTAGTAAGGGTAAAAGAATTATTTGCTTCTAATATTTTCTTTTTTGGACATTAAAATATATTCATGGTACTCCCCCCACTATTACTTTCTCTTTACAAAGTTGATTGTTATTTGGAATCACCTACACATTGGGGAGGGAGGAGTGAAGTTTTTTTTTTTTAAATGCTGTGATCTGTGGTGTTTTTTTGTTTAGTAGCAAATTCCTACGAATGTGAATACATGACTGATTTATGGTCACCCTGCATAGCATAAGTGGTGCTCTGGACAACACTGATGACTCTTTGGTAGGTAAGACCTATGGGATGCTTAGTTAGTAGATGTTCACCAGGAATAAATGGTGGCTACCTTTGGGTGGCTATCAGAGGACCACATCTGTCCCTTTCCTAGCATCATGAAGCTAGAGGAAAAATACACTCAGAATTTGGGGATGGTAGTGTCCCATAGTAGACAGAGAGCTGGCCTTAGAGTCAAGAGGACCTGGGTTCAAGTCCTGCTCTGACACATACTAGAAAAGTGACCCTGGGTAAGTCACAACCTTTTGGTACTCTCTTAAGACTCTAATCTGCAGAAGACTTGCAGATCTGCTTTGATAAAGGGAGTTTATACACTTTTGGTTTCCTATACAAAATAAAATCTCAGGTCCAGACTAAAACCTAAAACATTTATCTGGTTATATCTTTAAAAGGACTGATCAGTTAAAAAAAATGTTTTTTGTTTTGTTTTGTTTTTTTTTTTAACATTCTTAAAGCAGTGGGTATCAAGGGCTAATTTTATTTCAATTTGTTTTGACCTTCATGGGAAGAGAGTTTGGGACAGAGGGTGGGCATCCCCAAATACTGGTTTTTTGGTTCCACTGGTAGGTGCTCTTGGCCAGGCACTCCCAGGCTGATTCACAAAGGCCTCCATACAACCACAGGGCTCGTTTGCATCATAAAACCAGTATCCAAGGGCACTAGCTCACAATTCACAAAGTATGTGCTAATGTGGGACTTGGGTGGGGCCTCCTCCTCTCACTGAGCCACTTCTATACACTTCCTTTCCTTGTGTCCTGCATCTTGCATGTTGGCCCTAACATTCCATGGTTCACACTCAAGCCTGAATCGATTGTCTGAAATAAAAGCCTCCCTGGCCAATTAGGGCTGTGCTTTCCTGGAGGAGGACCCATTACAATTTGAAAAACCACACTGAGTCTTTGAACTTAATTCCCTTCTCCTTGAGGTGACTGGGGCTCCTCTGTCCACATGCTTGCAGGTCCCTGGGATGAATTCTGGATTAAAGGTCCAAAAATAGGAAGCAAGGGGTGGAAGGCATAACTTGCTTGGGGATTTCCTTCTGCCCACACTGGACTAAGAGTCAGTAAAAATTTGTCCAAGGGGCCATCTACCAGTATGTGGGTATGGAGGCGAACTTAGATTCCGTAGGTCCTCCCCCCTATCCCCACCCTATCCTTGGACCTGATAAACCATCACTTCAGCCAGTTATAAACAACATTCCCCTTTTCCCCCAGGACTCACTCCCAACTCCCCAGACACCCTGCTCTAGACTGAAAGTTCAGAGCAGATAACAGGGCAAACAACCCCAAAGCAAACAAAACCTTGTGCCCAAAGAAATGTGACTTTTCCACAGAAAGCAAGACACATGATAACTGTTGGCTTTTCGAATGGGTTCTCCAAATAATCAAATCAGTCTCTGGGTAGGGCCAAGAAACAGGCTGAATGTTTTCATTTGGAAAAATGCTATCATGAAGTCTCGGTGCAGTTGGGCTCTCATTTCGAATTCTCCTTTTCACCAAATGTAACATCTACAAAGGTATATTCTCTGGTCCCAAAATGTGAAAACCCAAATGGGTATTCCACATTCCAACCTACTTTCCTACAGCAGGATGGATGGGGAGTTAAGCATAGAAAAAAAAATTCACAGCTTGGACTGTCCCAGAACTAACTCCGGGGTTTCTCCACTCATTCCAGGATTTTAAAAGTCAGAAATGTCATTGAGCATAGTAGGTACAACTTCCGGGTGACTATAGGCTGATACCAGCCACAATGATACAACTGGGCTCAGGCCTAAAGCCACCACAAATAATACTGCTACAAATACAGAGACTGAGCTGGCTGATTGAGAGAGAGGTTACAGAAAGGTCTTGTTATTTTTGCTGCTCTAAAAACCAGAATGTGAAGCCCTTGCTATCGTACTTCCACAGAGAAACTCTGTGTAGAGAAGTACCTTGGTTTCCAAGTTTGTAATCTCCTGCATTATGTATTGGGACTTCTGTGAAACTGAGCCTAAGGTTTCTGAAAGCCCCTTTGTTTCAGTGACCAAGGAGCAGGAGGATTTCCATGAAGACAATTAAATTTTGTCGTCGGCCTCACATGTAGGATGAACTAACCTTCTTACCCCATTCCCCTCAGCCTTCTCACTCTAAATCTGGGCTCCAGAACTAAGATTTGCTGACGGATATTCATCAGCAAATGGGACAGGAGACAGGAATGACCCACATAACACAAGGGTTGAAAGGGAAAGAAAGGTCCAGAATGGATAAGCTGTAGTCGCTAGGCACCTCCCTGGCTTTGGGGAGAAGCTACAAGACTCTTACACAGAGTACAGAGGGCTCAGGTCCAAAGCTCTATGGGCTTGGACTGGGAGCACCTGCTGCTATCACTAGGGTCTGGATAAGAGAGCATTTGGGGAGCATCAGCCTGCTGTTGATATGGGAGAGAATGAGTCTGTCTCCTGCTGACAATATGGGTGGGAAACACACCGAGTGTTCCTAACACCCCTGGGTCAGCAACAGTCACAAATTGAGAACATAGAAAAAAAGAAGAGTGTGTGTCTTGGGAGTGGGACAGGACTGAGAAAGGGTGGGGAGCCTTTTTTGAATAAAGGCAGCTTTAGTTAGTAAGATAACATAATTGTCAAGCTGCAAAAAACAGCACCTACTAATTAGTCATTGACTAAAACATATAAATAATAAATATCTAAAGTGTTCCTTCTATGTGTCCTTGTTTGCATCCCTGACTCCATATAACATTTAATGCTCTGACGAAACATCAGCACAGCTGACCTCACTATTTCAAGTCCAAAGCAAACTTCAGTAGCTTCAAACCAACACTATGGAGAGAAACAGAACAAGGGCTGGGTGCTCCATATCTAGGTCATTTTGTTTGCAACCAAGAGTGCAGTTTTTAAAAGGGAATTTCACCCCTCTGGGAGGAGTAGAGGAGGGCCACCTCATGGGATGGGCCCTTGCCTTGTTTGTTATGGGCATTCAATTTGGGGAACTGAAGGAAAACCTTCACCTTTCTGGCAACTCAAGTAATTAGAGACTAATAAAACAAAATAACCCCCCTTCCCAAATGACTGAAGATCTAAACCCCAATCTTATCCTTATGATCTATGTATGGTACTCTAGTTGGCATTGCATATAAGAAAAGAGCTATCTTTAAAAACTTGGTTGGAAAAGGGCTTCCAAAATATTCTGGGTCAAAAAGTTTAGATCATGCAATTTGGTCACTCATAACCAGCACCGATGGTGCATGTGGCAAGGTTTGGCCTTGGAAATGGAAGAACCCGTGCAGGTGTCTGGCATTGTTCTGATTTTCAGTCAAGGAAGTTTGCTCTGTCCAGTGTCTCATCTATCTCATACAAGTTGCACATGTCCAAATTTATCTGGGAGACTGCATGAGGTAACCGTTTGAACTACTGTCATCGGCCCAATCTCTGACATTCATCTGCCTATAGCGCCGGCCAACTGTGAGGGGCCATAGACAGCTATCCGGATTGAAACCATAGCATTTTCACCCCTGAAGTGCACCAAGTACCTGCTACTCTTTTATGGAAGTGTGGCCATCATTGTAAAGAAAATATGGCAAAAATAATTTCCTGCCCATCTGAGCTATTAAAAAAATAGCCCATCTATTAAATGGGTGGTAGAGAACCCTTAAACTCTGGGAAATCACTTTGGGCTTTCTTTCACTTAGCATTCTGGGTGATGCTGATGGATTTGATGAACACCAGTAGGGGCTTTTTTGGTTGACAGAGGAGTGAACATTTTTATCAGCAATTGTGAATTCCCACATTTCTTTGGGACCAGACAAAAGACTGAACCCATGCTCTATCTAGATATCTGGCCAAAGGGAAGAGCTTTAAAAAAACAAATGAAAAAAAAAAGTAAGATTGCCTTAGGACCAAGATGGGGGCAATCTACCAATCTCCTGAGCTTATCTGCAGGGAGAACAATGCCAGGCTCCAACTCTGGTTCTTGAAGCTTAGACCTCAAACTGATTGTGAATATCAAAGCTTCTCTCCCACATGGTAACTACTGGTTGGGAGAGGGCTGGGGGTGAGAGAGGTTTCAGAATCCCATCTACTCAGGGTGAAATTCCCTTTTAAATTCTATAGCACGACCAGATGCTACCTCAGCCGACCATCAGGTTTGACAGCCCCCAGCTCAGACTTGGGGTCCGGGCTCAAAGAACTCCAGGAGGTTTGGCTGCAGGTTTGCATGACGGGGCAGGCGGTGGGGCCGATGGCACAGATATCCACTGCAGACCAGACTCCCCCAACTAACGAGTCCACCCAGCTCTCCAGCTTTGGGCCAGTGGTGGCTGCATTCCTCCGGGCTTGCTCCACATGGGCTAAGTTGATAGGGATGTTGAGAACTGGGTTCAGGCCCTGAAAGCTCTGTTCCATGTAGGCATTTCGGGGAGGTCCATTGTGTAGCTTCAAGGACTCATCTGAAAAGCCAAAGGAGAAAAACATGGTGTAAATTAGGGAATGCACAATTCCTTATTGTCCTTCTTATTGTTATTGTTGTTGCTGTTATTTTTGAGACCAGATCTCCCTATCTCAGCTAGGCTAGAAGTTCAGCAGCCACTCATGGCTATTTGGCTTGGGAGCTCTTGACCTGCTCACTTCTGGCCTGGGTTGGTTTGTGCCTCTTTCAGGCATGCCGGCTGTCCTCCACTTCCAGGACCTCACCAAACGGTGTCAGACTTAGTGTGGACACCCAATCGACTTTAGCTCTGCTTTAGTGGCTCAGAACTCCTGAGCTCAGGAGATCCATCAGCATCAAGGACTACAGCTGCAGAGATTACAGAATGTCTGGGAACTGCATTATTTCACTTGGAAGAATGGACATGGATCTAGGAGGAAGAACTCCCAAATTCTATGAGTATTTCGTGTTAGAGTCATTTTCTTCCTCCTCCTCCTTCCCCTGACCCCCTTTCATGTGCAAGTTGGACAGCTGGCCTTCCCCGGCAAGATCTCAGGATCTGTTTTAGAGCAGGAAGTGATGTCTTCTGTCAGTATTCTATCTCAGTAGTCCTCTAACTCTTTGCTGTAAGGGGCAGTGGGGAGTGCTACATTATCTGTTCTCTAGGACCTTCCTTGACTTTTTCCATTATGCCAAGTTTGACTTCCGTTTAGTGATTTTTTTCATTTATATTTACATTTTTGTAGTCATAGTATGCAATGTTTTGTTCACTTAGTTTCCTCAATTCATTTAATTTTTCTCAATTCCTCAGATCAAATGAAAAAATACTTGAAAAGTGCTTATCATAGTGCCTATCACACAGTAGGCATTTAATAAATGCTTATTTTTTTCCTTGCTCATATGAGTCATTTTAAATTCATATATTGTACATTTATGTTTAAAGGTTTTTAGCCATTCCTCAAGAAATAGTTACCTACTTTGTTCCTAGGTCTTTAGAAGTAGCTAGGTGGTGCAGTAGGTAGAGGAGTAGGCCTGGAGTCAGGAAGACCTGAATTCAAATCCCACTTCAGACATTTACTAACTGTGTGATCCTGGACAAATCATTTAACTCTGCCTCAATTTCATCAACTAAAAAATGAGAATAATAGTAACACTTATGTCCTGGTGTTATTGTAAGAATAAAATGAGAAAATATTTGTAAAGTGTTCAGCAGGATGCCTGGCACATAGTAGGTCCTTAATAAATGCTAGCTATTATAATTACTTATTTTCATTTCATAATATGTTTTTCTGAACCTGATTTCTGTCAAACTATTTTCTACTTTTCCCCAAAAATTCTTGTAAAAAAACCAAGTCTTTCCTAGTAATTTATATTTTGGATTCATCAAGCAGTTGACCACTATTTTCAATTTCTTCCATTTCTTATTTATCTGCTCTGTTTCACCGGCTATTTCTCTGCTTTTAACATCTCATTTCTCAACTGGCTGCACCCCTCTGGGACATTGCAGACTGCTCCACCAAGTCCCAGGAAGCTCATTATCATGAAAACCGTAGCATCTTCTAAGATCTTGTGAGACTTGGTACTCCACCTCATCCCTATCCTCTGCCTCTCTGACTGGAGGGTGAGATCATCAATGACAGAGCTCCATTTAAGGAGGGAGATAAGCCCAGGAGATAGCCTCATTCCTTAGTTGGCTGTACTACTTTGATACTTCTCCTTCATCCCCCCCCCCCCCCCCGTGGGTGCCTTTCCTAACTTCCACTTCCAGCTTCCTTTTGTATGCTGTTCTGGCCCCCCCCCCCAATTAGATTGTAAATTCCTTCAAGGCAGAGATTGTCTTTTTTTCAAATTTGTATCCCTAGAACTTAGCACACTGCCTGGTACATAGCAGGCACTTAATAAATGTTTATTGATTGAGTGATTGTACGAAATAGTCTTTTTTTTTTTTTTTTTTTTTGCACAGGGCAAAGAGGGTTAAGTGACTTGCCCAGGGTCACATAGCTAGTGTCAAGTGTCTGAGGCCAAATTTGAACTCAGGTCCTCCTGAATCCAGGGCCAGTGCCTCCAACCAAATAGTCTTGATGATAACTGTTGAATAATAGGTCTAGCAATGCTATTACCCCTCTCTCCCAAGTTTTTTTTTAAATTTCCTCTTTGAAATTACATTTTTTTTCCCCAAATGAACTTTGTTATTATTTTGTTTAGTTCTATAAGGCATCTTCTCAGTAATTTAATTAACAAAAAACTAAATCTGTAAATTAATTTAGGTTGCATTCTCATTCTTTCCTATATTAGCATGGCCCAACTATAAATAATGAATCTTGCTTTATTTCTGTAAAGAGCGTTTTATAGTTTCATTTATATGATTCTTGCATGTATCTTGATAGGTGAACTGCCAGGTATTTAATGCACTTTATAGTTACTTTAAATGGAATGTTTCTTATTTCTTTTCCCAGATTTTGTTAGTACTGTGCAGAAATACTGATGATTTCTGTGGATTTATTTTGTATTCTGCTACTTTGCTGAAGCTATCAATCATCTCAATTAGTTTCTTTGCTGATTCTCTATTTTCCAAGTACATCATGTCAGCTGTAAATAGAGATAATTTTGTCTTCTTTTTGTTGATATTTATACCTTGAATTTTATTCTATTGTGTTTCTGCTAGAGATATAATATTTCTAGAATGATGTCAAATAATTAGGGGGGTTGGGCATAGCTTTGCTTTATCCCTATTTTTATTGTGAAAGCTGTTAGTGTTTTTCCACTGCAAACAGCTCTTGCTTTTAAATATATGTTTTTGATTATATTAAAGAAGGGGACTTCCATGCTTATATTTTTTATTTTTAAAAAATAAAAACGAGAGCTTTTTTGCTCCAGGGCTTTTGGGGCATCTATTGAAATAGTCATTTGGTTTTTGTTATCTTTGCTGTTTATGTGATTAATAATGCTAATTGTTTTCCCAATGTTAAATTATTCTTGCATCCAAAGTTGCTTATAGTGGATTATTTTCTGCATACATTGTGGTAGTAGCCTTGTGAGGTTTAAAAAAACATTTTTGCATAAATATTCATTAGGGAGATTGTTCTATACTTTTCTTTTTTAATATATAGTTTTCTTTTTCTCTTCTTTGTCTCTGCTTTGGGCATCTATTAGGACCGTATTTGTCTCCCTAAAAGGGGTTTGGTAGCATGCCTTCTATTTCTATTTTTAAGAATAATTTGTGTATATAAGTATTAATTGCTTTTAAAATATTCTATAGCTTTCATTCTGAAATCTGTCTGATTCAGTGCTCCTTCTCCCTACCTTTGGCAATCCATTTATGGCTCACTCAACTTCTTTTTCTGAGACCGAGTTATTTCAGTTCTCTTTTTCTTGTTTTGTTAGTGTGGACATTTTATATTTTTGTACATACTCATGAACTTAGAGTTTTCAGTTTTGCTGACCTTTCCTCTAGTTCCATATATCCAACTGCCCCAAAAGACTTCTCTATTATGTTTAAAATTAAACTTACCTTCCCCATTAAATTCTCTTTCCCAACAACCCCATTCTGTCTTTGGCATCATAGTTTTCCATCTTTCTAGATGAAACATCTTGTATTCTCTCCTTTTCTTTAACTTCCATATTCAATTTATCAACAAGTTTATCATTTCTTCTTTTGAACCATCTCACAGATGTATTCCTTCTTCAGCCCCACTGTTATTTCCTATTCTAGGATCTGATTTATTCACTCCACAAACATTTATTGAGAACTTATGTTCAAGACACTGGTTTCCACGTTATGGAGGATACAGAAATGAATATGACATAGATAGGCCCTGCCCTCACCTAATTTTGTCTTATGGTTTGGTAGGAGAGAAAGGACATACTCACAATCAATTACAGTATATTTCCATGGTCTTCTAGCTGATTTTATCTTTTCCTTTAACTTAGCCCTGCTAGCTCAGCTGCCCTAAACCACCATTTGCACAATATTATCCCATGCTCATGAAATTAAGAGGCAGCTAGATGGGGCGGTGGATAGAGTGCTGAAGCTGTACTCAGGAGGATTTGAGATTGAGTTCTGATTAAGACACTTACTAGTTGTGTGACTCTGGGCAAGTCTCTTAACCTCGAGTCTACCTCAGTTTTCTTATCTGTAAAATGGGGATAACAGGCCAGCTAAGTGGCACAGTTTATAGAGCAGCAGGAAGACTCATCTTCCTCAGTTCAAATCTGGTCTCAGACATTTACTAGCTGTGTGACCCTGGGCGAGTCACTTAACCCTCTTTGCCTCAGTTTCCTCATCTGTAAAATGAGCTAGAGAAGGAAATGAAAAACCACTCTAGTATCTTAGCCAAGAAAACCCCAAATGGGGTCATGAAGAACTGGACACAACTGAAAATGACTGAACAATGAAAAAATGGGAATAATAACTTCTTCTATTTCACAGGATTGAAAGACCATAAGTAAAGTGCTTTGTAAACCTAAAAGTATGATATAAATACTAGTTATTATTTTTGCTAGAGATATAATATTTTTAAAAAATATGTCAAGTAATTGTTTCATTCCTCTTTGTATTGGAAAAGCAGCTATGTTTTCTTCATTGTAAACAGATCTTGGTTTTAAATATATGTTCTTGTTAATATTTTTTTTTGTTCTTGTTAATATTAAAGAAGGAGGTGGCAAAGTGGATAAAGCACTGGCCCTGGATTCAGGAGGACGTGAGTTCAAATCCAGCCTCAGACACTTGACACTTAATTAGCTGTGTGACCCTGGGCAAGTCACTTAACCCTCATTGCTTCACTGAAAAGAAAAAAGAAATTTTAAAAAAATATTAAAGAAGGGCCCTTGCATACTTATGTTTTTTTATATATTTTAAAATATAATGGTCAGTACCACATGACTTAGTATGTGTGATCTCTTTCTGGCATGTTGTCGTGTCTCCTCATTTAGAATGTAAGCATCTTGAGGGCTAAGACCATGACTTACATGTTTATATCACCTACACCACATGGCATGCAGGTAGGAAGGAACAAAGGTTGACTTATCCATGCTCACTGCCTTGGGTCTCTAATCCAAGACCGGTGTAACGATTGGAATGACGCCACCTGCTGGAGACTTACTGTATTAGAGTTCCACCCATGAAGTGAAGGTCTTTGAAGGCAAGACCAGGAGTCTTTTCTTTGGCGTCAGGAAGTGACGCGGGCTAGTGGGAGGAGGAAGGAAGAGACTGGCGCTCAGTCTCGCTCTCTTTCCTTTGGACTCTGGTGGAGAGCGGAGCTAGAAATGTGCTCTCCCTTTAATAGATAGGAATCTAGGCCTTTCTCTCTCTTTACCAAATTCTTATTCTCCTTAATAAATGCTTAAAAGTCTAACTCTTGCTAAAGCTTATAATTTATTGGCGACCACTCATTAGATATTTTAGACAGTTTAGCTAGAATTTTAGCCCTTAACACCGGAGGGACCCTAAATTTACTTCCTCATGTTAAAGATGTGCCCCAATAACTAGAAGTGCCAGACACCAATTAACCAGTCAACAGAAGGAACCAGCGAGCCCACGAAGAATGATTAAGAAGAGGGGAAGTTGGGGGGCAGCTAGGTGGTGCAGTGGATAGAGTACTGGCCCTGGTTTTAGGAAGACCTGAGTTCAAATCTGGCCTCAGATATTACACTTACTAGCTGTGTGACCCTGGGCAAGTCACTTGACCTCAATTGCCTCACTAAGAAAAAAAATAAAGAAGAGGGGAAGTTGGATGAGCCAGAGACTCTCTGGGGGAGGGAGAAAAAGAGACAGGAGACACCAAGGGCTCCTTGAGTAGGGTCTCGCTCATTCTATAGCAACAGCTGCAGCTGTGGACATCTATGCAATCATGGCTATTCAGCAATTCCACAGCACTTTACATCTTTCTTCCATTTTATCTGTGCTCCATCCCAGTAGGGAGAGAATAATGGCCTCTCTCCTAGAGGGAAGAGAATGTCTTTCTTGTCATTTGGCTGTTGAGGAGGATTAGTTAGGGTCAGAAATGGGAATTCACAGCCATGAAATTCTAGAACTGCCATTGAGCTGTGTTTGTCTCTGCATTACCGCTGTTCTTTCAAAGCTTCCCTCCAGTCTGGCCTTACTAATGTAATGATAATGCCTCTCCTTTATCGGGTCCTTTTAGCCTTCATATTCATAATCCCAACAACAAACTGACAAAGTGGGTGGGTGAAATATAATTATTCTACTATTCTAGTCTTTCTTCCCATAATTTTGTTGTTGTTGAGTCATTTTCAGTTGTGTCTGATTCTTTGTGACCCCATTTGGGGTTTTCTCGGCAGAGATACTGGAGTGGTTTGCCATTTCCTTCTCCAGCTCATTTTACAGATGAAGAACTGAGGCAAACAGGGTTAAGTGACTTGCTCAGGGTCACACAGCTAGTAAGTGTTTAAGGCCAGATTTGAATTCAGGAAAATGAATCTTCCTGATTCCAGGCCTGACACTCTATCCACTGTATCACCTAGCTACCCCACTTTCAATAATAGTAGAAAGAAATTTAGGGACAAAATAGGCAAATGGGTTTTGTAAAGTACTAGCTGTACATAAAACAAAACCTTATTTAAAAGGGGAAAAAAACACCATTTATTAAGCTCTATGTACCTGGACCTGGGTTAGGTTATAGGAATAAAAAATGTGGGGAAAAAAAAAAAGATACAGGCGCTACCCTCCAGAAGCTTAAAGAGGGAGGGGGATTTATCTGCCAAAGAAGTTTAGTATGAGGTAGAATATGATAGGACCAAGGTAGAGATGAGACAGAGTGATCTAGGGAAATTTTGAGGAGAATCACTTCTGGCAGGGTGCTCAGAGAAGGATTCATGGAGGAGTTGGCATCCTGACTGAACCTTGAAAGAAGAGAGTTAATTGATCAACAAACATGTATTAAGCTTCAACTATGTGCCAGGCACTGTGCTAGGTGCTAGGGATTTCAGAATGTATTGTATAATTTTAGATTATAGTGTATGTATTATATCCCTCATCAGTAAGTTATGTGAGAGCAGGGACCACACGATCTAAGCTTTATATTTCCTTTAGTTATTATCACTGTGCACTGTACATAGTAGGTGTAATGAATGCTTATTGAATTAAAGAAGCAGAACACTGTCTCCAGCTTTTCAAGAGTACCCCTAGTTCTACCTACATAGATGAATATATATATATATATACATACATATAAATATACATAAATATATATAGAGAGAAAATAAAATGAAGTAAAAGGAATAAGTGAAAATAGTTCCAGAATTGCATGTATTTTCAGATATTTTTCTATTTATTGAACAATTTTGCTGATCTTTCTCCTCTTTTCTTTCTTAAAAAGAAAAAAATTCTTGTTTTATAAGAAACCTTTCTCTCAGAGAGCCAACCCATAGAACAGAAGGGATCCAGGATATTTTTTTTAAAGGGGGGGCATGGGGAAATTTAGTTGATATAAAAACAAAAAGCCATCAAGAACATTTTATTTAAAAAAAAAAATCTTTTCCAGAGATAGTCCAGGGCTCATCAGCTCAAGTAGGAACTCCCTGGTTTCCACGATGAAAGAGTGGCATAGGGGAGGCAGAGAGTTGCTTGGGAGTCAGAGACTTGGGTTCAAGGTCTTCTTCTGACACATACTGATTTTCTCACCCTGGGCAAGTCACCTAACCTCTAAGTACTCTAGAGACCCAGAGGTTGCAAAGAAGGTGCCAATCTGCTCTGGTAGAGAGAGTTTCCTCCTCTGGTAGTTCCCTATTGTAATAAAACCATAGATCGAGTCCCATCCAAGGGAAGCTAATTAGAGCATATGGGAAATAAGTAAATCTTTATTAATATGCATTTACCTCTATGGCCCAACTTTGGGGTACCAGATTAGGAGCACTGAGCTTGGATAAAGGGAAGGACAATAATGATAATAATAGCTAACATTTATATAGCTCTGTAAGATCTGCAAAGTATTTTATAAGTATCTCCTTTTATCCTCACAACAACCCTGAGACTTGTGACCTTTCTCTCTCCATCCACCTATGGTAGATTGAAAGCTATTATTATCCCTATTTTGCAGATGAAGAAACTGAGGCAAACAAAGATTAAGTGACTTGCCCAGGGTCACACAGGCAGTAAGTGTCTGAAGCCAGATTTGACCTCAGGTCCTCCTTACTCTAGGCTCAGTACTCTCTCCACTGTATAACCTAGCTAGCTTTCTTTCACAAAGGAACAAGTGGCTGTTCCTTTAAAAGCAAAAAGAGCAATATTTGAATTCTATATATGTTCTTAAATAAGATGCTCCCCCTTTTGGGAAATTTAATGTATCTTCAGACAGATACACTTGTGACCTTTCTTTCTGTTCATCCATCTATGATGGACTAACTTTGGGAAGCCTTTGTGTTTGGTGTAAATTTAGTTTTCAAATACAGTTTTGGGCCATTACAGGGAGAATGACAGAGGAAGCAACTGAAAAAAATATTCTGCAGTAACCATTCCATCCTCTGGGATACTGGGAATCTCTCTTTCCAAAGGGTCAGGAAAGGGAGGGAAAAGTTGAATAAGGCTAAAATTTGAGGCAAGGATCTCAGTAAGAATTCTTAGAGAGCAGCTTCTAACTGGTCACTCTCCTCAGAAAGTATTTCCAACAACCCAAACTGATTTTCCTTCTCTTCTTCAACAAGACTGAGTCAGTAAGTTGAGGCACAGATTCAAGCATCCTCCCTTAAAGGTCACTGGATGGAAATCTATTCAAATTACCACTATTTACTACCTGTGTGACTCCCCCCCCCCCCCCACCGAGGTTGCTTGGGCTTTCTGGGCCTTGGTTCCCTCACCTATGAAATGAGAGGGTTGAATTAGATGACTTCTAAGATCCCCCCGCAGCTCTAAATCTATGATTCCTGAACAAGACATGCAGACAGGCATGCTGGGCTTTTAGCCTTGGCCCCTGTAAATGAAGTTAAAGAGGAGCAACCCTATTAGTAGGACCTCAATGGCCTCTCTTCTCAACCTGGAAGACTCTCCCTAATGATCCCTCATCCTGGGAGTCCATGTCCTCTTCTGCAAAATGAGAAGGTTGGAGGAGATTAAGGTCTCTGTAGTTTTACTCCTATGTTCCCTAGGAGATGCCCGTCTTCTTAGTAGCAGTCACCCATGACAGCCTTTTGAAGGGGGAGGACTGAGTTGATCCGCTGCAGAGATTTTTACTCAAACCATTTTCTCTGACTCCAAAAATCAAAGCAGGAGCTGAATTGTGGGAAAGAACTTATAGGGATTTCAATTTCTGAGGTGGTGTCTATTGGCAGAAATTTGCAACCACTGGCTATATTTTGGACAAGATGGACCCAGCTCTTACCTCCCATTAAGCTACAGGCTCTTCTCACGCAGGGAGATTTTGAAATAGAAACCAACACTTTTCTTGTCAAGTCATCTAAAGACATTCCTCTATGCTTTAGAACCTAATGCTTCTTAACCAGAAACACTTTTTAAAAGTCAGCATTTATATAGTACTGCAACTTTGCTAAGTGCTATCTTATTTGACCCTTACAACTACCCTGTGAGGTGGGTGATATTATTATTTCCATTGTATAGATGAGAAAACATAGGTTGAGAGAGTGAAATGACTTGCCTAGGATCAAGTAGTCAGTAAGTGCCTGAGTCCCAAGTTGATTGATGCTCTAACCACTACCTCATGTAGCTGCCTAGACAGGAAATACAAAGCAACACAAATTTGCACAGGCCTTCCAGAAAAGAATGCATCCCATGGGAGAGTTTATGATCAGGCACTTCCTCAAAAGGTATAATTGCACTTATTCTTCATTCTTTCTTGGATTTAAATGATATATATATATTTTTTTTTTCTTTATTTCACATATAATAAAAATGGCAGCAGCCCTCAGTTGCAAATGTAGAGAAATTAGAATCTCAAACATTACTCCTGGATATGACCTAAGGTCTTGGATTTGGATCCCTCCATATTTAACATCTCCTCAAAGGAATTAAGAAACAAAGAAGTAATTCCTTACATTTCTAGTAATCTGGACAGTGGTGTTCTGCATATGCCAGGTACACTCAGTAAGTCTTTCTTGGATGGATGGATGGATGGATGGATGGACATATGGATTGATGATCACTTTCAAAAGCAAAGTATACATAACATATGCTGTTCTAAAAACCTAAATATGTATAGGTGAATCTTTATATTTTAGGGGAGCAAAATGTACAAAAATCTATTCTTGTTAATGACTCAATCATGTATTTTTAACCCCACCCCCAGATTTCTGGTAAATTGAAATCTTGTTATCCCTAGACAGTGATAGATATCATTTACCAGTGGAATCTGTTCCTTTGGTGGAACTCCTAATTTTTCTGTCATAGCTTTATAATGCCTTCATTCTGTCCAGGTGGGGTGGTATTGGGGGAGGGAGGAAAAAGTTCAAATAATAAAATGGTGACAAAGCAACAAAAGCCAGGAAATTCAAAGTAAAGGGAGCAGCTAATGAAAATTTTGAAACAGAGAAGCCAAATATTATTGCTGAGTTAAAAACCCTTATGAGGAGTGAGGTTAATATGGGAAATGCTATTACAATACCAACTCTTGATGCTTTCCTCTGTAATTAAATTTTCTTCAATTCCACCTCATCAGATTTCTTGAGATTACTAGGGATACATCAATAGCTAATTACTCTTGATGAATCATTTTACAAATTGTATTTCTCCCACCTTCGTGTTCTTCGTAACTAGAACATCGTTAGCAAAATGTTAGCAATTACTAGCAAAACGTTGTCTGCTCAGCCAAGGCTGAATGACCCTGGTCTTGCTCACTTTGTGTGAGATGGAGCTATTCCCCCAAATAGAAAAATGCAAGTTAGAAATGGGGCATAGCTTAACCTTTGAAGTAATCCCAACTAGGGCAGCTTTTGGCTACTCTTTTTTTGTACTGTCTTCTGCCTGAAGAGCTAGGGAGAGGGGGATAAGACTATTCTCCCTATCCTCTCTGTGTTTCACTCATGTTGTTATTGAGTCATTTTCAGTCATGTCCAACTCTTTGTGACCCCATTTGGAGTTTTCTTGGCAAAGATACTGGAGTGGTTTGCCATTTCCTTCTCCAGCTCATTTTATAGATGAGGAACTGGAGGCAAACAGGGCTAAGTGACTTGCTCAGGGTCATACAGTTAATAAGTGTCTGAAGCCAAATTTGAACTCATGAAGATGAGTTTTCTTGACTTCAGACCAGGCATACTATCCACTGGACCACCTAGCTGCTAGATTTGGGTGCTTACACATGTATGCATGCATGTGTATGCACATGTGTGCATATGTGTGTGCATGTCAAGCTAACTTGCATGTTAAGCAAGTAATCAATTTGTTAGCCAGCAAACATTTATTAAGCACCTAGCATCGTGCTAAGTGCAGTGAATACAAGGATGGCAAAAGACAGTCCCTGCTCTAAAGGAGCTCATAGTAAAAGAGCCCATGTTTTTATCACTACCCCAGGGATTTGGAGGGGGAAAGGTGGCTTCTTAACTTCCAACCTCTGTCCCCAGGTAGCCCTGGAAATGTCAGAATTCTGTGTATGGTGTGAACAGTAATCAGTAGGTTATAGATTCAATGGCCAATGTATACCTGAATGAGGAAGACACCCCAGTCTATGCTTTCACCTCAGTCATCATAAAGAATTAAAAAGGAAGGAGGCTAATCTAATTTATGTACATGCACATTAATGTATCCCTTTCTAGAAAGTATAAGTCCTAGGGCCAAAATTCTATCTTCCTTCCCCACATTGTGCCTTTTTCAAAATCGACAGCCAGCACATCATTATTGATGAGCAAACAATGGCTGAAATGCATTTTTTGGTTTCTCTGTTTATTATTGTTGTTTAAATGGAGACGTGCAACTAAAAAAGTTAAAAAACAAAAACAATGTGGGGAAAAATGGGCACGTTAGGTGCCCTGCTGAGAAATACGTTAAGTCAGACCCCTCTGGGGGGAAATTAGAGTGCATTAGCTCTCAGCAGTTGCCTGGTGATGTTGGTATTGCATGAACGGCAAGATTCCCTGATAGCAAAATGCCTGGCTCAGTTTATTTTCCGTCTCATCATAAATATGATCAAGAACTTCAGGAGGCTCGATGGGAGAGTTTCATCTGTCTGGTATATATTAAATATTAGACAGATGGAGTCACTTTAGCGTGGAGGGAGAAAACGAAGAAGCTATTTATAGCTAACAAGCTGGATTTTACCTCACTGAGGGTAATGCTGGAAACACAGAGGATGTATTGTCCCAGTGTGGTCCTCACACACCTGAAATACATCACAGGCATCTGGAGAATGGAGAGGCAGCAAGGTGTTGAGGGAAGAACACTTGGACTGGAGTCAGAAGATATGGGTTTGGATCCCAGCTCTAATACTTACTAGCTATGTAAAATTGGGCAAATCATTTGATTTCTCTGGGTCTCAGTTTCCTTATGGGAACATTACTCACATTACCTATTCATAGGATTGTCATGAGGAAAATGTTTTATGGAGCCTAAGGCACTCTAGAAATGTGAGTTGTTGTTTTTTCTGTTATTATTGTTGTTGTTATTGTCAGTAGTAGTAGTAGTACCAGTAGTAGAATTGTTAGTATTATTACTAATACAACTACCACTTGTTGCTTGGTTATTTCAGTCATGTCTGACTCTTCATGACTGTATTTGGAGTTTTCTTGGCAAAGATACTGGAGTGGTTTGCCATTTCCTTCTCCTGCCCATTTTACAGATGGGGAAACTGAGGCAAAGAGACTTGCTCAAGGTCACAATAGTAAGTGTCTGAGGCTGGATTTGAAATCATGAAGATGAGTCTTTTTGATTTCAAGCCCAATACTCTATCCACTTCACCATTTAGCTGCCTTATTAGTACTACTACTACTACTACCACCACCACCACCACCACCACTACTGGAAAAAAAAACAAACAATTTATGCTTTAGGTAAAAGCATATCATCCTAAAAAAGGTCTAAGTGAAAAGCACTTACCTGGCTTAATAGGCTGCCTGTTAGAGAAGGTCAGAGGAGTGACAAGGAATTTGGTTTCAGCAACTGGTACCCAATGATGCAGAATTTTGACAGTCCAAACTCCAGGCCGAAGGGGCAAGTTCAAAGGTGGTTTGTAATGTGTGAACTCAGCACTGGATTCAATCAAGATGTCATAGGTGGCTGCAATGACATTGACAGGATCTACCCAAATGACAGTCACTGTAACATTGGGCCCTTTGCCCCATTTCTGCATTCCCACTGGTTCATCCATTGGCCCGAGGAGTCCTCCGAAGTTTCGAAATATCCTCTCCTTGGCATCCCAGTCAGTGCCGATCTGAAATAAAAGGGGAGTTGGTGACATCAGTTTGGGTGGTGAGCTATTGGATGGATATCAAGTTGGTTTTTTTAAATTAAGTTTATCTCATATATGTCATAGAACAAAGACCAGTGTGTCCCCAAAGGAGAATAAAGTTGGTGAGTGAAGCCTTGCAAACCTCGGTTGTCAATGATTTTAAGAGCATGGCAACAAAACTCCCTTGGTACAGAAATCACTCTAAGTAAGAAGACCTTGAAAAAAATACATGAACAAAAGTAGTGCTGTAATTAATAATGAAGATATGTCTATAATATAGAATTGTTCAGATTTCCTTGATATCTGAGAAATTGTGAGAGTAAACAGATATTACTATATTGTCCTTTAGCAGCCTAGCTGATCAGAGAAAAATGGCAATAGAAAAATTGATCCATCAATGAGCATCTTTTAAAGTTCTTACTGTGCATCAGACACTGAGGATAAAAGACAAAAAAGTGAGTTTTTCCTCTTAAGGAGCTTACATCATATAGGGAGAGACATGTAAATGTACAAGTATAAACAGAACAAAGAAAAAAAATAGAAGACAGTTGAGTTCAAGGAAGATAGGGAGGGAGGGCTAGGAGATCAGGAAAGACTTGATGGAAAAAGGTGGCACTTGAGTTGAATGAGACTTGAAAGAATTGCAGGATTCTGTGAGATGAAGGTGAGTGAGGGCAGTGTGCATTTTAGGCACAGGGGATGGCCAGGGAGAGGCAATGTAGTACCATATGGGAGGACCATGCAGAAAGGAGGATAATGTATAACAAGGCAGCAAATATAGGTTAGGGCTAGGTTGTGAACGGCTTTCAAAATCCAAACAGAGGATTGTAGTTTTATTTCAGAGGCAATAAGGAGACCTTGGAATCTACTAAGTATGAGACTGACATGGTCATATTTGTTTTTATAGAAAATTACTTTTGTAGTTGTACAGAGGATAAATTAGAATGGGATGAGGATGTAGAGGGAGGCCAAAGCAGAGTTATTATATTCCACTTGATATGTGATGAGAGTCTGATCAAAGGGAGGGGTATGTGAGGAAAGAGAAGGGGCTGGATGAGAGAAAGGATGGTATGGAAGTAGATAGAAACTTAAAGATTTAGTAACTGGTCAACTACGTGGAGGGAGTGAGAAGCTGAGAATGATAAGGTTACAAATCTGGGAGACTAGAAGAATAGTGATGATCTCAACAGAAAGAGGAAAGTCTGGTGGAGTGGTGGGTTTAGGGGAGGTGGGGGGGGGGGGAGAAGAACACCATTTTGGACCTGTAGAGTTTGATACATGTTTGAAATGATCAATAGGTGTTTTGCAACTGGAAGTCAGGGGAGAGACTGAGGCTGGATGTACTATCTGTGAATTATCTGCATAGAAATGATCATTTAATCCATGGGAGTTAATGAAATTTACTAAGAGAGAGTACAGAGAGAGACAAGTAGAAGAGAGGGCCCAAGGTGAATGCCCATAGTTAGGGAGTGTGATGTAACGATTGGAATGACGCCACCTGCTGGATAGCTACTGTAGGAAAGCTTTGCCATGAGGAGAAGGCATCTGAGGGCAAGCCATGTGGTCAGTTCCTTGGCGTCAGGAAGTGACGTTTGCTCGTGGGTACTGTCTATCAAAGCTACCAGCCAATCAACTTGAGGAGCCTCCCATTTCTGGAAGGAGGACATGAAATAGGAAGCAGATGCTGGCAGAGGGCTTCTTCCTCTTTTTATTCCTGACCTCACCATGGCGGGTTGGAGGATGAGGTCTCTTAGAAATAGTTAGATTTTTACCTTTCTCTCTGATCCTAATGCTCTTTAATAAATACTTAAACACTTAAGTACTCTTGCTAATCATTAGATTTTAGATACTATAGCTAGAATTTTAGCCCCTTACAGTGATATGGAGGATGAGCTAGCCAAGGAGACTAAGAAAGAATGGTCAGATGGGTAGGAGGCAAAACAAGAGCAGTGTCATGAAAACCTACAGAGAAAAGAGTATTTGGAAGGAGAAGGCAGTCAACAGCCAAATACAACAGAGAGGTTAAAAAAAAGTTTGAGGATGGAGAATTGGTTTTGGCAATTAAGAGATTGTTGATTCCTGTCAAGGGATGAGGTTGGAAACTAGGTTGCCAAAGGATGGAAGAGTGAGTGAGAGGAGATGATCTAAAGACAGTGTAAACAGCTGTTCTTTGGAGTTCGGTTGAGAAAAGGGGTAGAACTACAGGATAAAATTTTGAGGATATGGTAGAGGTTAGTGAAGATTTTTTTTCTTAAGTTTGGGAGAATGAAATATATTTGAAAGTAGTAGGGAAGGAACCAATAGATAGGGAGAATTTGAAGATGAGAGAGTGAGAGTGAGAGTGTAAGTGTGAGTGTGTGTGTGTATGTGAGGGGGGAGGGAGGGAGAGAGAGGGAAAATGAATATGTCTGAGGGGACAATCTGCTGGAGAAGAGGGAGGGAATGGGATCAAGGATACATAAAGCTGGGTTTTGTGAGGAAAAGGTCTACATCATTATTTAGGTCTGGAGGAAAGGAGAATGAGGTGTCAAGGGGTTTGGATATGAAGAAAAATGGAGAAGAAGGAGCTCATGGTAAATGATCTCAATTTTCTTGGTAAATAAGACATGAGAAAGATACATGGTAGGTTTCAGAATATTGACAAAAATGACTTTCACAGGAGAAGTGGTATAAAAGACATCATTGATGACATGTGTAGCCAGTAAAGAGGGTGAGATTCTGGTTATATAGCAAAAATGAGACCTAACAAATGGAAAGTCCATTGGCTATACTGCTGCCTTGAATATATTAAAAGAAAAAGGCTTCCAGCACATTGGGTCAATTCTCTGATGACTATAGAAAGACATAGCACAAGGGCCACACAGGATGATGAATAAATGAATGAATGAAAAAAGCATTTATTAAGTGTCTACTATGTGTACAACACTGTACTAAGCATTGCAGGAAAAAGTACGGCAGTCCCTGTTCTTCAGGAGTCCACATTATAATGGGGAAAATAGAGAGGTTTCTACTTCAAGTCAGATGGACAGATCCCATGGTCTTTTGAGTCCTTCTAACCAAGAATAGTGCTATTTCTAATTCTAAAACAATAAAATATGAACAAAATATGACCTACTCTGTGGACATTTCAAACTGGACATGCCTGAAGCACTTCAACTGCACTCATCATTTCCCCCCCCAAACCACCTCTTTCTGAATTTCCTTATTTTTGTCCTGCATTGCTGCCCTTCCAGTTACTCATGCTTGCAACCTCAGTGTTGTGTTTGAATCCTCCTTCTGATTCACCCCATATATCCACTCTATTATCAAACCTACTGCTATAATATCTTAGATATCCATCCCCTTCTCCCCACTCATAGAGCTAGGCAATGGGCTAGTCTGGAAATGTAATATGAGACAAGGTTGTGAAGAGCTCTCTATTACCTCTAGGAACAAACAGAAAACCTGATGTTTGGCGTTTAAAATGTTTCATGATGATGCTTCCACTTTAGCTTCTTTCCTTCCTTCCTTCCTTCCTTCCTTCCTTCCTTCCTTCCTTCCTTCCTTCCTTCCTTCCTTCCTTCCTTCCTTCCTTCCTTCCTTCCTTCTTTCTTTCTTGCCTGCCTGCCTTCTCTCTCTCTCTCTTCCTCCCTCCCTCCCTCCCTTCCTTTCACAGGGCAATGAGGGTTAAGTGACTTGGACAGAGTCACACAGCTAGTGAGTGTCAAGCGTTTGAGGATGGATTTGAACTCAGGTAGTCCTGAATCCAGGGCCAGTGCTTTATCTACTGCACCACCTACCTGCCTTCCCGCCTCCCCCATTCTAGCTTTCAATCCATACTACACATTACTCTTCTTTAGCCACATTACAGTTTAGCCTGATTGGTTTTCTTGCTCTTCCTTATACATGGATCTCATCTCAGTGCCTTTGCAAAGGGTTCCATTCTCTTTCTGACTGTCCCAGAACTGATGGGACATATGCATCTCACAGAGTCCTCAACTATCAACACCAACTTGGGTTCCAGCCTACCTTGCCAGCCTATTCTCCCTGTCTTTCTTTGCATACAACTTCCATTCTCACCAAATCACTCTATAAACTGTCACACTGAACACATTTTGAGCTTTCTGATTTCCACACTCTCCTCAATCCTCTTATTGAATTTTTGTTTGCCACGTATCTTTTTTTCTTCTTCTTTGGAATGGCCTCTGCCCTGCCTTCTCCTCCCAGTCAAATCCTAGGCATCCTTCAGGAACCAGTGTGCATCCTTGAGCCTTTACAAAGCCTTGCCTGTCCATCCCAGCCCATCCCAATCTTTCCCTTCTCTTAATTCTGATAGAATTTACTATCTCTGTCAATCAAATAGCCAATGGCTCTGTGATTGTTGTCTCGTACTATTTAAATTTTTATAATTATTCCTTCAAGGTAAGGACTACATTCTATGATTTTTTAAAATCTCCCCAAATAGTCACCCCAAAGAAAGTGCTCAATGATTGTTGATTCCGGAAAGGTGGCAAGGATAATAAAAAATGCTAAATCATTCATTGCCAGGTTTTTTTTCTCTGAAGGTACAGATTTACATTTTTAATCATGTTTTCTTTCATTTGCTATTAAAATTAGTTTGTTTTCCTTAAATATACAACAACCTGTGGCAAAGGAGAGGTAGCCCCAAAGCATAACAGTACAGGAAAATCAGAATTATCCCTTGGGCAATGTTGTTGTTGTTCAGTTGTTTCAGTCACGTCTAATTCTTCATGACCCCATTTGGGGTTTTCTTGGCAAAGACACTGGAGTGATTTGCAGTTCCCTTCTCCAGCTCATTTTACAGATGAGGCAACTGAGGCAAACAGGGTTAAATGACCTGCCCAGAGTCACGTAGCTGGTAAATGTCTGAAGCCGGATTTGAACTCAGAGAGGTGAGTCTTCTTGACTCCAGGACAGTCCCTTTATCCACTGTGCCATCTAGCTGCCGTATAGTAAGCCCGTCATGTTCATTTAGTAAATATATAAGCACTTACTATGTGCATCAGTGTGCTGGCATAGTGGGAACAGCAACAGATCATATTTTAAAAGACCTGATTTCACATCTTATCTCTGACATTAATTATTCTTGTAATTTTGGGCAAATCATTTCGAGTCTCTGGGCCTCAGTTTCCTCCTCTGTCAAATGAAGGGGTTAGACTACACAATTTCTAAGATCCCATCCAGTTTTAAACATAAGCTCTCACAAACTGCTCGAGTAAATAGAGCACTGGACCTGGAAGCAAGAACATCTAGCGGGATCCCTTTTACTAGGGGTGTGACTCTGAGGAAGTCGCTTGACCTCTCCTACCCTCAATTTCCTTATCCATAAAATGGGGATAATAATAGCACCTCTGTCACACAGGGCTGTTATAAGGATCTGTAAAGCATTTTGCAAACCTTCAAGCACTTTATAAATATGATTATCATCAACATCACCATTCCTACCATTACCACTTTCATCATCTTCCAAGCTGGTTTTCTAATTCACTGGCCTGAGTCTGGTTTTATTGGTTGTTCCTCTAGTTTCTGGCACAAATGGGCATTGATGATTGTAGAAGGAAAATATTTAAAAACATGGGAGGGAGTGTCCTTAAAACAGAGAGACAGCGTGTCCATAAATAAAGAGTGGGCACTGTCCATTTACAGAGGACAGAGTGGCCTTAGAAAAGATGTCTTGGATGCAGACACTATACACGTAGCCTTTTTCAGGCTGGTCCCAGCACAAACAAGGCCATTAGGAACCAAAGGCTCATACTAATTGCTTGTCAACCACGTATGTATGTACACATGTGGTTTCTTTTCCCCCAGGATGAGTCTTATCTGCCAGTGTGTTGAAAAATGAATTTACGGCATAGAATTCCAGTGCAAAGAGGCCTTGTTAGTCTTCCAAATTAAATTAGATCTCTTTCTGTCCCCCAGGAGCACTAATTTCATGTTTCTGAAGCTGCAGCATAGAGTTATGCTGGTAGAAGAGAATAAAGACAATACAACAAATGTGTTTTCCATGTAATCTTTTCCCCCTTTTTTATATAGTACCTCATACATGTACACATGCATGCACACATGTGCACACACATATTTATACCCTTCCTTAAAAGGACATTTCCCTACATTCCTATATTTCATGGTCTCATGTCCCATGGTTCTCTAACAAGCGTCAGCTTTGGTTTGTTGCCTGTTCCCAGTTTTTATCAGGCTCAGGAAACAATATATATTAGCTTTTTTTTTTTTAGTGTTCAGATATTAAAAAATAAGTTCAAGATGGATAGAACTTAGGAAGTAAGAGCCCTAGCGTTGCTTTGCACATAGTAGGAGTTCAGTGAATGTATACTTGAGAGGCTATATAGATCAAAGCTAACACCTTGAGATGAGGGTGAGTGTTTTTTTTTGTTAACATATATATTTAAAATTCCATCAATCCCCAATTTAAACAGTTATCACAGGATGGACAAAAATAACTGAACAGGCACACTTTTTAAAAAGACCTGTTCAATGGTATCCAGTGCAGGACCAAAGACATAGAGCTAAAAAGATTTTTGCCTGTTTTTTTCAATTAAAACGGTTTTATTGTGATCTATCTATCTATCTAAAACCAATATTTCCCAATACTTCTGCTCCCTTATAAGGGGAGGTGGGGGGGAGGCGGGGAGAGAAAATGAAGAGTTCAGCAAAACTAACTTTTCAACCAAAGGACTTTAATTTGTACTAAGGAAAGAGAAATCAATGGCAAAACCTTATTCATTGTAGAATCCTTCCCCTTCAAGGGCCAGGATGTTTTTGAAAGATGAGAAAGAAAAGGCTGGTGGGAATAAGAAGGTTTGGTTAGAAAATTACATGTTTTTGAAATTAGAAAGTAAAAAAGGGAAAGAAATTGATATTCACACAACTGTGACTTCTGTGCCTTGTTTAAAGAATAGATTTGCTCATGAGTAATGAAGAGTGAGCAAAATCCACTGAATGTCTTCCTTGCAGTTTGCAAGAAATGTGTATTAATAGAAATTTTAGAGACGCTAAAGGCAGGAAAATGCTGAAGAAAAACAGAGACAAAATGGTAGAGTAGAACAGTCACCAGGGAAGAATAAAGAGAGATAGGTGACTCTTTCTAGTTTCCTAGAGGGATGTGTTATGGAGGCCAGAGGGGACAATTGATTCCCTGAAGGAATGGGGAAACCAACTGACTTTAATCATGGACTTCCTTCCCATGCTCTTTATTTCTTCTGTGGCTTGGGTTCCTCTTGACATGGAATATTCTAGATGGGCAAGAAGCATTCTGTGATTCACCAAGAAATAATTATTTTAGAAAACTAAGACACATACACACATGTATACCTGTACACACCACACACACTGACCTTACTGAAAAGACCTCACCACTTACTTTTCACCTCTAATTTTTTCTTTTCATCCCCCCCCCAGTATAGAACTGTGATTTTTATCAGACTAAGGAGCTTTCAATGAGGAAATGCAAATCAAGAACCCCTCTGTATTTTATAGTCTTACAGAGGGATGTTGGGGGTAACTGAGAGGCTCATACTGCCTAGACTGTGTGTTCAAGGGGCACAAATCATAAAATCACAGATCTGCAGCAGAAAGGGATTTCAGATTACCTAGTCTAATCCCCTTATTTTACAGATAAGGAAACAGGCCTAAGGAAGTGAACGGAAGCCAAAATCGAACAGCTAAGTATCAAGGGTGGAATTTGAATGCAGGTTATATGACTCCAGAACTAGGTTTCTTTCCATTTTATAAGACTATCATCCCAGTGGGTTCAAAAAGATATAGATAAGGACAAAGACTATTCTAGGCATCTAGGAAGGCTGAAGCAACAATATGGAGTTGGGAGATGGGAGTGTTTTGTGTATGGAATGGTGAGTAGGCAAGCCCATGTTGGCTGGATCACCCAGTGTGAGGAGGAGAGTTTTGTATTAGAAGACTGAAGAGGTGGGAAGGGCCACATTACAAAGAGCTTTAAATGTCAAGGGAGTTCATACTTGATCTTTGAGAAAAGGAAGATGGAGTTTATTGAGTTGGGGGAGAACGGGATCAAACCTGAGCTTTTTGCAAATCACTCTGGCAGCCTGAGAGCCCCTCTTAATCCCCTTCACCAGTGGTGTCAAGTCGAGATGGAGGTCACTAATCTATACATAAGGATCCCAGCAGGCTTAGTTTTAAAATGTAACGTTATCTAAGTTTTATTGTGTTTCTATTTATTTTGTTGAATATTTCCCAATTACATTTTAATCTGATTTAGGAGTGTTGTGGGCTTTATATATTTGACAACTCTGCCCTATGCCACTGGTCTCTCTTCCTCTAATTTAACTCCCTAATTTTTCCTTTTTGTTTGTTTGTTTGTTTTTTTCCTTGAGGGAAGGAGGAAAACTTTAAAGCTATGGATACAGTAGATTCAAAGCTCTTTTTATTGTGTCCTGACTCTCTGCCAAGTGTTTCTTGACATAAGGGTCCCAGGATTGAAGAACTAAACCCACAATGGGAGCCCTCGCAAATCACAAGAAATGGGACAGGCATGATCATTTGTCACGGCACGGAGACGGCGAGTCACCCAACAGCCACGTTGATAAACAGAATGAACCCGACATTTATCTCCTTAATGGGACATTAATGTCTCCAATTGGCTGCGCCCGCCCCAGTGTTGAATCTGACTGTGGCACCTTCTAATTGCCCCAGAAAGCCAATAATTTATAGAGTGGGCTCTTTAATGGCTGCGCAAATCTACCCAATCAATTTGGTGCCTTAATTGAAATTTGTGGCTTAACAAGAAAAATCATGCAGATGCCCTGTTTGGACATGCTTCTGCATTTAGCTGCACATACAGGTCAGTGCTTTGCTTGTGGGGTGATGCCGGGAGACACGGCAGAGGACCATTAGTTTATGTCAGAGGCAGAAAAACAGCTACACGTTCATGCATTCAGGGTTGTGGTGAGACTGAAATGAGAGAGTGGAAGTAATGCACTTTGAAACCTTAGAGCACAATATAAATGCCAATTATTGTTATTATTAGCCTCCAGTTGCCAGTCCTCCAGTCTGGTGTTGACTTTATTCCCTGAGCTTGTATTGCGTGGTAGCATTCCTGTTGAGCTCAAGAAATGTTTACAGAGTTGGGGGGTGGAGGGATGTATGCACACTGCACACACTTTTAATTTTAATCTGTACTAATAACATTTTTAAAAGCCTAGATAATCGACAAAACAATACATCAAGCTGTGATTTGTAGTGATTGCTGATTTCTGAGTGCATTCAAATCTGGCTCCAGATGCTTACTAGCTGTATGACCTTGGGCAAGTCACTTAATCCCATTGACCTCAGTTATTTATCTGTAAAATGAGTTGGAAAAGGAAATGACAAATCTGTCAAGTATCTTTGCCAAGCAAAACCCCAAATGGAGGCATGAAGAGTTGGACACAATCAAAGGACAACTGAACAGCAACAATTGGTTCTTGTAAGCTCGTCAGATTTGGTTCTAGAACACCTCTGCAGACATCCATGTGGGAATATGGCAACCCCTTTCCTCATGTACCCTCCATTCTATCCCTAAAGAAATGGAAATAACCCTGACTCAAGATCTCAACCTGCATATCCATGTCTGATTAGTTCCCCTGATTATAGTTTGGTCCTAATGAGGCCAGTATCATGGAGCCTTTGTGAGCTAGTTAGCTTCACTTCACGCTTCAGTCACAGACTGTACCCTTAATTCTGGTCAGTCGTCTTACATATGCATGTTATTGGTTACTAGGAGGACTGGGCAAGAGAGTGTGGTTAGGTAGCTGTACATCTCTCCCTACTGGTCATAAAGACATTCCTACTCCATTGATGTTGGGTTAGTGGTATTCCCTGCACATAGGATCATTTATAGAATACTGGAAGGGACATCGAAAATGATTTAGTCCAACCTCGTAACTTGTTCATTCTACAGATGGGGAAAATGGCTTGCCCAAGGTCACAGAGAACATTGAATATGATACGCTATCCGCTGCCTGGCACATAGTAGGTGCTTAATAAATACTAGGTGACATAAGTACTGTACTCTGGAATCCAAACAAACTGGACTTTTCTCTGTTCCTTATATGCACCGCTCCATTTTTCATCTCCATCTCTTTTCATTGGCCATTCCCCATGTCTGGAATGCACTTACTCCTTACCTCTGCTTCACAGAATTCCTCTTTTCCTTTAAAAGGCAGCCCAGGGTACCATCTTCTTCATTAATTCTTTCCTGATCCCCTCAATTGCTAGTACCCTTCCTCCCAAACTACTTTGTATTTAAACTTTGTGTGTATGTATGAATAAATGGAGATATGCCTCCATATATAGATATGTACATTTCCATATAGAGAGAGATATGTCTCTATATATACAATATACATATAGGTATATCTCCATATGTACATATATACAGAATATATATATATATGTATACAAATATCAGTATTTATTAACTTAGCTATATTTTTATATGTACTTGTTTTCTTCCCTGTTAGAATACAAACACTGTGAGTAGGGATTATTTCCTTCTTTTTTACTTGTATCCTCAGTGCCTAGCACAGTGTCAGACATATCAAAGATGTTGTAAGTACTTACTGTCAGTAAGTACTTACTGACTGACTATTTCAGATAGATTGTTGAATCTGATTTATTAGCTACAGGGTGAGGCTGGTACTGATGACTAAGTCTGGGCAACATTTTTAGGATGTCGGTGGGCCTGCAGATGTCCAGAATTTAGCCATCACTGATATTTTTATCCTTTATCCCCTTTCCTAAAAGCAAGGTTTGAAAAGGAGGGGGACAGGGGACAGCTAGGTGGCACAGTAGATAGAGCACCAGCCCTGGATTCAGGAGGACCTGAGTTCAAATCTGGTCCTAGACACTTGACACTCACTAACTGTGTGACCCTGGGCAAGTCACTTAACCCTCACTGCCCCACCAAAAAAAAAAAAAAAAAAGAAAAGAAAAGAAAAGAAAAGAAAAGGAGAGGGACAAGATGAGAGGGCTGAATCGAGAGTAAAGAGAGCATCAAATGTAATCCATACCTCAGAAAACTGAAGTCTCCCAAAATCACTGGGTGGGTTGGCAATCTTAAAGACTTTCTTTGGCATTACCCATGTTTCCAGGGTCTCCAGTTTGCTCACAGCCAGATTTGTTGCATGGTGCTTGATTAAGAAGCCTTGGAAACGGTCAGCAAGGAAGTACAGATGAACAGATACTGGATGACCCATGGGATAGTACCTGAAAAACAGAAACATGCATCCATGACCAGGAGCAACCCCAAATCAGAGCCAGGAGTCTGAGAGGCACTACCCCCTGAGCACTTAGCCTTACTGCAGGTCTGGATCAATGAGGCTGGCCTGTGGAATAAGAAGCTATGGGGTTTATTGCTGAATCAACCCCTTGGGCCATGCCAGGGAGATGAAAGGGGGCACTCACGTGGGAAAGGACTAGTGACCAAAGACAGACAACTTACTAGACAATTTTTATAAGAGTTGTGCCCCAGGGGGCAGCTAGATAGCACAGTGGATAAAGCACCGGCCCTGGATTCAGGAGTACCTGAGTTCAAATCCAGCCTCAGACCCTTCACATTTACTAGCTGTGTGACTCTGGGCAAGTCACTTAACCCCAATTGCCTTACAAAAAAAAAAAAAAGAGTTGTGCCCCTCAGAATCATCAAGTGGCATATGATATAGTAAAAACAAGCCTCAGATAGCTCCAAATTCAAGCTCTGATACAACTCGCATGATGTTGGGATGAATCGCAAGTCAAACTTGAAGAGATCTCTGGGTCACCTGGTTCAATTCCTCCCTAATTTTACAGATGTGGAAACAGATGAAGCCCAAGAAGATTAATGACTTGCCCAACATGACACATATAGTTAATGTCAGTAGAGGTATTTGAACCCAGGTTTCCTGCCTTCAGCTTTGCTGTTTCTCCTATACCACACACGCTGCCTTCCTTTCTTTTCTCTAGTCCTGTTTTCACATCTATAAAATGAGCTTATGGGCTAGATGATGTGGAAAGGCTTTTTAACTTTCAACTTGATGATCCAATAATAATGTGTACCACCTGAGGCAAAAATGCCACAGGCTGCCACTCCACTAACCCGTGACTGGTCTCAAGCATTTTGGCATAGGGGATAAAGAGCAGACCTCAGAATCAGGAAGTCCTGAGTTCAAGTCCTGACCCTAAGGTCTATGTGACCCTGGCTAAACCCCTAAACCTCTCAATGCTTGAGGTAACTCTCTAAAACTAGAAGGTGCCAACTTAAATGGCTAGAGGGAGCCCCTTCACTGTGCCTTCCCTGTATCAGTGAAATCATGGGTCCAGAAGAAGTGGTCATGGGGAATATGGAACAATGGGAAGAGTCAGAGGCTTCAGGGTCAACAGACCTGTGTTTGATTCTCAGCTTTGCCACCTACTGCCTATGTAACCTTGGACAGGCCACTTAACCAGTTATAGACTCATTTCTTCAGCTATAAAATGAAGGGCTTGGCAAAGATGACCTCTAAATTCTCTTTAAGCTCTAAATCTATGATCCCCTGTCAAGGACCTATCAGGAACCTTCCAGGGACTGACAGGCAGGAGGAAGACAGGCAAATTTCAACAGGTGAGCCTTCCAATATCCAGATCTGCCCCCTTCCCCCAACCTCCCCATTTGTCGAGAGCCCATGTGGTCAAGTGAATTTCAATGACATGGAACCAAGGTAAGAGGAACAACCACCAAAGCAAGTGGCCAAAGAAGAGAGGGTCAATTTCTCATTTGGACTATGCTTAATGAGGACAGCCAGTCAGGGAATGGTGAGACCCTTAGCAGTAGCCACCCCAGTGAGAGTCTGATTCCATCTTGGCAATATTTTTGTGCATATTGGAAGTAGCCTAAGCCTTCCCTTAGTCTCCTAGATCACATGCACATTTGTCCTTATTGATGAATGTGTGAGGATGGAGAAAGAAGGAAGGCAGTGAGGAGGTATTTTAAGTGGTCATTCTCGATTTTGAATGGGTATAAACATACAGGATCACCTAGTATAAAGCTATAAATTAACGAGGAGTTTTCTAGTATATAAATTTGGAGCTGGGAAGGCCTTAGAAGTCACCTCGGGGGCAGCTAGGTGGCGCAGTGGATAGAGCACAGACCCTGGAGTCAGGAGTACCTGAGTTCAAATCCGTCCTCAGACACTTAACACTTACTAGCTGTGTGACCCTGGGCAAGTCACTTAACCCCAATTGCCTCACAAAAAAAAAAAAAAAAAAGAAGTCACCTCGGCTAACCCTCTGATTTTAGAAATGAGGAATCTTAATCCAGAGGGCTAAGTGATTTGTTTAAGGTCACACAGTATAGCTCAGTGTTGAACCTGCTTCCTTTGACTCCGACCATCTTTCTTTTTCATTGTGTCGCATAAGCTGCTCCAGAGCACAATTCTTATCTTATTTTCCTTTCCCTCTCTCCTCCTTTTCCCTCCTGGATTCCTTGCAGGCAGAAGCAGCAGATGGATGGGAGGTGCATAGTAAAAGGTGGGATAGGAAATTGGGAGTAATTATCCCTCTCTCTTCAGCTGAAGCCCCAACATTAAGAGTCCTTCTCAGTTCAGTGGCAGAAATCTCTTGGTGTTTGATGCAAAAGGAGCCTAGTTTGGACCTTTAGCTCTGTACAGGGCCAGCTCCTATTCTCTGCTTAAATTTTACCTCTGATGACTATGACCTTGGACAGGTCACTGGCCGTCCCTGTATTCTCATCTTATAGAATGAGAGGGTTGGCTTAGACAGCATCTGTAGTCCCCTCTAGCTCAAAATCTACTGTCTTATGACTGTGCAAGAAGGTCCCAAGAATACAAATCTCTAAGCTGTGTAAATCCTCCCTCCCCACCCCCACAAGTTAAAAAAAAAAACAAACCACAACATTTGAAATGGTTTCCTACTCATGGTGCCTATATGGAATGGATTTATTCCCTCTACTTCCCCATTTTAAAACCAAAACAAAAGAATCTCTTCTGGGAAGCTGCCTGGAATTAATCCCACTTGACCAACTACACCTTGCCTTTTTCTTCATGGTCTTGATACACAGATATTCACGATACACGATATTCACCTGCACTTTGTGTTAATTTGGGAGTATCACCCAATTATTTATGCATGTATAATGTATATCCTCATCCCCTCCTTTCCAAAGTCTTCTTTCTGTATCTCCTCTGTCCACCCTCTCTGCCTAGCACTCAGTGCAATGCTCTATACAGCGGGTATTCAAGAAATGCTGCCTAAGAAGCAGCTTAGATTAGAGAAAAGAAAGAGAGGACAGAAAGAAGAAAAGAGGAGGAAGAGAAAAGAAAAAGAAGAAAATGAGGGAGAAAGTGACGGAGAGGGAGAGAGAGAGAACGAGTGGGGAGAGAGATGGAGGGAAAAGAGAGAGAAGGGGGCGGAGGTGAGAGAAAGATGAGGGAGGGAAAGAAGTTACAAGAGCTCAGCATCCTTTATAGCTCTTAAAATAAAAGGCTGCCCGCTTCGACAAAGTTTAAATTGTCCAGCACTTATACTGTACTTGTCCCATAATAACAGCATTCCACAAATCACTGTCCCCATTCTGTTAAATACAAGTTTCCTTCCAGTCTCCACCAGAAGTCTAAGTTTTTATGCCCAATTACAATGGTTATATAAACCTCCTGTGTTTACCCATTTCCTGAAATCATTGCCTTGTTACAAAGGATGAGATGTGAAATAAAGAAAAAAATGAAACGTGTTCATCTCTTAAAATGGTTTCTTAGGCAAAGGTAGCTGGGTTAAAACACACACACACACACACACACACACACACACACACACACACACACACACACACACACACGTCCAGAGCTTTGACAAGGAAAAAAATAAAACAAAAACAAAAACAATGTGACTGTTGTTACTTGGCAGTAGAATCCACAGTTGACAGAGGTGTAAACTGGGACTGCTCACAGGCTCTAAACCCATCTGTGTCAGTCCTGTGCTGGCCTGTCCTAAAGGTCTAATCCTATGATGACTAATATGCTTACACCTCACCTTCAGCTACAGAAATCCTCCTGAAGAGGGTGTAAATCAAAATCTATCACAAAAGCAATGGGGGAGCTGGGTGTATTTTAAAGAATCTCTGCAGTGACTCCTTTCATAAGCCAAAGCAGCCTTTTTAGAATGGAAATTATCATTCCTTAGTCGATTTGTTTTGTAAATTCAGATTTTATATACTGGTGGTGCTTACAGCGGGGCAGACCATTATCCTGGCATAACCCCCAAAGATTGCCAAGCTCCAGCCTGCTTATTTCAAGAGTATTCTGCACAAGGAAAATCCAGGTCAACAAAAAGATGTGGATTATCTTTCCAGGTATGCTAACTACAAGGAGATGTGCCCTGTGCTGCTGCTGCTGGTGATGGTGGTTTTGTTTGTTTCTTGGCCTGGATCTGTGATTTCATTGGTATAGGGAACTCCCAGTGAGAAAATTCCCTCCACCGATGCTGATTAGAGAGCTGTCTGGTACACAGAAAATCGAGTCCTAGGGTACTGAGAGATTTGTCCAGAGTCACACATTCACTGTGACTTGAACCAAAAGAGACTCAAAGCAAGGACTTATTGACTCCATATTGTTGTTTGTCCTTCATTCTTGAAAAGGACCATGATATTACGAGGTTGATATCATGACTTGTAGTGAAGAAGGGCTCACTCACTCCTCCATTGCCACTGGATGTTCTGAGGTAATTGGGTTTAAGTGACTTAGGGTTAAACATCTAGTAAGTGTCAAGTGTCTAAGGCTAGATTTGAACTCATGTCCTCCTGACTCCAGGGCCGGTGCTCTATTTACTGTGCCACCTAGCTGCCCCTACTGACTCCATAGCTATGTCTGTAGAGGGAGAGGTCTTAGAACATGAGCTGATGATGGGAAATTTTATTTGCTACCCCACACTCTAGTTGTCCTGCAGGGACATTGGACAAAAATATATTACAGTTCAGGGAGAAAGCTCAGGGAAGAGGCAGTATGTTCAGGACACGTAGTGGGAAGAAAAAAGGGGGACTTTGCTTGAGGAGAAAGTATGGGGCAATGCTGAATTTGGAGCCAGAGGACTTGAGTTCTAATCCCGTCTCTACTACTTCCTACCTGTGTGACCTTGGGCAAGTCACTTAATCTCCCTGGGACTCAGTTTCCTCATCTGTAAAATGAGGGATTTGGATTAGATGACTTCTAAGTCCCTTTTGGTTCTCAGTCTAGGATCCTATGATATTTCTCTCCCTTTCATTCCTGCCCTCCTCCTCCCCCTCTCCAGGTGCTGTACATCATGATTGAGGAAAGAGTGAGAAAGGAGATGGTAGAAGAAGAAAAGGAAGAAAGAAAAAGTGAAAGGAAGGAAGATGGGAAGAAAAAGAAGGGAGAGGGAGTTGAGGGGAAGGAGGCAAAAGCTAGCTTGGGCCTTCTTAACTTGGGATTGATGGAATTAAAAAAAAATTTAAAATTATATTTCAGTAATTGGTTTCCTTGCAAATCCTATGTATTTTATTTTATGTATTTAAAATATTATTCTGAGAAGGGGCCCACAGGCTTCACCAGATTGCCCAAGGGGTTTAGGACACACACAAAAAATTAAGAACTCATGAGCTAAGATGTATTCAGCAATTCAAATAGTTTTCATCCCCTCAGAAGAAATAGAACAAAAGGAAAATCTCCCAAACACCTAAAATATTGATTTTTTTTCCTTTGTTTCCTTCTTCTTCCCCTCTCTCTCCCATGGCCAACCTGATTACCCAACCCAACTTAAGTTGGCATCTTGTCTTTGGTCCCCTTATAAGAAGCAAAGGGCCTCCAGTCTCACCTGCAGCTATTCTCACCATCAGTGTGCAATGAGGTCTCAGCTCTCCGGAGGCCGAGGCGGGTAAATGAATGGTACATGGTTAGGGCCACGTCACTGATGCTGTGGATCCCATCAGGTTCATCGTAGACATTCTCCCAGTAGGACCGAAGACCTGGGGTGCCCGAGGGATAGTTCCCGTAAAGGTAATAGTCCAGCTGGCCAATTATTTCTTGATTCACCACAGCCTCAAATTTACGTGCAAAGAACGTCGGTCGAGCAGTTTGCTGTACTCACAGGATGGAAAGAAACTGAGTTAATTATTGTCAGAACCAGAGGATGTTAAAGCTGGAAGTGGTGCCAGGGATGGAAACCAACACTTTTATTTTAATGATCAGGAAACTGAGGGAGAGAAAAGTTAAGTGACTTATTCAAAGCCAAATAGCTAATTAGTAGCTTATTACCATTCTGTTCACCACCCTTTGGATCCATGTAAGTCAGTAAGGCCTGCTAGGTGGTGAAGTGGATAGAGTACAGGGTGGAGTCTTCCTGACTTTAAATCTGGCCTTGGACACTTACTGGCTGTGTGACCCTGAGCAAGTCACTTAACCTTATGTGCATCAGTTTCTCCCATCTGTAAAATGAGCTGGAGAAGGAAATGCCAAACTATTCCAGTATCTTTGCCAAGAAATCTCAGATAGGGTCATGAAGAGTTGGACACGACTAAAATGACTGAACAAATGAACAACACCACTCAGAACTGTACTTGTGTATTCCTCATGTGATCTAATCAAAGGAGAATATAACAGGCATATTATTACTTTCTATTTGGACACTCTTCTGCTATTAATAAAGCCCAATATTGCATTAGCGCTTTTTGAGCTGAGTCCACTAAAACTTCCTTTTCCTAAGAACTAATTATTAGCCTTTTCTCCATTCTCACCCTTCTTGCCCTATTGACAGTGTTTGATACTGTTGACCACACTGACCTTCTGAATATTTCTGGGTTTTCATGACCCTGCTCTGTCCTGATTCTCCCCCAAACCTATCTAACCTGTCCTTCTTAATCCCCTTTGTAGGATCACAACCCATGTCCTAACTTCTATGGGTGTTTATACCTCCAAACTCTATCCTGGGTCCTCTTTTTGGCTCTTTGCTTTCCCTAGTTGATCTTGCTAGCGGCTAAGGCATCGGCTATCATCTCTGTGCAGTGATTCTCTAACCTACATATTTAGCCCTTATCTTGTGCCTGAGCATAACACTTCCAGTTGCCTGCTAGATGTCAGACATCTAAAACTCAATATATCCAAAACAAAATTTACTGCTTTTCCCCTGTGCCCCCACCTTCTTTCTAATATCTATTTTGAGAGTACCACCATTCTTCCAGTCACTGAGGTTTGTGACTTAAGGGACATCCTTGACTCTTTACTCTCGCTCCTCATATCTAATGCCAATTCTGCATCTCTCACATCTGTATACATCACTCTACTCATAGTATATCACCTCTTGTCTGATAATGTAATTTTTTTTTTATTTTACTTTTAGGGCAATTAGGATTAAGTGACTTGCCCAGGGTCACACAGCTAGTTAAGTGTCAAGTGTCTGAGGCCGGATTTGAACTCAGGTCCTCCTGAATCCAGGTCCAGTGCTTTATCCACTGAGCCACCTAGCTGCCCTCTTGTCTGAACTATTGCCATAAACTTCTTCTTCTTCTTTTTTTTTTTTGCCATACACTTCTAATTGGTCTCCCTTTCCAGTCTCTCTCTTTTCCAATCTATCCTCCACCTTGCTATCCAATTGACATTCCTAAAGTGCATGTCTGACCATGTTACTTCCCTGCTCAAGAAATTCCATGGTTCATTTTGGCCTCTAGGAAATATAAAAGGCAGTTAGGTGGTGCAGCGGATAGGGTGCTGTGCCTGGAGTCAAGAAGACTCATCTTCTTGAGTTCAAATCGAACCTCAGACACTCCACTAGCTGTGTGACCCTGGACAAGCCTCTTAACCCTGTTTGCCTCAGTTTCCTCATCTGTAAATGAGCCAAAGAAGGAAATGGCAAACCACTCCAGTATCTTTGCCAAGGAAATTCTAAATGGGGTCATTGAAGAGTTGGATATGACTGAATGATATGATACTCGTGTGTGTGTGTGTGTGTGTGTGTGCGCGCGCACGCGCACAAAAGAGAGAGAGAGAGAGAGAGAGAAAGGAGAGAGGGAGGAAGAGAGGGGAAGGACAGGGAGAAGGAGAGAGAAAACACAAAAATAGGTAGGCAGACTGGCCATGGAGAAGTGCCCTCTTGTCAGAAATGAGAACAAAGAAAGAGAAGATGTGACGATGCCAGTGGAGGAGGGAGACTTGAATGTGGAGTGAGGGAGATCAGGGACCTGTCCTTAGTAGAGTGGTAGGTGAGTGCTTCTGCTGAAATTAAAAAAAAAAATGGAAGGAGAGGGGATGATTTCAGGGAGCTTCAAGAGAGAAGGTTTGGAAGAGATACTTCGGGGAGTACTATGGAGAGTCAATCAGGAAAGAATAAAAGGATTATTATGTAGCATTGAAGTCCCAGTTTAGATGATATAATGTGAATTCTTAATCCAATTGGCATGGTTGCATGACTTTCTTCAGAAGTGTTCAGCAGCAGAGGAGTCGAAAGGAATGAACCAGATGGTGCGAGTGACGAAGAATCGGCATTGCATGAATTGGGATAGGACAAGATTGTGAAGGGTTCAAGAGGGAAGGGCAGTGTGCCTCCCATAGCTCTGTCCTGGGCCTTCGTCTCCTTCTATGCTATCTCACTTGGTGGGTTCAGCTAGGATCTTTATGCATGTAATTAGGCAGCTTTGGTGGCTCAGTGGATAAGGGTGCAGGGCCACAAGTAAGGAAGACCTGAGTTCAAATCCCTCTTCAGACACTTACTAGCTGTGTGCCCCTTGGTAAGTCGCTTAACCTATGTCTGATTTAGTTTCCTAATCTGTAAAAAGGGGGATTCATAATGGCACCTACTCCCCAGGGTTGTTGTGAGGCTCAAAATGATATAATAATAATAAAATGCTTAGCAGAGTACCCAGCACAGAGTAGGTACTATATAAATGTTAGCAATTCTTCTTTTTTCCAGATCTATTCCTAACCTTTTTCGTAAGCTCCAGCCCTGCAGTCTCAACTGCTTTCTGGACATCATAAATTGGATATAAACTGCACATCTCAAACTCAATATGTCCATGACAAAATTCTTTATCTTTCTCTGCAAACCCTCCTCTCTTTCTAGCTTTCCTATTACTATCTGGGGAACCACTATTTTCCCAGGCATACAACCCTCAGTATACAACCCTCCATTGCTCACTTACACCCCCCCCCACCTCCCATCTCTCATCTGTGGCCAACTCATATCTTCTACCTCCATAACATTTCCAGTGTGTTTTCTTCTTTCCACTCACCACCTTATCACCTGACAATTACAATATCCTTCTCATCGTCCTCCCTGTCTCAAGTCTCTCTCCATTCCAATCCATTTTCCTCTTAGCTGTCAGAGATTTTTCTGATGCTATCACACTCTCCCCCAACCCCAAGTTGTCTGTATTCTCTTCTTCAATATCGTATAAAGACTTATTTATGTATATGCTCTATCTAAAAATGGGGTCTTGTGTTGATCTTATCTTTCCCAGTGTGAGATTAAAATTGGATATTAGATCATAAATCTCCCCTACTTAACCTTTCCCTTAATTTATCTCCCAGACTAGTAAATGGAAGAAGCTTCTGGTTTTCTAGATAGAGCCTTTATTGTATGGTAGTCTTTGGCATCAGGAAGTGACACGGGGTAGTGGGAGGAGGAAGGAAGAGACTGGCACTCAGTCTCGGGCTCTTTCCTTGGGACTCTGGTGGAGAGCGGAGCGAGAAATGTGCTCTCCCTTTAATAGATAGGAATCTAGGCCTTTCTCTTTACCAAATTCTTATTCTCCTTAATAAATGCTTAAAAGTCTAACTCCTGCTAAAGCTTATAATTTATTGGCGACCACTCATTAGATATTTTAGACAGTTTAGCTAGAATTTTAGCCCTTAACACCAGAATATACCACAGTGTTTTATGTGTACAAAATACATGTAGCAGGCACATAATACGTGTTTGTCAAATTGAATCGAAGCTTCGAGTTATTGTCAAATGTAAGTATAACATTTAAGTGACTGATAAAAGTGTTTGACAGTACAGGGCCAAGTAGAGAGACCTGGGCTATTTTATTATCTATGTCTATATTTATCTATCTCTATCTCTATATTTATATCTATATATCCCTCTAGGTTGACAAGGTTCTACTATTTGTCACTTTTTGAGGCTTTGTATTATGGCTGTTGTTAACTAATGGCATTAGTTTCTGGGGATGCCCTTTTTTTGGTAAGCCTTTTAAAATATCATCTGCCTGAGAAACTATACCTATGCTCCTGCCGGGAGACAGGGGGCAGAACAAAATGACCTTTCAAGGTCCTTCTCCTTATAGGATTCTCTGGTCATGTCCAGATTCTCTAAAAGGGCATTTTTCTATATTTATCAACCTCTTCTACTGTTTTCTTTGAACACTAACTTTCAAGCTCTTTACAGCCAATGGATTCTTGATTTTCTGACATTTGGGAATATGCTTGATCCTTAGGACACATGCAGGTTATTTACTGTGAAAGGAAATGAGGTGTATGTACATGACTGTTAGTTCAATTCAACAAGCATTTGTTAAATCCCAATCTGCCAGGCATTGTGCGGGGTTCAGAAGCAGAAAAAAAAGATAAACAGAAAACTGTCCCTATGTAAAGTTGCTATTGGAAAAATCACTACAAAGTAATTCATGGAAGGGAGGGCACTAACAACTAGAGAGATTAAGGATGGAGTTTCAGGAGGAAGGGCTCTTCAGGGGAGCCTTGAAGGAAGTTAGGAGTTCTCAGGGGCAGAAGTGAGGAGAGAGGCATGGGAGAGAGCCTGGGAAAAGGCAAAGAGCTGTGGGACATAGAATCTCATGTGTGGGGAAGCACAGATAGGCCAGGCTGGGAGAAGTATCAAGTATGTGAAGGACAGTAATGCATGATCATCAATCAATCAATCAATCAATCAATGTGCCACGCACCATGATGAGCACTGGGGATACAAAAAGAGGTAAATGACAGTCCCTGTGCTCAAGGAACTTATTATAATGGAATGGTGAAGACAACAATGCAAACAAATATATACAAAGCAAGCTATATACAGGCTAAATAGGAAATAACAGAGGGAAGAGGATGTGAGAGATGCTGTAGAGGAAAAACTGAGAAGGTTTACTGATTAGATATGAGGGGTGAGAGAGAATAAAGAGTTGAGAATGACTCTGAGGTTGTGACTTGGATGACTAGAAGGATGATGGTAATCTCAGGAGGGAAAGCAGGAATTGAGGAAGATCTGAGGAAAAAGTATGAGCTCTGTTCTGGATGTGTTGAATTTGAGAAGCTTAGGGTACATCCATTTGGAGATGATCAGCACCAGTGGGTGATGCAGAAATGAAGTTCAGGAGAGAGCCTAAGGCTGGATATATGGCTATTGGAGCCATTTGCATAGAGATGATGATGGAACCAATGGGAAAAGATGAGATCATGCAGAGAGAATGTAGGGCAATGGTTTCCTGTGGTTTTTGTTCTGTTAATTCCTTTCAACGAAAAACAATGCTTTGGAAACCTCTAGGTTCTCTTCCTAATATCTAGCTAGCATATTACTAAAATATTTTTGCATAATATTCTGTGATTACTTATTACTGGTATCATAAAATATTTTTTTTTTTGCACCAAGCCTTTGGACCATCATCTTGAACCCCCAAGGGGTTTGTGAATCACTAAATGGGAACTAGTGGTGTAGAGATAGCAGCTAGGTGCCACAGTGAAAAGAGCACAGAAGAATCTTTCTGAGTTCAAATCTGACCTCAGATACTTCCTAGCTGTGTGACTCTGGGCAAGTCACTTAACCCTGCTTGGCTCAGTTTCCTCATCTGTAAAATGAGCTGGAGAAGGAACCGCAAACCACTCCAGTACCTCTGCCAAGAAAATTCCAAATGGGGTCACAAAGAGTTGGACACAATTGAACAACAGCAACAAAGTAGAGAGAGCAAAGAAGAGGGGCTAGGTACAGAGTCCTACTTTTCCCCTCCTGTGTAGGGGATTGAAAGATAATTCTAGATACCAGATTAGATAAATAGGAAGGGAAATTGAGTCATGAAAACTCAGGGAGGAACAATTTTCTAGGAAAAGGGGGATAGTCAATAGTGACAACCATCAAAGAGTAACACTTTTGTGAAGTTAGAATTCTAGGAAAATAATATTAATTCAGGCCAATCAGGGGAAGGCAATTTTGAGCTGATAAAAAGTCTGAATTATGTAACAGTTATGCAATCAAGTGGTGCCAATCTGAGGCACTGACAGTCCTGCTTTAATGAACTGATACTGCTTGTTTGTAATTAGCACATCAATTGCTTTCATTTAAATAGGTTCTGCTAGGTGTCTAAAACCAATTTATTATTTTCTTGAGCAGGTCAAACATTCACTGTGCAATTTTGTTCATGTTATATAAATTTGCTTAACAGATTACACCCTCAAGGACAGTGAAAGGATATATTTTAGCCCAGTTCCTGTCTGAATTAGTACAAATTCCGAATTAGTGGGGCCTGAACTAATTAGATTTCATGGTACCATGAAATTTGCCCTGAGAAATCAGCCCTTCAGAGACAGGTGGAAAGTCAATGGAGGCTGATGTGTGTAAAACTTGAGGGAGCAGAAAGGGAAGGGCTGAGTACCTGTCTTGTTTGGTTCACACATTTTAGTCTTTCCTTTCCTAATCAAGGGAGAAAGAAAAGGAAGAAAATGCCAGGAAACCTATCGTGTGTAAATAGGCTCGACACCAAGAAAGCAAGGAACCAGAAATGTCGTACTGAGCTTTATGAGAACTCTTTCCAAACCTTCAAAGAGAACAGCAATTCTCTGCATAAAGAGAAAAATGAAAATAGCAAAATGCTGGACAATACAGTCCAGCTACCTGGCAGCCAATTTAGTCAAGTGAATATCTGGAATAATAAACTGCACCCTCCGAGTCTCTGAATACATCTTCTGCAGGGAGTCGGGGAAAAGAAAAATGGGGAGGCTCTTTGGATTGCTCGGTATTCTTAGTATCTGGGCTGTACATTAACGACATCATCTGTATGGGCGAGGGGTCATATTTTAGTCCCTACTGGGGATGAGGTAGGGGGCTAGGTAGTACCAGAATGGGATTGGGGGAACTGTGTTGGAGCAGGAGTTGGAGGAGCCAGGCTCAGGATTCACCTCTGTCATCAATGTGACCACGGCCAAGTTACTTAATGTCTCTGGGGTTCAAATTTTTCATCCGCAAAATTAGGGGGATTAGACTAAAGTTTCCTCTTAGGTCCCTTCTCTGAATCTGTGATCCTTTCACCCCACTGGTTTGCAATCCCTGTATCAGCCTTTGCCTCAATATCTTCCCACTGGCTTCAGATGACAAATAAGCCCTATTTCCCCCCAACTTTTTTCTCTCCATTTGTCTAGATTGAATGGTTTTCAGAGTTAAAAACTCTGATGATGATTATTCCAGGAGAAGGTTGATTGGGCCCATTACCATTAGGCTGAATTGTCATCAACCATTCTGATAAGGATGACATGAACTCTTGGGATTGGGATAGCTTCCCCAATATCAAAGAGGGAAACCAAAGGGAAACCTAGTGGAACAAAGGGCATTTTTCAGTCCTTTCTCTCCTAGAGGGCACTGGTTGACCACAGAAAGCAAAGGAACAGGTGGGTAGAGAAATAATATTGCAGTCTGGTGTGAAGCCAGAGGGCTCACAACAGCTCAGAAGTCATCTGACTAATCAAAGCGCTTTCAAGCTAAGACGATTTCCCAAAAGCAGGAGAGGATTTGGGCTTATGAGACATGGGAGGGGGTAGTAGAAAGAAAGAAAAAAAAAAGCATATGGTGAGGCTTGGGTTATGTTCTGTGGCTCAATGAAATCCTCTCAGTGACCCAGATCATGCTGGGTCCAGCTAGAGAAAACACAGTCCTCACATGGGAAATGAGGCTTCCTCTACCTGGATTTTCAGGGAGGGTTCCTTGTGAAGGAGGGAGGAAAAGTCTAAATCAATTTTAGGGGATTAAAATGGGGACAAACAAAGTGAAATCCCTACCTGTTATTCAAGGAAGACGGGCAGAATGTAATCAAGTTAAACCAGAGTGAGGGCTTAGGCAAAACATCCGTTGCAAGGTAATCTGTCTAGGACCAGAATTTAACATTTGCAGGGGCTTTTTGGAAGGCAGTGTGCAGATTCCACGTGTCTACTCTGTTGACCTGAAAGTAATTTCTTTAATCTTTCTTGGAGCGAGTGAAATATAACCTGGGGAATTTCAATCCTGCTCAAGTAATGAGTTGAAAATTTCCCCAATGCAAACTCATACTTTTCGGGTTCTGTTTGTGTCTACAGGCAGCGAATGGCAAGGATGAGAGCCAGAAGGAGGGAAGGAAGGAGCCTCTACAGTCGGCTTAATCCCAAGGCACCATGCATGGGGTATGAAATGTCTGAAAGAGGTGGCTGCAGGAAAATAAGAATTAGGAGGGGAAAGGTTTGTGGTTTCAGCTATAAAATCTATTAAGACTGAGACTAGGGGGCAGCTAGATGGCACAGTGGTTAAAGCACTGGCCCTGGATTCAGGAGCACCTGAGTTCAAATCCGGCTTCAGACACTTGACACTTACTAGGTGTGTGACCCTGGGCAAGTTATTGCCCCACCAAAAAAAAAAAAAAGAAGACTGAGACTAGGGAGAAAGGGAGATAGAGGGAAAGGGAGAGAGGGAGACAAGATGGGGGAGAGACAAAAAGAGGATGGAGAGAGGAAAAGCTTGAGAGAGTGGAGAAGAGAGCGATAGAGACAGGGAGATGAAAAAGCGGGGGGGGGGGAGAGAGAAAAAGAGATGGAGACAAAAAGGGAAAGTAAGGAACGCAAGCAAAGGAGACTTGGGCCTTGGAATGCTTTCCAACTATCAGTCTGTCCATCTCTTTCCCCTACACCTCGCATGAGTCATGAGCTCTGAGGACAGGGATGATCTTATCTCATGCCCATATTCCAAAGGGATATGGGTGGGAGGATACATGTTTTGATTCCCCCAACAATACATACTAAATGGCTAATGGAGTTTGCAGCAGTGTCTACACTATATCATGAAGGACGAGCTAGGAAATGGAAAATCTGGCCAAGCAGGTAGCAGTTGAGTATCTGATAAATGCTTTTTTACATTCAAAATCCAATGCGGGGCAGCTAGGTGGCGCAGTGGATAGAGCACCGGCCCTGGAGTCAGGAGTACCTGAGTTCAAATCCGGCCTCAGACACTTAACACTTACTAGCTGTGTGACCCTGGGCAAGTCACTTAACCCCAATTGCCTCACCAAAAAAAAAAAAAAATCCAATGCGATTTGAAAACCCAAATATTCCTCCCTGACTATGATTTTCCAATATGTGCTAAAGTTCCCTGAGGTCAGGTACTGTCTCACTTTTATATTTGTATCCCAGTACTTGGCACATAGAAAGGTGTTTACTTTTTCCCCCATTCATTTATTTATGAGTTATATGATACTGAAGAACTATGCAGACTGGTATTTTTTTTTCTTCCACTGAATTAACTGGTTATTTTGGCATTCTGCAGAGCTGTTCTAAACCAAAACAGTCTGGCTTGACCTTATTTGAGGATATTTTTAAGACCTACTGGGGACACCATTAACGCTCAAGGATGGTGATGGCTTTCTTATTTTAGATTTCTATCACTCAGGGCCTTGGGCCATTGTACTTCTTCATTTATGAAATCATCTGAATACCACAAGATGTACCATACTCAGTATGCCCATTGAAGCAATCTGAAGTGTGGGACAAGGAGACCTAACAGTTAAGACATGAGTAGGTGTCACAGAATGAGCTTGAGACAATATCAGGCTACTGTGGTCTGGGATGTTAGGACACTCTCTGTCTTCCTGGCTGACTTAACATGAATGAATGAATGAATGAACGAACAGTGTTTTCAGTCATTCCTATGTGCCTAGCAATGGAGATACAAATACAAAAATGAGAAAATCCCTTTCTTCAAGAAGCTTACATTCTAACAGGGACATTCATATAGGGACATTTGTATAGAGATTGTGAATGAGTATTATCCATTAAATCCTTAATATGTGTTAAGCATTGGTGATGCTCACTGCTGCTAAATCCAATATGTGACCGTAAGTAATGAGTGACTATATAAGCTACACACACAAAACTGGTCTTATTGGTTCACAGTCAGTCTCAGATACATGAGTTGCCCTATATTTAACAAAGAGTGTGTGTCTGTGCACATGCATTTGTGCCTTCACAGGGGTAAAGTTCATAGAAGAAGATAGAAAAGCAAAGCTTTTTCCTATTTTTCTATCCCCCCTACCCATGTTTTCCAGGTGTTATGTCCTATCGAGCCAGCTGTTGATGTGCACAGCTAGCTTCTTGTACAATTGAGCTTCAGGTGCTTGTCCATTTCCTAAAACTAGAGCATCTATTCGTAAAAGATGAACCAATATAACACACATGCCTCTCGCCATGGCCAAGAGAATGAGTTCTTCCTCCCTGCCTCAGCCCCCATACCCACACGCAGACCCTGAAGGGCTGAGCCATCTGGCCATTGGCTCACCTGGAAGCGATGGAAGTCTGCGGGCTTGAAGTCATTGGGGGAACAGCCGCACCAGTCCACGATGTGCTTGTACTGGCATTTGCAACCCAGCTTCCGGTTCCAATTGGTAATGCGCAGGTTATTGTCCACCATGGTATCACAGTGCGGGCTGTTTTCCAGGACAGTGTGGAAGAATGACTGTGAGGAGACATACAAAGCATCTTGAGACTTAACCAATGCTTCCTCAACAATGGGGTGGGGGGGGGCAGCTGTAAGGATGATTTCAAGTGACTTGCCTAAGGTCACACAGCTAGTAAGTGTCAAGGCCATATTTGAATTCAGGTCCTCCTGAATCCAGGGCCGGTGCTCTATCCACTGCGTCACCTAGCTGCCCCAAGGATGATTTATTAACCCATCTGACCACTCTCTTTTGGAGAGGAGGCCTCTTGTGTGTCTCTAGCTAAAGGATGGCTCTGCTATGGAGGGACCCTCAGAAGGCAATACAGCATAGGCAGAAGGCAGCTTCAGAGCCCATTTGGCTCTCTCATACGTACCCCCTGCCTTTTAAGGCCTTCAGCCGGAATGTCTTGCATATTCAAGTCTTAACTGCTCAGCAATACTTGTGTAAGCAAGCGGTACTAGTCCTTCAATGCTTCCCTATCTATATATCATCTATATCTATATCCATATCTATATCTATATGTGTATATCTATACACACACATATATTTATGTGTATTTATAAAATATATTATATATATGCATGTGTGTATGTACATATATACATACATGCATACACATAAACACATAAATATGAACTCAACTGAAGTAGAGTTTCATATAATTTAGAATATTCTCAGTCCCCATGAACCACTTGCTCTTGCGCTTAGAGATAGAGAGAGGCAATGTATCATGGTGGATAGAGCTGGAATAATCAGGTCTGAGTCAGGAAGGTCTATGTTTGATTCACACTTCAAACACTTAGGAGATAGGTGACCTTAGACAAGTCACAACCTCCCTGAACCTCAGTTTGCTCATCTATAAAACGGGGATCATCATAACTGTGGCACTTCGATTATGTGAATTAAAAGAAAAAAGAAATAAAGTTCTCTGCAAACTCTAAGGTGCTATACCTTCTGCCGGAACAAGGTCATGAGGTGCTATTACCTTAAACATCAGTCATTTTTATCAGTATAATGAATGCAACAAAGACTTCCTCTTCTCCCTTCTCCCAGTTAGCTTGTGTTTTACACTGGCAAAGCAAAGGAGAACCCCGAGGCAATTGTCGGGATAAATTTAGCCAGAGACTAAATCCATTTTTGAGCCCCGAATCATCCTTATGCAATGGCTGTGCTGCTTTCTTTATATCTGGGCAGATGAGAATAAGGAGAAAAGGATTAGTCTGAAGATGCCCTACTAGGATCTGCTTTAACGGTCCATTTCTGTGCCAATCATGACCAGTGGAAGGCACAGGAGATGAGGGCTTGGTGATGGGGAGATGAAGTTGAAATGCACACGGGGGAATCTGGAGGCCAGTTCAGAAGGAAGAGCAAGGCTCAAAATTCAGCTTTGCCAAATACCTCTTTAGAGGAGGGGCTAACCTTTATTTTTTAAAAATAACTTGAAAATGGTCTATAAATAAGCAGCAGTGCACGATCAGGTCTGACTCTCCCTGCCATCTCTTGACCCTCCTTTAATGTTAAATGACAGGCTGGTGAATTTGGATTTTATGCTCAGATTGTCTATAAACCCATAGAGCCACAAACTCTTATTGAAGCGATGGGGGAAAAAACTACCCAATTATCCTCTGCCTTGTCTCCTCTCATAATGATACAGAAATTCCCTGCAAGATAATGGATGAAAAGGTTATCAGAGTTGAGAGAAAAGGTGATTTTAGCTGAAATAGGATTAAAAGCTGATTACTTAACATGTGTGCTGAATAATAATAATAATAATAATTTTTTTAAAAAACCAGACTCATTATGACAAGCACCTTAAATCCCCTGAATAACAAAAGGCCAGTTGTCCCCAGACCAAACTCATCACTCTCCCACAAAACTCAGGGCTGGTGGCCAAGGACTTTGAAATCATTAAAAGATACTCATCAAGTTAAACACAGAACAGGAAGGCAGCTGGGGCAGGGGAATAGATTAGGGAGAATGGGGTGGAGTAAGGGAAGACGGCCGACTGGCAGGCTGCCATCTGGCTCCACAGAAGTAGAACCTGCTCTAGAGTTGGAGGGGAGAGAATCTGGAGATCTGTGGGGCCATTTGACAATCTCTTAGCCTGACTCTGAAAGAAGAAGCAACCAAAGTTTTCATATAGCTAATATATATATTTTTAAATAGCTGCCATTTACAGAGTGCTTAAAGGTTTATAAATCACAGTACATATTATTTCATTTGAGACTCATAACAATTTATCCTATAAAGTAAGGACTACAGTTATTATCATCCCCATTTTACAGATGAGGAAACTGACACATAGCTAAAGTGTTAGAAGCGATATTTGAGTCCATGCCTTCTTGACTTTAAGTCTAGACTCTATCCATTAGACTACATTGCCTCCCAGATTGAGGCTATATCTTCATTGTGTTTTTAGGTGGAGCAATGGATAGAGTGCTGAGCTTGGACTCAGGAAGACATGAGTTAAAATTCAGCTTCAGACACTTACTGGCTATATTACTCTGAGTGAGTTAATTAATGTTTGTCTGTCTCAGTTTCCTCAGTTGTAAAAGTGGGGATCGTAACAGCACCTCCTCTTAGGGTTGTTGTGAGGGTCAAATGAGATATATCTGTAAAGCATTTTGCACAGTACCTAGCACATAGTAGGCACTAAATAAATACTTTTTTCTTCCTTTGCTACCCACATGGCACCCTGACATGGAATCAGGTACTTCTAGGCTTGTCTTTAATTCAAGGTGGCCTCAGTGACTGCTACTCTGGTGACAGCAGCCTATAGTAAATGTTTTAAAAGCTCATGGAATTTTTTACTTTTCATCAGGATTTTTGATATTTTTGATATTAGTCCAGTTTCACACATCAAAAAATTCTTCTCTTTTCCTAAACCTTCAATGAAAGGAACCATGTATCTACCTCGGCAGGAAGCAAGGTGTAAGAGTAGAACCGCTTCATCTTGGTCACCAGGTCATCGTTGGAGAAGGTCACATATTCCACAAACTTCCGGTTCAGCAGAAACCAATCAGAGCCTCCATCCACTGTGATGCCTTCAGGGATCTTCCGGTCACCCAAGCGCCACATGTGAGTGTCACACTCTAAGAAGAGGCGGTCCAGTCCTTGTTTCCTAATAAACCTGGGAGAAACAAATAAAACAGTCACAGCCATGCCAAATGAAAGGGGACCGTGCTTGGAGCCTGAAATAAAATCCGCCCCCGCCCCCCCCCCCGCCCAAATCAATAAATCACTAATAAATGGTAGCTGCTAAATGAATGAATCAATTAGCAAAGTCTCTAGGAAATGTGAAAAAAAAGAGATAATTTCTGTCTGGATCATCATAGAAAGATTTAGGGAAGAGATAGTAAATAGTAAAGGGGCTGTCACTAACTTATACCCCAGATGTTGTAGCACATGTAGTATTTTCAAAAATCTCTTCTTAAACTAGACCGAAATATAACCCTGCTCATGAAGCAGTCATTCTCTTTCTCTAATACTGCTATCAATCCTTGCTTTGACTTCCGGGGTACTCCAAAACTTGCCCTCATTCACAGATGCAAACCCTTTTGTAAGGAAGGTGGGGACAGAGGTTGGTATTGATGTTGTTTTAAAGAATTCTACCAACAATTAGGGGAAGAAGATAAGATAAAACCAAATTACAGAGTTCAGAATTGCTGAGCCGCAGAACTCAGAAATCATATTTTAAGATGACCTTGATCTAAGTATAAATAACCTTTAGAATCTCCTGGGGGTTCATTCATCCCTGTGTACATCTACCTAGCATCTACCTACCTACCTTGCTATGTGGCCACCCACTAGGATTCCTCTAGATGTACCAGTCTGTGCATGACCAGCTAGTGCTGAAATCCATTTCCTTTTCTCTTTGGCTTCAAGATGAGCTTCCTCATTAAATTTCAGAATCAGGAGGATTCAGGGGTCATTCCTTAACCCTTAGCTCATTTGTGGGTCTGAGCAATCATGACATTGGCTAAGCCCAATTCCACATAGAGACCGAGACGCTTAGAATGGAATGGGATCTCCAAGGTGATTGGGTCATCAGCATGGAAGGATGGATGAAACCTCAGAAATAAATTTGTTTATATTTATCCCAGACCAGCTGCAAGCTCTGCCCAGCTCCTTGTGCTTACACGGAAGTCAGAGTTCATATCTCATTTGCTTTTTTAATTAGCAGCAGTAAGGGAAGGGTCATCTTCTCACCTAGCTAGAAATAGCAGAGGGGACATACCAAACAGGGGAAATCATAAAGAAAAAAGCAGTGGAAGAAAAATTGAGATGTCTTTGAGGGACTACAAAGGCCCTCATGGAGACAGAAAGACATCTTGTTAGTGCAAATGCCATTTCAAATTATAAAGAAACCCCACCTTCAGGGAATGATAACCTTTCAAATCAGTTAGTCAACAAACTGACTTTGTTTAGTGCTTATTATGTGCCAGACACTGTGCTAAAATTGGAAGATACTCTCCCCTGCCCCCCTCCTAAAGTAAAAGACAGTGCCTGACCTCAAGGGGCTTACAGTCTAACGGAGGAAACAACATGTAAACTAATATATACAAACAAGCAGTTTGCTGAATAAATTGGGCCTAACAACAGAGGGAAGGCATTAGAATGAAAAGTTACAGTCATACTAAGGTACTACAGTTAATAGCTCAGGCAGATAGACAGAGGCCAGCTCATGGGCTGGTGGGGGTTCTGAGTCAAGCTGCAAAGTAACATCATAGCTCTTGCCTTCTGACTTCCACAACATTCCACATCAATGTTTGCTGTGAATTTCACATCAGTGTTTCCTAACATGACTCATAAAACGTCCATGGAAAAATTCCAACTAGGCCAGCCCAGAGATTCATTGGCATAAATGACATAGATCAATCAATCAATCAAATGACCAGCATTTTTGAGTCCCTCCCATGCTAGGCAATGGGTAAAGAAATACAAAAAATGAGTCACTTATCTCAAGGAGTATAAAAAAGCAAGGTGAAATACTGGATAGGGAGTTGGACTTGGAGTCAGGAAGACCTCAATTCAAATCCTGTTTCAAACGATCTGTGTGATCCTAGTCAAGTTGTGTAATCTCTCTTGGTCTCAGTCTTTTAAATGGGGAAAATAATAGCACCTTCCTTTCAGGGTTATTTGGGGATCAAATAAAATTATATATCTTAAGTGCTTTGTAAACCTATATATTAGCTACTATTACTATTCTTTTGGGTGGGCAGGGCAATGGGGGTTAAGTAACTTGCCCAGAGTCACACAGCCAGTAAGTCTCAAGTGTCTGAGGCCAGATTCGAACTCAGGTCCTCGTGAATCCAGGGCTGGAGCTTTATCCACTGAACCACCTAGCTTCCCCACTACTATTACTATTATTGTCATTACTGCCACAGATGAAGGTATTTGAGACAGGGCTGTACCAAAAAGAAGCTTTATTTGGCATATATAACTTGAATTTTTTAAAATGTCCTTTTTTCCAAGCTTTTAAAAATATTTTCAGTAAGGTGTTGTTGGTCCCTAGTTATCTGGATATCTTGCTGTAAGGTTAGACACATTCACTTACACTTTTATATCCACTCTTTCAATGGCCTTTGGCTATAAACCTGGGGTAGACAATTTCTTATGCTATGAATAGGGAAACTGGAGGCCAGAGATGGTAAGTGATTGACCAAGGATCACAAAGTGATTCAGAGCCAGAGCCAAAATCAGAACTCAGGTCTCAACTCCTTGGTCTTTGTTCTAGGTTTCTTATCTGGTAAATTTTCCCTTCTCTAAAAAGTCATCTCTGCTTGTTAGCAAAATAAGCCCTAACTAAAGGATGACTCAGTAAATGCTTTTCATTACATTTCCTTGTAATAAACACCATGGGATGTATTCTCCTTTTCATCCAGCACTTTAAGAAGCAGTCACTGAGTTTAGTAAGACAAAATTATAACTTTATTTTGACTGGGATCTGATTATGCAACAATGTCCAATGATATTTTCCCCATTCCTGACATTTTAAATTAAAAACAAAATATAATTTATTAACTCAAAATAGTACTTGTCTACAGAATAAATAGAAGAGAAGAAAGAAATGCAGGTAAGAAGGCTTGTGAAATTATTCTTTCCATGAATCAGCTTCTAATTTCATGTTCCATTATGAGGGATAATAGCAGTCTTGCAATTTTAATGTGCTGTCCCAGACCATAATATTCAAATACAATATTTATGCAGTAATCTAGAAAATGAAATATTCATGGGGTTGGAAGATTGGTTGCTGTATTTACTTCATTCAAAAATAATAAGCTGCAAATGCACATTTTGGTTAATTATGAGTAAATAGCCCCAACCAATTACCCATGTCTTACACAACTTCCCAGGGAGACAGAGGACAACTGTCAATGGCAGCTCCCATCTATGATGGGAGAGGGTAGTAAAGGCCTAGGGCCTGGGTTTGGGGTTATGGGGAAATAAATTAACACTTTGATGAAAATTTTTGGTGCCCACTTATCTAATGGTAGACCCTAAACTAGTCAGTTGGCTAACCAACCAACCAACCAACCAACCAACCAACCAACCAACCAACCAACCAACCAACCAACATGTTCAGGATTGTCTATATTCATTTGTTGAAAACAGCTGATTGTATTCCCAATTTTGGGGGGAGGGAGAAAGGGAGGGAGATGGTACTTAAAAAGTCATTATGATGTAATGGTAGAGCACTGACTGATTTAAGAACCAGAAAACCCAGGATATCTGGTACTGGCTGTACCATTTGCAAGCCATTTTGGTCAAACTACCTAATTATTTTAAAACTGTTTCCTCCACTCTAACATGGAGATAATAATCCATGCTATGGCTCCCTTACTGCTCAGGCCAGATCAGATCAGTTCAGCTTAATTCAGTTTAATACAATTCAGTTTTAAAAATCATTAAGCACCTACTTGAGCTTTAAGGCAACTTGCTAGGTGCTTCTATAGAAAGAGGAAAATTCATCTTAGGCCTCAAGGAGATTACCTTCTATTGGAAATTTCTAAGATCCCTTCCAGTTCTATCAGTCTCTGGAATGGAGACTATATGAAAATCCTTAAACATCCTAATTGTAGGTATGCTAATCATTCAATTTTGTAAAATCATGGTCAGAAAAGCAAAAGAGGGCAAGGAAAGGAACTTAAGATAGAACCAGTTTGATTTTAGAAACGCACTAGGGGGAAAACAGTTAAAAACATTTAAACATGGCAGAATTGTGGAGTAGAACAAAATGGTAGAGTTGAAGATTAACTGGCTTAACCCTATCATTTTAGGGATGAGTGAACTTGATGCCCCGAGTACTTGACAGATATATCTGATGCTTTATAGAAATAATTAGCTATTTCTCTTGAAAAAGAGAGAATTCTGAAAATTATTATTTGAAGTGGGATGGGGAGTGGGAGTTACGCAGCCTTAATCTGCTTTTGGCATCTCTCATTGAGCTACCTCATGGAGGGGCAGTTGAGTCAACAGGTGCATGTGTTGCTCTCCTTCTAAGGCAGAAGTTGGGCAGTTTGGTGGTTCAGTGGATAGAGTGGCCAGCCTGGGGTCAGGAAGACTCAACTTCCTGAATTCAAACCCGGCCTCAGTCACTAATTAGCTGTGTGACCCTGAGCAAGTCACTTAACCCTGTTTGCCTGTTTCCTCATCTGTAAAATAAGCTGGAGAAGGAAATGGCAAACCACTCCAATATCTCTGCCAAAAAACAACAACAAAAAAAAAACCAAGAAAAAACAAAAACAAAAAACCCAAAGGGAGTCATGAAGTTAGACACAACTAAAGAATATCTTTCTATAATCATCAATTCCTTCTGTCAAGGGCTTACACAGCCACTGGAATAGGCCACACTTGTCAATCATCAGTAGGTCTTAAGATCATAGATTTAGACTAGAAAGAAATATTAGAGATCATTTAGTCAACCTTTATGGTTTTTTTTTACAGATGAGGAAACTGAGGCTCAGAGAGTTTAAATGATTTGCCCATGGTCATCCAGGTCATAAGTGGCAGAGCCAGATTCTAACTCAAGAACCTTTTGACTCTTAGCCCGGCTGGTAATCTTTCCACTCTGTTCTAAAGTATTTGATTCCTAAGCCAGCCTTTAGTATGGGGGACTAGGCCAATGTGTGCATATATTTGGGGGCTGGGGTGGGGCTGGGATCCTTTGTTCAGACTGGTTTGACCACATGGTTAAATTCCAGTTTGTTTGTTTTTTTTGGTGGGGGTGAGGGAGACAATAAGAATAGCTTTGGTAACGAATATTATACCACTAAATATAAGCTACTTGAAGTCAGGATCTTTTTTTCTTTCCTTCTTTTTCTTTTCCCTCCCTCCCTCTCTCCCTCTCTCCCTCTCTCTTTCTTTCTCTCTTTCTTTTTTCTTTTTTCCTTCCTTCCTTCCCTATAGTGCCTGTCACAGAATTTCGCACTAAGTTTCCACTTAATAAAAGTTGTTTTATTTTCTTTTATTTTACTTTTTGGTGAGGCAATTGGGGTTAAGTGACTTGCCCAGGGTCACACAGCTAGTAAGTGTTAAGTGTCTGAGGCCGGATTTGAACTCAGGTCCTCCTGAATCCAGGGCTGGTGCTCTATCCACTACACCACCTAGCTGCCCCAATAAAATAATAATTTTTTTTTTAACAATCCTACCTTTTCAAATTCCATTTACAGAGTTCCTTGAACATATCTCATTCAGTTCAACAAGTATTTAGTAGCACCTACTATGTGCCCATTGTGTCAGACTCTTTGTGACTCTGTTTTGGGGTTTCCTTGGCAAAGACACTGGAGAAGTTTGCCATTTCCTTCTCCAGCTCATTTTACAGATGGGGAAACTGAGGTAAAGATACTAGAACGGTTTACCATTTCCTTCTCTGGCTCATTTACAGATGAGGAACTGAGGCCAACAGGGTGAAGTGACTTTCCCAGAATCGCACAGCTAGTAAGTGTCTGAGGCTGGTTTTGAATTCAGGTCTTCCTGACTCCAGGCTCAGTATCCAATGTGTCACCTAGCTTTAGGCACTGGGGATATAAGTTCCTGCTCTCAAAAATGTTCCAAACTTACTATTTCAGGGGACACAGGAAGAAGATGATAAAGGTTTGTTGACTTATTTTTGCAGCTTCTGGGAGTTATTGTTTGACCACAGGCTTTTTGTTCTTTTCATTTTTCAGAAAGTCCATTTCTTTTCCTTTAACCTTCTGCTTTATGGTCTCTCAAGCTTTAATAAAATTGTTCCCTCTCTTAAAAAATGTCCTATAGATAGGCCCTCCTCATACCATCCCAATAGCCCTAAGGATCCAGTCTTTAATTGCTTTTTACTTGCCACCACACCCTACTCTTCCCCCATGCCCAATCCTGTCAAATAAATAGAGCAAGAAAAGGGGAGAGGGTGTCGTTAGAGAGCAAAAACGGCACCTACTTGTTCTGGCAGGATCAGCCAGGATTCCCCCTGGCCCAGAAGACAATCAGATGCAAGAAAAGTACAGAATTAAGAATTCCTGCTGTTTCCAAAAAGACTGGGTAAAGAGAGGAAAGAACAAATCATCAGAGAAGGAGCTGGTGTACAGAGGCCTTCCCCCAGGATCCGCTGTTGAAAGCCATCTCAGAACAGTCTTCACAAGGTCAAAAAATGAATTATTTTGGCTCGGCTTTCTCGGGCTCTGAAGGAAATGTTATAAATACCATCTCAATTAATGACTGAACTTTCTAAAAGAAATTCTTTAAGCTTTCCTACATTAGCATAATTTAGAACAAAATTATAAGTTGTAAAAATGGCATTCGAGTCCTCTTGGTGTGGTACCTCCCAGAGGTAACAAATGTGCCCAAATCAGGAGACAATGCAAATGGAAATAAATGAGATCATACACATTCATCCCTATGGGGAAAGGTGTGGATTTAGAAAATAGCTCTTGGTATAGGAAATTTCTTTCTTTTTATCCTTGAAAGAGCATCGGGGTCATAGTAATCCACAGAATAAGTAATTCCACTGACTTCATGTCCATGCCTGGACAGACCAGTTGTGTATGTCTTTATGTTGGAACAATGTATGGAGCCTTGGACTTGGTAATCAGGAACGCTTCAACCTGACACGATGATTAGCTGTGTGACCCTGGGCAAGTCACTAAATATGTCTGCCTCAGTTTCCTCAGTTGAAAGATGGGGATCGTAGTAGCACTTATTTCCCAGGGTTGTTTGTGAGGATGAAATGAGATGATATTTGTAGAGGGCTTCACAAACTTTAAAATACTATATAAATGCTAGTTGTTGTTTTGTTAATATTAATAATATTAATATTATTATTATTATACCGACATATTAAAGGTGAGAAGAGTATTGGGTATGATCAACACAGAAGATTTCATGCAATGTTAGAGGTAGAAGTGACCCAAGATATTACCTAGTCCAATTTTTTTGTTTGTTTGTTTTTTTAAATTTCTTTATTTTTCCTAGTCCAATTTTATAAAAATTTTAAGAAATCGATGCTGGTTAGTGTTGAGATTGGGACAAACACCAAGATCTTCTGATGCTCAGCCCACTATTCTGTTCACTAAACCAAGATAATCTTTGGGGGTGGGGGGAGGGTTCAGGAAGGAGCTCTTTCATCAGCACGGGTATTTTCAGAAACACAGGTCAAAGCTTGAAGAGATCTCAAAGGTCATACAGTCCACTCAAGCCTGTAGAGGAATCCCACCTAAAGCCTGTTTGAAGACCTCCAGTGAAGGGGAAGGAGCTCTTTTCCCTCTGAGGCAGCTGATTCCACTTTTGTTATTTCATCATTCAGTCAGTCATGTTCTACTCACCATGACCCTATGGACTATACTGTTCAAGGAGTTTTCTCGGCAAAGACACTGGAATGCTCTGCCAATTCTTTCTCTAGTAGATTAATGCAAATGGAGGTTAAGCTGAGGGTCATACAGCTAATAAGTGTCTGAAGCCGGATTTGAACTCGAGTCTTCTTGTCTCCAGGCCCAGTGTTCTACCCACTGAACCACGCAGCTGATTCCATTTTTTTTTTTTTTAGTGAGGCAATTGGGGTTAAGTGACTTGCCCAGGGTCACACAGCTAGTAAGTGTTAAGTGTCTGAGGCCGGATTTGAACTCAGGTATTCCTGACTCCAGGGCCGGTGCTCTATCCACTGCACCATCTAGCTGCCCCGGCTGATTCCATTTTTAGACACTTCTAATTCTTAGGATTGTTTTCCGCTTATATTGAGCCAAATTTTACCTTTACAACTTTTCTCCATTCTATCCCATTGTTCTCAACAGTCAAATCAAAAAAGGCTTCCATAGGACAATTTTTCAGATACATAAAGGCGGCTCTCACCTTGCTCCCTCCCAAACAAAGTCATCCTTTCTCCAAGCTAAATAAGAATTTTTTTGGAGGTGGGGCACTGAGAGTTAAGTGACTTGCCCAGGGTCACATAGGGGGTGCTAGTAAGTATCAAGTGTCTGAGGCTGGATTTGAACTCAGGTACTCCTGAATCCAGGGCTGGTGCTTTATCCACCTAAATAAGAATTCTTATAGAGCATGGCTTACAGTCCTCTCCACCATCCTATGAACACTCAACTCCTATGAATAAGTTCTACTTATCAGTATCTTTCTTAAAATGTTGTACCAAGAACTGATCATAGTACTTCATTTAGTATGACCAAAGACAGCAGAACTTTATCACCTCCTTTATCCTGGATACTTCTCCCACATTCATTTATTCCTCTGAGTAGATGGGTTTTTGTGAGTTTCTAAGGGGGCAAGAAAATTCAGTACAGGGTTGCAGCATTATGGTTGTGAACCTCTCCAAATTAAGTTAGGTGGTCTTGGATAACAGGTATGGTCTATCCCTGGCTCTGTACCAGAAGCCTTCCCAGCTTGGGTAGAACCTGACAGGGCTTGCAGGGGCCCCTCTGGCAAAGGTCACTTCCAAGTCATGACAAGTCAGTAGACTTTATGATAAAAATAATACTTGCCCCTTTTGAACTCACCAAGGGCTGTTCACAGATTCCTCAACATCTCCAATACACCAGTGTGCATACGTGGGAGTGGGACTGGAGGGAGGGGAGAAGCTTTATTTACTTGGTTCAGAGGGTGGCAGCAGGCCAGAAAGACTCCATGGTTGGCTGGTTTGAGTCTACTTTTTTTTATTTTTTATTTTTATTTTTTAATTTTTTTAAGTGAGGCAACTGGGGCTAAGTGACTTGCCCAGGGTCACACATCTAGTAAGTGTTAAATGTCTGAGGCCGGATTTGAACCCAGGTACTCCTGACTCCAGGGCCGGTGCTCTATCCACTGCGCCACCTAGCTGCCCCTTTTTAATTTTTTTTAAAGAATATTTTTGTGAATTAAGTAATTATTGCTTATTTATCTTTTTTTTTTAGAGGCAATTGGGGTTAAGTTACTTGCCCAGGGTCATACAGTAAGTAAGTGTTAAGTGTCTGAGGCCAGATTTGAACTCAGGTCCTCCTGACTCCAGGGCTGGAGTTCTATCCACTGCGCCACCTAGCTGCCCCCTAGAAATGGCTTAAAGACCTTTGGGATGGAGAGCTCAGTGACCATGGGACTATCAATATTGGCACTTGTTCTCTTGGTGGGGCTTTCTGACTAGGGGTTCCCTCTGTGCCCCAGGAAGATAGGTTGGTTAGAAGCCTGAATCAAGATTCCGTTGTCCAGAATTTACATGAAACTTGAATGTTTACAAAATGCTGGATCATTTGATCCAAACAAAAACCCTGTGTGGGGGCGGCAGTGTCGGGGGTGGGGGGGGGGCGGCTGGGGGATACTATTATAACCCACATTTTACAGATGCGGAAACTGAGGCTGAGAGAAATTGAGTGACACCCAGCTAATCAGTTTCAAGGGCAGCATTCGACCTTGGGCATTTCTGACTCCACATCCTGTGTTCCACCCACCACACCACCTAGATGTAGACAGTGGGGTATAGCCAGGGAAATACCCTAAACTTGGATTCAGAAGATCTGAGTCCAAGCTCTGCCATGTATCATGTGCCTTTAATCATTTAACTTCTCTGAAGCTCAGTAATATCCTAATACTTATACTAACAACCTCACACGACTATTCTGAATATAAAGGGAGAGAATGTACATAAAGCATTTTGGAGGTATAAAACGTCTAAACAAAATTAAGCTATGATTATTATTCCATCAACTTGACCATAAATTTGTTTCTTACCCTGACTTGATTTCCCCATCTGCAAAAGGAAGACACAAATTTCACCCATCTATTTTACAGTGTTATAAGGACTATTGTGTGGGGTCCCAGGCTTTTCTGTCTATGAGACAATGACATTGAGTAAACAGTAGCACACGCATTTCTTCCTATAATTAGCTTGTATGATAGGTTCATAGATTTAAAGTTGGAAAGAACCTTGGAGGCCACTGAGTCCAAACCCCTCATTTTATAGATGAGGAAACTGAGGTTGACCGAGGTTAAGTGACTTGCCTAGGGCCACATAACTAATAAGTTCATGAAGCAGGATTTGAATTCAGGTCTTCCTAACTCCAAAGCCTAGCCCTCCATCCACTTCGATACCTCACTGCCACTTGTCAGGCTAATGACCTAGTGTCATTTTGATTGTCAGCTTAAAAACACTTTAAAAAAAGAAGAAAAAGAAAATGGAGGTAACAAAATTATCTTCTTTAAAAATTCCCCCGCCATAAAGAGGGGTGAGCTCACCAGGAATGCTAATGATTCTTTTGACACAGCTGTCATAATTGGGTTAAAGAAAAGGAACCTGCAACACTGATAAATTCCCAATCAGATTTAAGAAAAGCAAAAGAGAAAATGAAATCTGTTTTACTCACAGGGGATTAAATATTAATTATCTCCTCATATCAATCCTAATGCTACATGACATCCAAGTAGAAACTCTCCTCAAGATAAACAAGTTGGCACCAACCATCTTTTAGAAGGTAGTTTTCTCGGCAGTGTTTCCTGGCTGCTCTCTTTGTCTTCATTGCCAACATCAAGTTTAAACAGCTGCCTGTTTATAGATCAAAAGAGGTTTGGGCCTGATGACTGGTTGGGTGTCACTCTAATCAACAAAGAGGGCTTTTTCTCCCCTTCCTCCATAAACTCACCCACTGACAATGCAAGATGATCCTCTGTGGCTACCTTCAAAGAGTTTGGGGCAGGGTCCTCTCTGGAGAAGAGGTTCCTTGTCTATAAAATGAAGGAGCTAGACTCAATGATCTCTGAGGTCTCCTCCACCTGTATATCGATGATCCTATTGAGTCTAGCTCCACTTATCTGGTGAGGAAAACGAGGCAGACAGAAAGAATGACTTCCCCAGGGTCACACAGCTAGTTAGTGTCTGAGACAAGATTTGAACTCAGATCTTCTCGACTCCAGGCCCAACACTCTTATTTACTATGCCAGGGCTTCTTAAACTTTTTCTACTCATGACTCCTTTTTGCCCAAGAATTTTTTACATGACACTTGGCATATATGTATATAAAATAGGTATATATAACCTTTTACTGTTGCCAAATTTTTCATGACCCCAACATTCAGTTAGTTATGTGACCCCCAAATAGGATCATGACCCACATTTGGGTTTGTGTGTGTGTGTGTGTGTGTGTGTGTGTGTGTGTGTGTGTGTGTGTGTGAGGCAATTGGGGCTAAGTGACTTGCCCAGGGTCACACAGCTAGCCAGTGTCAATTATTTGAGGCCGGATTTGAACTCAGGTACTCCTGAATCCAGGGCCGGTGCTCTATCCACTGTGCCACCTAGCTGCCTCCATGACCCACATTTTAAGAAGCTTTGCACTATGCCAGTCTTATGACAAATTCCAACGCCTCAAGAAAAAAACATATTCTCCATCTGTCCTTCTGCAAGAAAGGCTACAGACATTCTCACAACATTCTGACAGCAGAATGGAACAATTATTCAATCAATAAGTTTTTATTACAAGTCTTCTACATGCCGGGCACTTGATAGGTATATAATGAATGAAATAATCCTACTTTTGAGGAGCTTCCATTCGAGTCAATGGCAGAAATTAGTACAGGAAAGGAGAATTTTAAAAATGAGTTTGCCCATAAGAGAGAGAGCCACTAGGTGAGAAGATTATGCTTCTCCTGCTAATCTTACACTAGTGTGGGTGCAAAGGTACTATTGAAACAAATGAACGTGTCTTGATCCTAAAAAAAACAAACAAGCCAAAAAAACTTTAAAGTTCCTGGGTTGTTTTGCAGCCCAGGAAGAAACCATCAAAACTGATGTATCTGACAGAGTGGAGGGTCAAAGGATACAGCACCATTCCTGGCCCAGGGAGGATGCTTGTATAGAACATTAGTAATGCAAGTTTTCTGCCAAGAAAACAACTGGCATCTCCCTCCTGTGGGATGGGACCTACTTATGTAAACCATGGGCTCCACCCTGTGTCTTGTACAAAGATGACCGCATGTCTAGAGAAGATCCTGGGTCACCATCAATCAATGACAAGTATTTTTATTAAGGGGTTACTATGTGGCAGGCACTGTGTAAGAAAGACACTGGGGATCCAAGTATACAGGATGAAATGATGCCTGCTTTCCCAATGAGCTGGTGGTGGTGGTTGCTGTTGCTCAGTTATTTTTCAGTCCTGTCTGAATCTTTGTCAACTTCTTTGGGGTTTTAGATACTGGAGTTGTTTGCTGTTTCCTTCTCCATCTTGGTTTACAGATGAGGAAACTGAGGCAAGCAGGGTTAAGAGACTTGCCCAAGGTCACACAGCTAGTAAGGGTACGAGGCCAGATTTGAACTCATGAAGATGAGTCTTCCCAGCACTAGCCTAGCACTCTATCCTCTGCACCACCTAGCTGCCAGTCCTAATAAACTTACAACCTACCTAATGAGGAAAAGAACAAGAAACAGCTGGTAACACAAATTAATGAAGATCTGGCCTAAATTCTATTTTTCCATCCTCCCCTACTTCACAAGGCACTTGTCCTCTCTAAAGTAAAGACTTTTATTGAAATTTCTCACACTCACCAACTTACCATCACCCCAAGAAGCCATCCTTAGCAATGTCATAATTATTGGCTGACAATAAGTTGCCTTCTAGCTGTATGGTACTGATGGAGGTTGGGGGGGTGGGATAGTGACTCACTCCTCCTCCACAGCTCTAGACAGAACAATAGGTCTTAGGAAAGTGGGCCGCATGCCTCATTTGACTGGACTGAGGAGGCTCTTCCTAGACAACAGGTCAGAATCCCCTTGATTGCCTTGAAAAGGAGAGAGGAGACCCAACTCCGCTAACTCTTCTTTATGGAAGAACCTCAAAAGCAGAAAGGACTGGATTGCCTCCGCCCCGCCCCCAAACAAAAGCAAACCTTCCTAGATCCTAGCAAGAAAGAATATGACTAGAAGCACATGGTCAGACCACACAAGAAGCAGTGAGGAGCCCTCAAGGCCAGTCTTCTGAGTGTCCTACTCTCTTTCTTCCAGATGGACAAGGGAACAGAAAGCGATGACCATTTCGTTTGCCTTTTCTTTTTCTCTTGAAGGATGGAGCATCAGGGAGCATCACAGCATTTCACTTTTTTTTGAGGAGGAAAGGGTGCAGTAGTGAAGAAGAATATTGGTTTTCCCACCATGTAGGCAGAAAGGCCATTAGAATTCTTTTCTCCTTTCTTTTAGGAGTTGGGAAATCAATGGAGTATGCCTAACTGGACCCAGAAGAGATCACTGCTATCTTCTTTTCAGGAATGTTTGTGTTTCTCATGTCTTTAGTATTATTGTTAAGGAGTACTCTATGTTCTTAAATTAAAAGAAGATATTTTGATGGACTTTTATATTCACTGAGCTAAAAAGTTCGCCAACAGTCCATGTACTTGACCTCTCTCATTAAATCTCTGTCTCTCTCTTCCTGTCTGTCTGTCTCTCTATCTCTGTCTGTCCTTCCCCATCTCTTCTCCCTTCTACCTGTCTCCTCTTTCTGTCTCTGTCTCTCCAGCAAAATTCTCTTCTGTGTTTATCTTGCTAAGCATTTTATTTATTGTAATTCCTAAGAAGATCTCTAGAGCATTGGCCCTTAACAGATTTGGTCTGTTACTGTCTCATGAACAATCTTTGAAAACAGAAGCATGGGATGGTGGGAAAGGACCTGGTTTGGCAGTTCTAAGACTGGAATTTGGGTCCCGATTCTGCTACTTATGACCAGGGTGACCTTGGACAAATAACTTACCCTTTTTTGAGAGCAGATTTTGCTAGCAAAGAGAAACTATAGGGGGGGAGCTAGTTGGCGCAGTGGATAAAACACTGGCCCTGGATTCAGGAGGACCTGAGTTCAAATTTGGTTTCAGACACTTGACACTTACTAGCTGTGTGACCTTGGACAAGTCACTTAACCCTCATTGCTCCACCAAAAAAAAAAAGACTATAAAGACCCTGGGGGCCACTGAAACCAACTTCGCTGGCTCCACACACTTTCTTATGGTTTAATTTCCTTTCTAGGGTTAAATTTTCTCACCTGCAAAATATGAGGAAACTGGACTTAGGATCCATAGGATATAGCGAGGGAAAGGGTCTTAGAAACCAGTTAGATCGACCCTCCTCATTTTCCAGAGGAGGAAACTGAGGTTTACAGAGGTTAGGTGACTTGCCCACAATGGTCATCTGTAGCAGAGAAGACTCTAAATCCAATACTCCTAGATGCTGTCTAAGGCCACTTCAAGGTCTAAATCCCATGATCTCATAAGCAGGAGCAGAAAAAGCTTATGTTTGCACTCAGATGTCTATAAGTTTTCCCCACTCCTGTTTCCTAAGGCATTTCAGCTTCTCCCAGGTCAAGTTTGCATTCATGCAGATCAAGTATTACCTCCACCAAAGCCTAGGAGAAGGATATTAGCTGAGAGTTTAGCTTTTCCTTTCCTAGGGAGATTTCTTAAGTCCCTACCCCCATCCCTCTTTCCCCCCCCTTCGATTTACACAGCTCAGAAAACCAAAAGACAGAATGGCTTGTCCCCAATAGTAAACGTTTTACAACCTCCCTCACATTCACAATGAGGCAATAAGGAGCAGCTCAAAGTTAGTTATGAGGAATAAAATTTTAAACTGCACTTTGTCTCATGGGGGGAAAATGAGCATGTCACTGTCTCCACTGAAATCGGTCTGCAACCGCCATTCTGCTTAGGAGAATGGATGCTGCCTCAGGATGAACAACAATCTATTCAGTTTAGGATCCCAATTTCAAAAATCATTAAACAAATACCTCAGACGCAGCAAAGAGGTAGACAGTATTAAGCAGTTAAGGAAGAGGTTGAAAAAAATATGACTGCAATTTGAATAAGAAATGCCCTTTTATGGGCACATCAAACAATGATTGGTCAGCACAGGATGGAGGGATGGGATGGGCTGGTTACTGAACAGAGCCAAGGTTAATTTCTAAGGTCTTGAAGGTTCTGTCCTCATATTATCCCCCAAATGAGGGGCTGATTCCCCCCTGGTCCTCCCTACCCTTTTTTGGAAAATAAAAGCTTGGGATCTTGGGATACTTTTAAGTGCTCTGAGGAATTCAGATGAATTTAAGCAAACAGACCATTTTCAGGTAGGTGAAGGGCTGTTTTAGAGTCTTGTGATTGCATTCTCCTATTTACTAATGAGATAGCAAATAGAAACTGGCTGAGAGCTCAGGGAGAAGGCTTTAACTATAGGACCATCTTATCCATGAGAACTGTTAAACATGAGCGTACATAGGCATGGCTCTGAGGGAGACCTAAGAATCTTCAATCACAGGCTAGATACTTTCTGCCTGTGATGATTTCAATTCAGCCCTTTCTGGCTTAACAGGGTCCAATTTTGTGGCCAACAATGACTATCCTCAAAAATATAGGCAGAGATAGGGGTGCATCAAAGAAGGACCGTGGAGGTTAGAGACCTAGCAGGTGCTCCTCCATGATGCTTATGGCATTGAATCGCGAACTAAAGAATTAGGTAGTAAGGAGCTTGCTCAGGCTTTATAGACTTCAGTTCCTCACTGGGCACTGGTGGATGAGACAGGATCAATGAGGAGGGGTACTAATGAAAGACAACAAAATGAGAAAACGAGGCAGCCACTAAAACACAAGGTTTAGTGCTCTCCCATGATCCCTGCATCTGCTCAGGAACTGAAAGCAATGGGTACCACGAGGGACTCTGCTTGTTGGGACAGGCTTCATGAGCATCCTTGCCTCTGAATATCATGTTAAGTGCTCTGATGGATGGAAAGTTTGGGACTCTCTTGCTTTTTCTACTCCCATTTCCCTCTCTGGAGGGCCCTGAAGGGAGTGAATATTTAAAGCTATAGGTAGGGGGCAGAGGGATCTCACTCAGCCCCTGCCCCCAAAATGCCCATGAACCCAGAGGAGGGGGCACAGTTATGAGGATAAGGATCAAACTATCTGGATGGTCCTAAGGACAAGGGGTAGAATCCTTAATTAGCTGGCTCAGGGAAAAAAAATAGCAGTCAGGGAGAGGGGGAGTAAACAAATCTCTTTTTGGACAAGGGAGCTTGCTTTCTGTTCATCTGGAAATGGACTGCTAAAGTAGCCATGTGAACATTTCAGTTTAAAGCTGGCACTTTGGAAACCTCTCTCCGGCTCTCTGAGCAAAAGACCTGAGCCATTTAGGATCGGGAGATTCAGGGCCTGTTTACAAAGCTTGGCTCTTGCTGCCTGAAAAGCCACCCGCTGGGCAACACTTGCTTATCTATTGATTCACAAAGGTCGCTTAAGGGGTTATAATTATGCAAAATATTTTTCAATACATTTGGTTCCTTATTTTGAGGAAAAGAGAGAGAAAACGTTGAACAACGCCCCCCCCCCATTTAATTAGTGGAACAGCCAGGGCCAATTGTGTTGTCATTAAAATGTTAGATAGTCTTCACACCAGCTTCCTGAGTTGGGAATTGGAGGCTCAAATTGGGCACTAAACTCTGATGATGCTAACAGAAGGTCATTGTGGCTATTATAAGCCACATGGAATTAGAAACTGAGGAACATACAAAATTTGAGGCATACTGTGTGAGGGTTTTTTGGTTTTGTTTTGCCTGTGCATGTTTTCTCTATTTCTTCTCACCTTCTCTGTCTATCTCTTCTTTTAGTAGGATCATTATAAATCACAAAACCATAGACTCATAAAAAGAGATTGCAAGTCAGGAGGACCTGAGTTCAAATACAGCCTCAGACACTTGACACTTACTAGCTGTGTGACCCTGGGCAAGTCACTTAACCCCAATTGCCTCACCCCAAAAAAAAAAAAAAAGAGAGATTGCAGGGCCCTTAGAGTGTGTTGGGGGGAGGGTGTTTTGTGTATATGGAGAAGAAGGGAAAGAGGAGTTGTTAAATACCTACTATGTGCCAGGCACTGTGCTCAGTGCTTTGGAATGGTATCTCATTTGATCCTCCACAACAACCCTGTGAGGAAGGGGCTACTATGATTCCCATTTTAGAGTTGAGGGAACTGAGGTAAACAGAGCTTATGTGATTTGACCAGGGTCATATAGTTAGTAAGTGTTTGAGGAAAGATTTGAACTCAGGTCTTCCTGATTCTAGCACTCTATCCTAGTGCTTACCTCTTCTCTACCTTCAACCCCCGTGTGTGTGTGTGTCTGTGTGTGCGCACGCGTATGCGTATGTGTGAATATACGTATGGGAGGCACAGGAGATACAGGTCTAGAGTCAGGAACACTAATCTTCCTGAGTTCAAATCTGGCCTCATATGCTTCCTGGCTGTGTGACCCTGGGCAAGTCACTTAACCCTGTCTGCCTGCAAACTACCCCAGTATCTTTGCTAAGAAAATCCCAATGGGGTCACGAAGAGTTAGACAAGACTGAAATGACTAAAGAAAAAAACAGTATGCATTTATATATCCACATGTATGTGTATATATGTATACACATGTAAGTATATGTATATATGAATGTCTAAGTATATGTCTCCTCTTTTACAGAAGAGAAACGTAACAACCAGAGAGAAGCCAAAGTATCAAGCATTTGTAGGTACTGTAGCTTGTCCAAGGTTACAGTTAGCAACATGAAGAACTGGGACTAGAACCCAGAACTGTATTATGGAAGGTGGCTATTATATTGGTGTCAATTAGGAAGTAAAAAAAAATTAGAACTAATGTGGAAATAGGTCATTTGGTGAAGAAAAATAGATCTGATGATAATAAATATCCTGAATGGTTGAAAAATTAAAGGAACTTTCCCCCCTATTGCTTTCTTCTTCCATCTTTCCTGTGCTAGAATAAAATATATATCTTTTCCTAAAATTTGGGATTCACCTCAGTGTTTGCTCTGTTGTTTGGCAGAGTAGGTAACTTGCTTTACATACATTGTACTTTTAGGGCCTCTACCTTAAAAGGCTTCCTTCTGTAGGGGATACCAATGGGATACCATTCTAGTTGGCCTGAAATTCCCCCCATTAGCATTTTTTTCTCTCCCTGATGATTGTGGGGCCATTGCCTCCAGGTCTCTGTGAAAACTGATGTGTGTGACCCAGGAGAAGGATGACCTTGGAAGCTTCAAAGACACTGGCCCTAAGACACAATAGAGGGACATGTCAAAATGAAAAGATGAGATGGAGGAAAGAGGGATTTCTGGGCATGGCTGTGAAAAGCTGTAAACAAAGGGATGTGTGTGGTTGGAATGGAAAAGAGGCAGTGTAAGATCAGTGGGTGTGAGTCCAGAGAATGCCCCTGGAGCTTGAAAAGAGGTCACTTATCAGATGGGGTACAGAGAGAATCTGTCATGCAAGTAATCATGCCTAAGGTTTTTGCTATAGCTGTTTGCCCTGGTCACTTCTGGACTCCTCTGTTCCTTCTAGAGGCTCTCTTCACAGCTGAGAATGATCAGGAGCCATCACCCTTCTAGGAAAGGTCACAAATGAGGAAGCCTGAGTCCCTGGGCTGGCAGCAGTGAGGGTCAGACTCTTGAATCCTGTTGGATGGGAGAAGAGCTACCACACTTACACATGCAGCAGGCACTATTTCAGCTAATAAAGAGGAGAACATTACTCTGAGGAGCGGACAAGTGGCATATTAGCACATTTGACTATTAAATTAATACTGAATTAGTGTGCTTAATTGATCTAAATTACCTCAGTCCCAGCTGATGTTGGCAACTTAAGCCTTGCTTTATGTATGAGTGTCAGGATTCATTAAAGATTTTGGCAAGAGGGCTCTGGAGTTTAAAGGTGATCATGGGCCTGGGAAAAATGGGAAGGTGAGAGGTCCTCTCTGCTAGAGACTCTCCCTATGTCTAGTTCCAGTTCAGCCCCCTTGGTGAGCTGACTCTGCCAACTAGAGCATGGCCTGCCAATCATCTGCATAGGATGCTCTCACACCTCAAGAAGTGGCTTATGTTCTGCCACACAGCAATATTGTGATACTGGGCTTAATCCAATTACCATGCACATATATCTGCTTTAAATGATCATTCCAGGACAGATCAAATCTAGCCTGGAGCAAGGTATGGTGCTTTTCTACTACTATGGCTTTGTTGTTTAACATGGAGACAGGGAACAACTTAATGGGGATACATGGGGCTCCTCACTCTCTGCTATGGGTTATGGGAATAACACTCAGTATCTGCACAAAGCCAGGTAACTCAATGCTTCCAGGAAACCTTTTCTTATTAACGCTATCCCATTCCCATCTATCCTCATTGCTGAGCCCCATCACTATTTAACAGTGTCCAAGGTGATGTAAATACTGAAGGCTTTAGAATTTTGTGAGCAAGAGGCATTGCTAGTGTGGGAACTCCTTTCACTGAGGCAGATTTCAACCTGGGATAGGTTATGGGATAACAACTGAACCTATGATTTCATTGACATAGGGAACACCGAGATGAAGGAAGTCCTTTCACCAATACGGGTCAGCACCTTGGATACTGAGAGGTCAAGTGATCTGCCTGGAGTCATACAGCCAACACGTGTCTGAGGTAGGACCTCAACCAAATCTTCTTGGCTTCTAGGTCACAGCTCTATCCATTAGGCCAGACTGTCTCTATGACCTAGTAGGTAGAGTATAGAGTATTGCAATAATCAACACTTATACGCATAGCCTTCAAAATGCCACAGGCACTTTTAAACTTTAACAATTTATGTTGAAGGCATGACAAAGCCAATCTCTAAACGGCATTAAAAGGAGAGTCAAATCCAGTTGAGAAAAATAGTACTGTATGATTCACACTGTATATCCTTATGTCAAATCCTAAGGCAAATAGAAAGAGAAGAGAGTGGCCAGTCTTAGAGCCATGTCGGTTTTTCCAATAGTTTAAGATAAAAACCACGGTACCTTGCGTTGTCTCGGCCATGTGATTTCAAGAAGTTCATGTCCCGATATCGAGAGAGAAATGCCACCAACTGGTCATTCGTTCTGTGGAAACAAATAGGAAGAAAAAAAATCAGTATCTTCCAAGGAACCTGAGGTCATTTGGAATCATGCCTATCAGCTCCTATCTGTGTCTTTGGATCCAAGAAGAAATGGTAACTGAAGGGTCAAGATAAGTTTTCTGACCCACAGCTAGTCAAAGGCAAAGTGGAATTTAGGGTGTTCCTTAATGAAACAGGGAGATAACCCAGATGTTCAGCAGCCTTAAGAGGTTTCATAGCCTTCAAGACCCAAGAGGTCTAAGTTTTCCTACTTTCTCCCTACGCTGGATTACTTTTTAAGCCATGCTCTTCTCCCAGCCCTCCTCACCATTTTTTTTTTTTTTAATTCAGAGACCCAACAAGCCTATTATTTGGCCAGTTTGCTGAACCCTGGTCTTGACCAACCTCCAATTTAACAGATGAGGAACCTGAGTTCTGGGAAAGTTAAATGATGAGAGAGAGAGAGAGAGAGAGAGAGAGAGAGAGAGAGAGAGAGAGAGAGAGAGAGAGAGAGAGAGAGAGAGAGAGATGGAACCTTCACATTGGAAGAAACTGAGGCCTACAGGGATTAAATGATTTATCCAAGGTCACCTACATAGTAAGTAGCTGAGGTGAGATCTGAAGTGAGGTCCTTTGCCTTCTCTAGGGATGGACTGTGAGAGTTTAAGTTCAGAATCATGGTTCTGGCACAGTGCGAGATACAACATTTTTTTATTGTTGTTTGTTTGTTTTTTGTGAGGCAATAGGGGTTAAGTGACTTGCCCAGAGTCACACAGCTAGTGAGTGTCAAGTGTCTGAGGCTGGATTTGAACTCAGGTCCTCCTGAATCCAGGGCCAGTGCTTTATACACTGCGCCACCTAACTGCCCCCAACATTATTTTTTAAAAGACCTTTGCTGTACTCTACTTATTGGTTTGTTATTATTCTAATTTGGAAATAGTCAAAGAAGCACAGAATGCTAGCCAGTGAGAAAGGACCTTGAGACTTTTAGCTTATTTCTCTACCCCATGGAGGAATCCCCCAATGTTCTGGTGATACAGCAAAGCTTTGGGGTTTTTTCAGTGCCCCAAATAGGGCTTAACAGATAATATTTCTTAGACGTCACTGACAAGGTGGCCTAGCATTGCCCTGGTGTCAAGGAAAGCCCCTCATGGATATGGAAATCTTACTCTCTTAGCCTTCAATAAGACCTCTACCCCATAGTGCTTAATGACATTTAACAGTTCTTATTTCTTTTTGTTATCCATAGCCTACCTCCCAAACAAGATGTTATTCTCTTCAGGGACAGAGACTACATCTCCAGTATTTGGCAATGCCCTACCCACATAATACATTTAGTGCATATTTGCTGATAATGACGGTTCTTACATCCTGCATCCCCCCCCATCGTCTACATCTATGCTCTTGACCAAGATTACCCAGCTCATATGTCCCCAAATATTCCTAAAATCAGCTCTGTGTCCAATCTCCTCCTTCTCCTAACATTGAGGGTTTGTGGTCCTGACCCCTTAAACAAACATAAGCTGACCAACTCTCAGTGCTTTGAACTTGGGCTGACCCTCAGTATGGGGGAAATAATTCTTACTAGCCTCAGCATTGGGAAGATTCTTTTGGAAGACCTGAGTTCAAATCTGACATGTGTGACTTTACTTCTATTTGACTTAATCCACTGGAGAAGGAAATGGCAAAGCACTCCAATATCTTTGCCAAGAAAACTCCACGGACAGCACTGGAGTGCTATGGTCCAAAGGGTTATAAAGAGTTAGACACAATTGAATGACTAACCAACAACTATGATAGGGAACATCATGGTGGGAAGTTGGGCTCAAACTGCCCCCCCTACCCAGACATACTGTCATATACTCTGACAGTTGCATCCCCATGGATCACAGGCCTGAGGAGAATTTCCAACAGGGGCGCCTCAGTCCACCCTGTTCAATGTGTCTGGGCCTGTTCCAAACTCCACACAGGAGAATCAGCCTCTCTTTCCCCTAAGGGAGGCAGATACCTCACCTAGTTTCCACTACATTCCTGAGGTCAGCATCCAGCCCCCAGTCTAATTATTGTACATTTCCTTCACTGAGCCACGATGATTGTCAGGTCCAATCCCACACAATTCCATTGTTTTAGAAATTATTTGCACAGTGAAACTCATTATTTCCCTTTCCCATCTCTTCCCTGGCCACCTTCACTCACTGTAACAACATCTGCACGAGCAGATAGAAAGCACCTGGGTCAGGAGTCAGGAAGTGAAGATGCTAGCCCCTGCTCTTCCATTAACATTCCCCCATGACTTAGTTTATCAACTTATAAAATTGATAAGAATCAATTTTTAAAATAACAGCCCTTGTCTTATATAATCCCTGTGAGGTTGTTTAGAGATCATGAGAGGCAGAAGAACACCAAACTTGAAATCAGCAAGAGCTGGGTTAAAATCCCAGCTCTGACACATTGGCTAGCTAGGCAGCCTAGGCAAGTCATCTCATCGGGGCCTCCTCATCTTAAAATGGAGACAATAAAAGCACTTACCTCAATCAGTCAATCAACAAATATTTATTAAACTTTTACTATAGGCCAGGTAGGGGCAGCTAGGTGGCACAGTGAATAGAATGCTGGGCCAAGAAGACTCATCTTCTTGAGTTCAAATCTGGTCTAAGACACACTAGCTGTGTGACCCGGGGCAAGTCACTTAACCCTGTTTGCCTCAGTTCCTTCATCTATAGAATGAACTGGAGAAGGAAATGGCAAACCACTCCAGTATCTCTGCCAAGAAAACCCCCAACAGGGTCACGAAAAGTCAGACATGACTCAACAACTAAAAATCAACTAACCGGGGCAGCTAGGTGGCACAGTGGATAGAGCACTGGCCCTGGAGTCAGGAGTACCTGAGTTCAAATCTGGCCTCAGACACTTAACACTTCCTAGCTGTGTGACCCTGGGCAAGTCACTTAACCCCAATTGCCTCACTAAAAAAAAAAAAAAAAAAACAAAGCAAAAAAAAAAAAAATCAACTAACCACCAAGCACCACCACCACCACCACCATCATCACCACCACCACCACCACCAACAACAACAACACATTAACTGCCATGTGCACTCTACTCTCCTTTTCTCCAGCTCTTCTACCACCAAAAAGAAAAACAAAACAAAACAAAACAAGGATACTGACTGTCCAACTCTCACAAAACCTTTCCCAAAGACTTGCATCCATAATGCTATGGATAAAGGAGAAACAGCAAATGTAAATGCTTAGAAAAAAGTGACCCTTTGACATGTGACAATGTATCTAAAGGTAAAGATGTGGGAAAGTATAGAATCTGTCAATAAAATATTTTGTTTAATGACCCAATGGAACTAGCCTTTGAAAAAAAGTAACTTTACAGATGAAATTATGAAGTTCTTTTATTTCCACTGACTAGACCAGTCAGGTAGTCAACATTTTAGGAAGCACTATGTGCTAAGTACTGCAAGATACAAAAAAAAGGGTAAAAACATGGTCCCTGCTGCCCTCAAGGGGTTTACATTCTTTTTTGTTTGTTTGTTTGGTTTTTTGTTTTTTTGCAGGGCAATGTGACTTGCCCAGGGTCACACAGCTAGTGTCAAGTGTCTGAGGCTGGATTTGAACTCAGGTCCTCCTGAATCCAGGGTCAGTGTGCCACCTAGCTGCCCAAGGGCTTTACATTCTTTTTTTTTTTTTTGAGGGGCAATGGGGGTTAAGTGACTTGCCCAGGGTCACACAGCTAGTAAGTGTCAAGTGTCTGAGGACAGATTTGAACTCAGGTCCTCCTGAGTCCAGGGCTGGTGCTTTATCCAATGCACCACCTAGCTGCCCCTACGGGGTTTACATTCTAATGAGGTCAGACATCTACTAACTTTCCCATGCAACTCCGTGCTGTGTAAATATATCCTCAATGACCAACTCTGGCCCAGTAGTTTTCGAACTCCCCAAAATTTTATGAAAACAAGGGGATAGAAATTAATCTCAGAATTCCCTAGAGCTCACCATTCCTATGCTCCATTTCATCTCCCTGGACCTCAGTTTATTACCCTGTAAAATGAAGTGGTTATGCTAGCTACATGCCCAACTTATCTCCCTCCTCTGGGGCTCAGTGCTGGATTTCTGGCTGTCTCCTTTTGCCATGGATGCTTGGCCCACCCAGAGCCAGAAATAGAACAGGCTACTTTCTGGTGGTGCTGGTCTCTTTAGCTGCTCTAGCCTCTGGCATCAGGCAAACACGTTCACTCTATCTCCAGGCACAGCCAGTAACAAGCTGGGTATCCAGGAAGGACGCTGTAATAATGAAAAGCAGGCAGATAGTCTGACAGCTAATTGTATTTCTTCCTAACCTCCACAACCCCTTCTTGAAAAACCAACTCTGTTGTTAAATGCCATAAGGTTTTCAGAAGGGAGACAGTATACAGAGCTTAGAATAAAGGCAAGTCAATATTTACCACTTTCTTTTCAAGTAGGGTAACTAAGCTGCAACACAACAGGAAAAAGACAGGGCAGCATCACAGAAATGTAACAGAACAAAGAATGGATCCATGATACATTTATTTTTCTGATCTTTCTAATAGGCATCAAAGTCTTTAATATAAACTACTCCAGAATTTTGGAGGCAGCTAAGTGGCTCAGTGTATAGAGTGCTGGGCCTGGATTTGGGAAGACCTGAGCTCAAATCTGACCACAGGCTGTATGACCCTGGGGAAGTCACTTAAGCCCTGTTTGCCTTGTTGTTTGTCCCTTGCTCTTGAAGAGAACCATGACAATGTGGTGATATCATAACTTGCACTGAATTGGATTTAAATGAGGGAGGGCTGTGCAAGGTTACCAACCTCATTCTCTCCTCCAGAGCCATCTGAGTCCAGTGGCAAGATATACATCAGGACAAATGGAGATGGTCCTGGGTTAAGGCAATTGGGGTTAAGTGACTTGCCCAGGGTCACACAGCTAGTAAGTATCTGAGGTGAGATTTGAACTCAGGTCCTCCTAACCGTGCCACCCAGCTGCCCTGATACCCTCTTTGTCTTACTGCACTGAAGAAGGAAATAGCAAACCACTCTGCTATAAATTTGCCAAGAAAACCCCACACGGGGTCATGAAGAGTCAGATGTTACTGAACAACAATATTTTTTCACACGAGCCTGAACAGACTTGGCTAGATTGGAGAGGACAGAAGAGCTGGAGGTCTATGGGGTCACAGACAGTTGAACATGACTGAATGAATGAATAACACTCCAGAATTTTAAACCTTCCACAATCTGGAGGAATAATTCTCAGAATTATTAAATATTGCTTTTTTCCCCCTAACACTCTGTAGTCCAGCCTAAATTGGCCTTTTTTTTTAAACTGTTCCACACACGACATTCCATCTCCCATGTCCCATCTCCATGCCTGGAAAGACTTCCCTCCTCATTTTTTTGATTCTTAGAATTCCTTCCTTATTTCCTTCAAGACTGAGTTCAAACACTGCCTTGTACATGAAGTCTTCTATGATTCCCTCCAACTCCTAATGGCCCTCCCCCATACTGCAAGGTAGACTTATTTAATACATGGTCTTTGTCTGCACCCCCTCCCCCCAGGGGAAAATTCCTCCAGGATGGACTTTTTCATCTTTGTCTTGGCATCCTCAGTTCCTAACAACACATGGCACATAGTAGGTGCTTTTAAAAGCTTATGGATTGCTTGCTTAATAACAACAGTGAAATTAAGGGCTTGCATCTTTAAAATGTTTTTTTTTTTAATCTCCCTAAAGTGCTATGCCTGACAGTATTTCACTTGATCATCATGACAAGCTCTGGAGGTGGGTAGGAAGTGACATCATGGTATATAGTGGAGACAGTCCCGGACTAATTAAGGTTTGAATTCTGCCTCTCACACTGTGGCTGTGGGCAAACTTTTCACTTATTTCTCCTACCTTCAATTTTCTTATCTGTAAAATGGATACCGAACTACTGGTAGTATCTACTTCATAGGATAGCTGGAAGGGCCAGATGAGATAATGGGATATAAACTGCTTAACTTGTTATAAAAATATAGGGGATTATTATTAGTTAGGAGAAGAATTATATACCCCTATTTTCTAGATGAAGAAACTTGCCCAGAAAAGTTAAGTAATTTGGGACTAGAATCCAGGTCTCTTCATTCATATCCAGTATAATTTTTTTCCCCCTTACAAAATCAAGCTGTGTCCTGGATGGTGGGGCCATGGGAAGGGAATGGCAAACTAGTCATAGAATTTTTCAAGTTGGAAGGGCCAAGATAAACTACATAGCACAATCCCCCTTATTTTACAATCAAGTAAAAGGAGATTCAGAAAGCTGGAGAGCAACTTCCCCCAAATTCCTATGAGTGAGAAGCAGACCTGACTCGAGGCCTGGTCTCCTTTAACAGCTCTGAGGGGGCAGTCATAGGAAAAAAGTGGGCTGAAGCCCAGATGCTGAATTGGTCCCAGATATCCAGACTGCTCTGACAAAATACTGTACGGTGAAAAGTCATCTGAGTCACAGTCAAATGAGGTAGGTCTGCTGGCTGAACATGAGCTTGGGAGAGGTGTTGAGTGGTTGTCTGCTTCTGTTATAGCTAAGGCCTACATGACAAGGCCAAGTTCAGCTCCCAGTGCCCCCCACAGCCACGGGGCAGTTCATTTTTACTAGGAGTAAAGCATTAAACAAACAAAAACACCCTGATCCCAGACATCCAGGACTACCTTAATCCATCAACATTCCTGTAATAAGGACTGAGAATGGCTTGAAATACTGGCTCATTCTAAGGCTGCCTGCTGTCTGCTCTGGGGCCTTGGATTGAAATTCCCCAATATTGGAACAGGTAGGACCAGATCTTTTATAATCTAGAATATAATCATTCGGGATGGAAACAGATGGGATACCTCAGAGCTAAAAATGGGCATCTGGTGATTAGGGACCCAGAAGAGTTAAGGTGGGCTTGGGAGATCTGGCATAATTAGGCTGGGGGGAACTTGAGCTAAACTATAATTTTGACATGCTCTGCTATAGAGCCTCCCTTCTCCCCAAAGTCTACAGTTCATTTGACTCCAAATGTTCATATGGACTATTTGTGCCCAACCTGAGCTCATACTGGTCTGATCAGCCAGTCAGACTCACTGTACCCTGACCCCAGCACAGTGATGTCATTGTGGTCCTCTTCAAGCATGAAGGACAACCAGCAACACAGTAGAAACACACAGTGTGATGGATGAAAGGCAGGTCCCCCCATCTAAGGGGGTCCTTTTACTTTCTGTGATAAGCACCATATATGGGTAAGATCAGAATGAAGAGCTACATATTAACATTCGCTTCTTTGGGAAAAAAACAAAAAACAAAAAAACAATCGAATCTTTTTTTTGGGGGGGGGAATGAGGGTTAAGTGACTCAACCAGGGTCATACAGCTAGTAAGTATCAAGTGTCTGAAGTCGGATTTGAACTCAGGTCCTCCTGAATCCAGGGCTGGTGCTTTATCCACTGTGCCACCTAGCTACTCCCCAAAACAAACAAACAAAAGCGCAACTTCTTTTCAATGGGCTCCATCATCCATAGGGTCACAGCCTCAAGTGCCTTGTTACCTTTGGGCACTCACTCAGTCCAGATCTGTGAGCTAGCTAGCATCTGGAGGGAAGATACTGCAGAAATAAGGGGAACCAGAGATGGTATTGGGGAAGGCTGCCACACTCGTGGCAATGAGGATGGATGCCCTGCATGGGTCACTTATGAGACCATCCCGATCCTTAGCATGGACCTTATCATAATATCTAGTTTGCCATAGGGGCTAAACTATTTCTGCATAACATAAGACACTACTGGATGGAAGCCGAGGCCCGAGAGTATGGAGGAAAACTGAAATGGGCTGAAATGAGCAACTCCGCCAAGCTCATGCGGGAGGCAGAGGGGGACATGGCTATCATGTCTCAGTGTGCCTGAGGCGGCTCCAGCTGGTGCCCATCTGTCTCCTAATAGCTAAGGGATTTTCAGCCAGGGCTGACATTACATTACTTGGCTCCAACAGTGGAGGTGAGGGGGGAGAAATATTAAATGGTGCAATACAGCCCTGGTAGCCTCAGAAACACACTGGGAAAAAGTTAAGAGTCCTTCCAGTTTTTAGTCAACCTTCTCCCCACAAATGATGGCATTATTTATTTTGTATAGGCAATCTATTTACTTATCTGTTTATCTACCCAGTAGAATGTAAGCTTTTTGAGGGAAGGCATTAAATGCAATTCCCTTATTTTATAAATGAGGAAACGGAGACACAGAATGGTTAATAACTTGTATATATCGGAGATGGGATTTGAACTAAGGTCTTCCTTCCACAAGTTTAGCACTCTAGTTACTATACAACAGTGGTCCAATGGATGGAGCGCCAGGGCTGGAGTTAGGAAGATATCTTCCTTTGTTCAAAATTGGCTTAGCTACTTATTAGCTGTGTGACCCTGGGCAAGTCACTTAACCCTATTTTTGCTTCAGTGTCCCCATCTGTAAAATGAGCTGGAGAAGGAAATGGCAAACCACTCTAGTACTTTGCCAAGAAAACCACAAATGGGGTCATGAAGAATTGGTCATGGCTGAAAAGACTAAATAATAACACACTGATCTAACATGGAGTTGGAGTTGAGAAAATGGATTCTTGTGGAGAATTTTCTTAGCCACAGAGTGTGGTCTGTAATCTGTTCAGTGGATTATCTCTGAATCCCCAGATCCTAGAACAGTAACAAGCACTGAATAAATGTTTGCCGGCTGATCTAGAGCTGGAAGGGACATCTGAGACCTTTCTGCTCCAGTCCCCCTCCCCCCTGCCATTGTACAGATGAGAAAAAGGAAGCCTAGGAAGGATAATAACCTTCACAAGGCCACACTTGTAGTGAGAATCAGAGGTGGCATCTGAACCGTGCTCCTATGACACCAGAGCCAGTGGTCTTTCCACTTGGACCACATTGCATGGTATCAAGAAGATGATCAGAAAATAATTATTGCATCTCCTGGACCTCATGCATAACTGTGACTAGTCTTTTATCGATGCTTTTCAGGACAACAGAACTTCAGCCTAACTCAATGTTCTCATGGCCTCTGCCCTGCCAAGTACAACAGCTGGTACACTGAGGGGAAAGGACTCTCCCCCATACGCTTAAATTCACTTTTGAGGAGTTTGGGCCACCTATTTTTATTTTTGGCGGGGGAATGAGGGTTAAGTGACTTGTCCAGGGTCACACAGCTAGTAAGTGTCAAGTGTCTGAAGTCGGATTTGAACTCAGGTCCTCCTGAATATCCAGGGCTGGTGCTTTATCCACTGTGCCACCTAGCTGCCCCTGGGCCATCTCTTAAACAAACCAGTCTACCTTGGGCTGCTCTGTGTGTGTGTGTGTGTGTGTGTGTGTGTGTGTGTGTGTGTTTCCTAATATCTCTGAGTGCCTCACTTATAGAAGCGGTTCCTAGTTTCTCTATTATCCTGTGTATTTTAGCTGAATACTTAGTGATTCTTGTTGCTAGAGAAACCCAGCATGCTCTGTTGGAAAGAAGGCTGGATGTGGAGTTAGTGCAGTGGAAAGGGTACTCAATTTGGAGTCAGAGAGTCCTAGACTCTAATTACCTGTGTGAGTAAGCAGGCAAGATGCCTCACCTCTCTGAGTGTCAGTTTACTCATCTATGAAATAAGGGAGTTGGACTGGATGACCTCTAAGGTCCCTTTCACCTTCCCATCTTAAAATAAAATAAATTATGATGACTTTTGATCACATGACCAGTTATATGGCAAGTTAGTTACTTTCCCTAGGCCCATTTAACTTTTTTAACTCTCTCCCCACTAAAAAGGAAATAGGTGCTTGATGTGCTCCTCTCCCAGCAGCCTCCATCCACATTGCTGCAGGAGGGAGAGTGGGGTTGAAAGCTCTTTGCCCAGTCTTATGTCAAGAATTCCCAATGCTACAGACTCTCCCAGAAACACCCTTCTCCCCCTCTCTCCTCTAGCCCTCTACCCTGCAAAAAGAGAGCCCAGGAGCAAGGAGAGGAGCTAAGGAAAAGAGAATGAGCTGTGGTCAGTCCAGTCTCCCTAGATAGGATTCAGTGTAAAGACTTGGGGCAGTGAACCCTTTATCCAGACCTCAATATTGTGAAACTTAATGCTGTGAAATTATGAGGTTGCCCCAAATAAAGAGATATGAGAAGCTATCTCCTCCTTGTATTCTTTTTAGAGGTAAAGGACTATGGGTGTTTCCACAGATAATGTCAGATTTTTCAATATCCTGGTTAGTTTTGACAAATCGTTCTCTCTCTCTCTCTCTCTCTCTCTCTCTCTCTCTCTCTCTCTCTCTCTCTCTCTCTCAGGAAGGGATATATTAGAAAATATTTTAATTTTAAAATATTTATTGCTACCTTTTACTTTTATGTTACTAACATTTCTGGTAATATCCTTTCCCCTCCCCACAATGGTGAGACTTGTAACAAAGAAAAAAGTGGGGGGGGGAAGCTATTTATCAAAACTGACACATCAACAGAAGCTGACTACATAGAATATCCTATGCCCATGATCCCCAATCTCTCCAACAAAGAGAGGGAGAATCAGCTTTTAAATCTATGTTTTTTAAAGGGATTATTTGGGAGGGGGCAGTGGCCTGGATGTGTTTTCATCTCCTTTATCTAGTTATTTTTAACTATTAGGCATAAGTCCTTCTGCTCTCCAGGAGGTCAAGAGGGACAACACATGAATAAAGAAAGGAACAAAGTGAGCAGTCTCTGGAATAAATAGTAGACATCCAGGCAGAAGAAATGATGCAAATGTTGGCCCAAAGGGCACTGGACCAACCTTTGGACCAAAACCTATGTGTGGAACAGGATGAAAGAGAAAGGAATTTCCCTTTTTCAGATGCTTGAAATAGATCTAATGAGATGTCACAGGGAAACAAGTTCTAGTTGAGATTCTATGGGGCAGAAAAGAAAAAAAAATAGACAATAAACAGTGCAAGATAGGGTAGGTGGATTGTGGGAGAGTGTAGAAGGCAGGGAAAGGTTTAAGATATTTTCCTTTTATAGATCGTGCTTACATATTTAACAGAGCTTAAGAAAATTAGGAAGGCAAACAAAAAGACAATAATGGAGGAAAAACAGAAAAAACCTAGATGAAGTGATTCAAGCCACCGAACATGATGATATGTTGGGCAGAAACAATGAAATCCTTCCAAAACCAATCACTCATTTAAGTAGTTTCTACTGAAAAGACACACACCCACACCCACATACACACAATCCAAAAACCATTTCTTCAGTGTTTCAGATTTGAAAATACCTTATTGGAGGGGGCAGCTAGGTGGCACAGTGGATAAAGCACCAGCTCTGGATTCAGGAGGACCTGAGTTTAAATTCGGCCTCAGACACTTGACACTTACTAGCTGTGTGACCCTGGTCACTTGACCCTCATTGCTCCCCCCCCCCAAAAAAAATTGGAGAACTTTACAAAAAATAAAACCCAAAAATGAAATGGGAGATTTCAGGGAGTAGTAAGTTTCCTGTCATAGGACCTCTTCAAGTAGAGGCTGGATGTTGTAGAGAGAACTTGTATTTAGATATTGACTGAGCACCTGCTCCCTGTTTCGAATCCTACCCGGTGACTTGTTAAAATGAGGTTGTTTCTCTCTTGAAACATATTTACTCATTGCACTATAAGGACAGAGGCTTATCCTAGGTGCTCAGCGGAACCTTGGCACAGAACAGCCAAGTAATAACTCAGCCTGGTTATTGTCCAGGAAAGGAAGCCCAACCTTTGTCCTGTGAATGAAATATAGCTGTCTCTCTTCTAACCTGTAAATTGGCCACCCCACCCCTCCAGGGCCTACAAAGGCAGGTCTATGTTGACTTCACCTTCTGTTCCTCTTCCAGCAGCCCTAAAGGATGGGGTGATGATGTCATCCAATCACACCACACTCTGTGGGCAGCCTGCCATGTTTTTTTTTCCCCCCTGATTTGTACAAGGTCAAAATATATTACAATGCAGATAGAAAATAAGGATGCTCCTCCTTCTTGGGAAAGGTGGAGGCTTCCCTGCAAACTGAGAGCAAACTAGCAACAAACCTACAAAGGACTACCAGGATAGCCTGCAATGTTCCTTTCAGCAACCTATTTCCAAAGCTATTTACTTATCTTACAGGGCTGTCCAGGAGGCAAAAAAAAAAAAAAAAAAAAATGAAAGCAAACCGACAGTTTTGAAGAAAGGCCGAGGTCTGTGAATCTGTAAAGCATTTGTAATTTGAGGTTTAATCAGGGAACGCAGCATGGCCAATAGGCAAAGCAGCATTCTGGGGCAAATAGAGTACTGGACACAAAGTGATAAATAGCTGCGGGACCCTGAGCAAATCAGATAACTTCTTTGCCTTTACTTTTCTCATCTGTAAAAAGGGAATAGTGATACTTGTAGCACTTACCTTAGAGCAAAGCTTCTTAAACTGTTGGCATCGTGTAACTGAATGTAGGGATCACAAAAAATTTGGCTATAGTAAAAGGTTATGCATACCTATTTTATATACCTATATACCTGGGGTCATGCAAAAATTTCTTGGGGGAAAAGGGGTCATGAGTGGAAAAAGTTTAAGAAGCTCTGCCTTAGAGGACTGTTCTGAGAATCAAAGGAGCTAATGTATACGAAGGGCTTTGCAAATCCTAAAATACTACATAAATTTGTACTATTACTGTACTCCAGATCCTAGCACAGATTTTTTTTCTACCTGAGTTGATTAAATTACCAGTATTTTTGCAATCCTAGCATGTTATTCTGAACTTTGTAGATATAGATCAGTTTTGGTGGGGAGGTGTACTCCTGGGCAAGTCACTAAAGTGCTGCTTGCCAAAGTTTCTTCAACTGTAAAATGAAGATGTTACTTCCCAGGGTTGTTATGAGGATCAAACAAGATAATATGGTAAAATGCTTTGTAAACCTTAAAGGACTACATAAATGCTAGGTATGCTAGTAATAAATAGAATAATAATTATCGATATTTAGCATTAACTCTTGTGTCATAGCAAAACTTGCTTGAGGCTTTCTATTCTTTCCACATTGCCACTTTACTAAGAAAAGGTAAGTACTTTTATCCTTAAGCCATTCTTTCAATTCCATGTTTCCAAATATTCCAATCAGAAAATAAAGACTTTAATATTCAACATGAATAAGCATCTCCAAATCCCAAACCTACTGCAGTATTATTTAGCAGCTAAGATGGAATTTTCAAATCTAGAGTAAATAATCATTCACTCAGAAGACAGTGGATAACATTTATAACTCCAAGATCTCTTAGCTCTAATTACATGATCCTGCTATTATACTCCCTCTCTTCTCTGAATATTACCACAAGCCACTGGTCATCTCCTATTGAGCTCCTGTTGCAAAATTTCCCTTCTTGTTATTGTTGAGTCGTGTCCAACTTTTTGTGACCCCATGGACTTATCTGTGGGATTTTCTTGGCAAAGATACTGGAGTAGTTTGCCATTTCTTTCTCCAGTGAGTCTTCATTGTACAGATGAAAATAGGGATTAAGTAACTTTCTCAGATTCACATGGTTAATGAGTGTCTGAAGCTAGATTTAAATTCAGATCTTCCCAGACTTCAGGCCCAATGCTCTATTCACTGCACCACTTAGCTGCCCTAGCAAAATTCTGCAGGGCAGTCCAAATCAGATTAAAATGTGTAATTGGGAGATGTTTAACAAAATAAGTAAAAAATACAATAAAACATAGATAATGTTAATTTGTAGTTTTCTAAGTCAATATGGGCCTACAGGAATCTGTTACTATTTTAGGTTTTTTTTTGTTGTTGTTGTTTTTTGTTTTTTTGTTTTTTTAGTGAGGCAATTGGGGTTAAGTGACTTGCCCAGGGTCACACAGCTAGTAAGTGTTAAGTGTCTGAGGCCGGATTTGAACTCAGGTACTCCTGACTCCAGGACTGGTGCTACTATTTTAGTTTGATTCTATTGGGTAGAACACTTTTAAATAGCCCCAAAAGGCTGGGGAATATTAGGCCAAGAGTCACTTTGGATTCTACTTGGCCTTGCCAGTGGAGAATAAAATCACTTGCTCTTAGTGGTATCAGGTGGCAAAACTGGGAGTGATGGGTAGAAATCACAGAGAAGCAGATTTAAGTTCCATTTAAACAAACAAATGCAAAAAGCTTTCTAACAATTGGAGTCATATAAAAGTGAAATGGACTGTCTCAGGAGATAGAGTTTTCCCTCATGAAGATTTCAATCTTGTTATGGAGACAGAATTAACACATGAAACAATATCTGTGTAGTATTGAATTCTAAATGGCTTCTGGAGTAAGAATGTGACCACCTTTCCACTGTAACAAGGAAGTTTTTTTTTTTTTTTTAAGAGGCAAGTTCTAGGGAGTTGAGATTTCTATTTAACACAGAGTTGGGCAGAAAAAAATCCTTTTGATTCAACTTTTGGACATCTTTCTAAAATGTATTTATTTGTTCACTTGTCTGCTTAAGTAGAAGATGATGAAGATCAATAAATCTTATGATCCAGTTACACTGGCCTCTTTTTGTTCTGCAGACAAGACATTCCATCTCTCAACTCAGGGCATTTTCCCTGACTGTCACTCATACTTGCCATACCCTTTCTCCTCATCTCTGCCTCTTGGCTTCCTTTAAGTACCAGCTAAAATACGCCATTCCACAGAAAGGCCATCCTAATTCAATCCCTCTTAATTCTAGTACCTTCCCTCTGTTGACTATTCCAAAATTATCCTGTCTAGAGTTGGTTTGTCCATACCTGTTTGCATGTCATCTCTCCCATTGGACTGTGAGCTTTTGGAAAGCAGGGATTGTCTTTTGCCTTTGTAATCCCCAAAACTTAACACAGTGCCTGGCACATAGTAGACACAATAAATGCTTATTATTATATAAGTGCTAACTGAATGACTAGATAACTGGATTTATTTCTTCATTTAGTACCTTGGCAAATATTCCACACACGGTTAAGTTTTTTCTGTGTTTTGTCTCCTCCTTTCTAGATGCCTACAAGCCTCCTTCTTACAAATGCCCTCTTAAAAGTGGATTTCTCAGGGTCCACCCAAATGTTTCTTTAGGCTTGTTGGGAAGAATATACATTCCGATATTACTGGAAGAATTGAAATTTCTGGTCTTCTCCCACCCCCACCCCATCCCAACTCTCCCAATCATCCCCCATCCCTCTTTCTCATGCCCCCTGTAGTAAGGGGGTGGTGATTTTGATGTGTTTTGGGGTCATATGTGAAGCCATACAGGGAAGTTTTACAACTGGAGAGAGAGTGATATGATAACAAACACAACTAGTTCCACCAAAATACCAAAGAGACCGCACATAAAAGAATTCCAGGCAGGAGAAATGAACAAATGTGATTAAGACTAACTCCCCATGCTGGATGCTCGCCAACACACTGCCCGCCGGATCTGAAATGGAAATGCTTCCGAAGCTTGTCGTGTGCCCAGACACTGCTCTGCAGTCTCTGTGGAGGGTTCCTTCATCTAATTAGAGATATTGGTTTAGCCAACTTTGGGGTTTATGAAAACTCTCCATGCCTCATTGTTCTTTTAGAATAGAATCTCTTTTTTTTTTTCCTCTTTGGAATACTTTCCTTTTCCATCCCTGCAAAAAGTCTCCAAATGCATTTGGCTAATGGAAATACTGAAATAAAAAAAAGAATTCCTGGCCCTATATCAGTTAATAAGCCCAGAGACTCTTTTAGTTATAAAACTGAATATATTCATTAAAATATCTTCTACTCTGTTCCCACTTTGGAATGAAAAAAAAAAGAATAATATAGTAGCAGCAGCAGCAATGTTATGTGGCTAATCAACAGTATATCACCTCAGACATGTAATAGCTGTATGAGCCTGGGCAAGTTACTTAACCTCTGCCTCAGTTTGGCTCAGTTCCCTCATTTGTTAAAATAAGGATAATAATAGCACCCACCTCCCAAGGCGGTTGAGAGAATCAAATGAGATAACCATCATCAAGAGTTTAGCACAGAGCTTGGCCCATAGTAAGTACCATAGAAATGTTAGCTATTGTGATGACTATTTCTAAGCACCTTAGACGACCAGTAAGATGTGCTTCACTATATAACTCCCAGTACAGGAGGGACGGGGAGAAATCTCTAGGTTCATAGACAGTATGTCAGTGTCCATCCCTCAGGTGGGCTGGCCCACTGTGGTTTGAGAAGGCTAAATGCCAAGAGAATGTCGAACGTGATGTGAAAAAGAGTATCATTGAAACAGTAGGGGAAATTTAGATTGGCAGAATATAATTACCTGAGCTGAAATTTACATATCTTCTATGCAGAACATAATAGATATAGTTTCCTTTTTTTTTCCCCCTTTCAATAGTCCGATTTCAGGCCTCCCCCTCATCTCCTCCCTACCCCAAATAGTTCAATATATTATACATTTCAGAATTACTACTTGCTAGTAGAGTAACTAGCTGGATATTCATATCTCGCTGCTATGTTTTATCTCAAAAACTTGCTATTTCTGTGCTGATGGCTGAATATCAACATGTTACAATGGAGCCATTTTATTTGGATGGGGATTCTAAATGCCACTCTCTAGATGTTTCCCAGTAGCCAAAGCCAAGGGTAGTCTTTAAACCTGGGCTTTCATTTCTTCATTAGAACCAGATGAATGAAAATGCCCCCTATGCGAGGCCACAATGCTAAACATGGAGGCTTATAACCTATCATTAGGAGCCTATTATTATATGGATGGTTCCACAAAAGAACCCTGGAACAAGAGTTTCTAATCGATAAACTATTTGTGGTGTCTGTGACAAAGAAACACCTGTGTCAGTCGGCTGTTACAACCCTAATGTGCTTCCCTTTTCACAAAAGAGCCATGTTTAATCAACAATGGAATGTTGTCTGGTGTGCTGTTTTCCAAAAACATGTCCCTCAGAACCACTGAAATCTACAAGAACTTGGGCTTAGTAAATTCTATCGGAGAAGAAAGGGCAGAAGAATGGGGAGAAGGGTAGGAAAAGAATGAGAAACAGAAAAGGATCACTTCTAAAACAGAACCACCATTTTTCTAGACTTTCCTGCCATCAATTATGGAGTCATATTTGATTCTTCTCATCCCTTCATTCCCTACGTGAGAAGCCAGCCACCACATTTAATCACATCTTCCTTGGAAATGTTTCTTGGACTCATCCTTTCCTCTCCATTGCCATTGTTGTAGACAGTCAAGGTCTTTATCATTTCACTCCTGTTCTACTATAATTCCCCACCACCCCAAACTAGTCTACTTTCTACTGGGTCATCTCCTCTCCAACCTATCATGCCTAGTAATATCAGTATCATGTTCCTTTTTATCATGTCACTCCCCTGCTCAGAGACCTATGTGGCACCCTTCTGACAAATGAATAAAATCCAGATTCCTCTGCCTGGCTTTCAACTCCCTTCATGATCTATTCTTACCCTATCACTCAATTTTATCTTCTTTTACTGCTTAACATGTACTTCTGATTCAATCAGTCAACAATCATTAATCAAACATCTAGCATATATGCATGTCACTGTGCTAGGCACTGGGAACATAAAAGCACTAATGAAACTGTCCCTATCTTCAAAAAACTTGCATTCTATCTCACTGTTCCCTGAAACACACCATGCTCCTTCTTAGCTCACAGTATCCTAGCATTTGGATTAGAAAGAACCTAAGATGTCATATGATTTAACTCTCCCATTTTAAAGATTAGAAAACAGAAATATAGAGAGGTCCACTGACTTCCAAAAGTAGAAAGCAATAAAACCGTAATTTAAACACAGGTCTTCTGACACCTGATTCATTATACTATACTGCCCTCTTGTTCTCAAAGTTTTGCTCATCATGTGTCCCTGGATTGGAATGCACCCCTATCATTCAAGCCTATATGTCCCCTCTACTTCATTAAGCCTTTGACTAGAGTCTCAAGGGCCAATCCTTACAGCTGGAAAGAGCCAAACCAGTCATCAACTTTAGGGGCATGGAATGTGAGATCAAAGAGACTTAGCAGAGTACAGGTGAGGTATCATAAGTCCTGTGAGTTGGAGGAATTTGCCCAAGGTCACTCAGCTAGCAAGTGAGTCAGGATTCAAACTAAGATGCTTTGACTCTCAATCTAGCACTCTTTCCACTTCACTACTTATATACAAGGAAACTGAGGCACATGGAGATGAAGTGACTTGCTAAAATTATGTGCCTATCAGTGTGGTATAGTTTGGGGGTAGAATTCAGGACTCCTGACTAATGGCTCAGTGATCTTAATATTATACTACACTGCCTCCCTGAGATGATGCTATTTTTTTAGTGAGGCAGTTGGGGTTAAGTGACTTGCCCAGGGTCACATAGCTAGTACATGTTAAATGTCTGAGGCCAGATTTGAACTCAGGCACTCTTGACTCCAGGGCTGGTGCTCTATCCACTGCGCCACCTAGCTGCTCCGACATGATGCTATTTTCAAGGAAAGAAGGTTATTTCTAGAAGAGGCAGGATATTTGTAAAAAGGGTATATGGTCATAGGGAACCAGAGAATTACATAATGCATTCAAAGCTGCACAGGTGGTAGAGGTAAGAATCGAGCCCAGATTAGCGTCTAACCTTAGATTCTAACAGACAGGCTAAAAAGAGATAAGGGGAGGGGGCAGCTAGATAGCACAGTGGATAAAGCACCAGCCCTGGATTCAGTAGGACCTGAGTTCAAATCTGTCCTCAGACACTTGACACTTACTAGCTGTGTGACCCTGGGCAAGTCACTTAACCCCCATTGCCCCGCAAAAAAAAAAAAAAAAAAAGAGAGAGATAAGGGGAGTCAGAAAATACAAGATTGAAAAAAAAAAACACACCAACCTGGCAAATAAGGAAGGGACATGTGTGAAGAAAGGAACCGTCAACTGGGAATGCAACAGCCTGAATTCTAGTCCCTACCTGCCCTTAATTTGCTAGGTGTGGTTTTGAAAGACACCAGTCTCTGTCAGCCTCAGCTCCCTCATCTGTAAAATGAAAGGGATATATACTATTTAACCCTTTCCAATTCTATCATATTGGATCTACAATTCCAAAATGGATCAAAAGTTGAAAGCTAGAATACCTCAAAGAGAGTGGCAAGAAAATCAGAGGGGACCAAAAGAACAACAGAAAGGCATTCATCTCATCATGAGGAGACATCTCCAGAGCCTGCTGGAAGATGCCACTGAGTTTCTGGCCTTGAACTATAATGGGGTAAACAAGTTGAACAACGGTAGGTAAATGAGATGTCTGGTGGCGCCTAGAATTATGCTTCATTCAGATGCATTTGGCCTTTTATGTCTTAAAACAGAACAGGAACAATTATACTCTGCCATGTTTGCCCCCTCACACCATAGTCCAAGCACAGAAGTGGTCAAAATAAATCAATTTTTTCATCACAAATTAATGTTATAATCAGTGGCAAAACAGCAGCACAACGGATGGGAAAGAGCCTGTGCATGCCTGTGAAGAAGATAATGGGAAAAACAGGCTCTCAAAGTCAACTAGATTTACAGAAAGCATGACAAGGCCCCCATTTCCAATCATTTCAAGTAACCTTTCAGTATTAGTTGCCATTAAGGCCAACTTGCCTCAGCAGTTAGGGAAGGACAAATGAGAGATGTGGGGCTTCCTATAACAGAACTAAGCAGGGGAGGGTGATGGAATCAATGAGTCTGGGCATTAAAAGTTATTAACCTTTTCTGCTAAAATTATATAAGAAGACAGACCATGAATTCACCGAGCACAAGCATCTCCTTAGAGGTATTGACTGATAAACCAATCAATCGACACACATTTATCAGGTGCCTATCATAAACCAGGCATCTGGCCATACTAGAAGCCAATAATACAAAGACAAAAATAAAAGTCCCTCCCCCAAAGGTGCTTACATTTTCTCAGAGGAAAAAAAAAAAGAGTTCATAAGTATATAAAAATTATATACAAAGTAAGTAATAGTTAATTAAAATGAATGACAGTTAATTATATTATAGAAAAAGTAGCAGTTGGGATAAGGAGAAATAGAACAGGAAAGGTTTGGTGTGGGAGGCTGGGCCTTAGAATCCTAGAAGGTGACAGGGAAGAAAGAATGTGCTCTGGGCAAAGACAAGGAGACTGGAGATAATATTGTGTTCAAGAAACAGCAAGTAGGGACAGCTAGGTGGTGCAGTAGATAGAGCACTGGCTCTGGAGTCAGGAGTACCTGAGTTCAAATCCGGCCTCAGACACTTGACACTTACTAGCTGTGTGACCCTGGGCAAGTCACTTAACCCCAATTGCCTCGCCATAAAAAAAAAAAAAGAAACAGCAAGAGTTGAACCAAAGAGTGCATGAAACAAGAAAGGTAGGCTGGAGCTATGCTCTAAAAGGTTATAAAGGCCTACCAGAGGAGCATGAGGATGGGTTAAGGGAACTGAGGATGGTGAGCCTGGCGAAGAGATCACAAAAGACATGATGGCTATCTTCAAATATATGAAGGCCTGCCATATGGATGGGGGATTAGACATGTCTTCTTTGGCCTCAAAAGGCAGAACCAGGAAAAATGCATTGAAAAGGGGCAGCTAGGTGGCACAGTAGATAAAGCACTGGCCTTGGACTCAGGAGTACCTGAGTTCAAATCCGACCTCAGACACTTGAAACTTACTAGCTGTGTGACCCTGGGCAAGTCACTTAACCCCCATTGCCCCCCCCCCAAAAAAAAGAAAAATGCACTGAAGATGCAGAGACAAATAGAGCAAGTTTACTTTACAATTTGGTGCTCTCTGAACAACTTTATTATGGGACCTCAAGCAAGTCAATTAACCTCTCCCCATCTCAGTTTTCTCTTTGTAAAATGAGGGAGTTGGATGAGACAGATATTATCTAGGTGTTTTGTTTTTCCAGCTAACATTTTTTGATTCTATGAGGATGAACAAGGCTGAAGCTCAGATTGATAGAATTATGGAGACCTATTTGGCAATATGAACAAACCCTATTTGCCCACTCTTAGCTGGGCCTGGCAACATTAGCCAGGCAAGATGGAGCCTGTACATTTCCACTTTCAATGATATCATTGGGAATGTGATCATGGTACATTGCTGAGCTCAGGCTCACCATTGTTGGTTAGCCAATTTTCCACGGGCGCAGAAAGGAAAGACCCTGATAAACACAGCCAAATGATAGTCTCTTTGGGGCAGAGTCATGTGTGCTTTGATCTTCCCCAGCCCTTTGGCAGGTGCCATGATACCGCAAAGCTCTCTCCCTCATCAGCTTTGCATTTGGGTTTTGGAATGTTCCTTATCAGGCCTGCCCTCTCTCAGTAGAGAGAAAATTCATGCCAGAATTTCTCTTCCTTTTGTAAGGAGGCACACAGTGTTTTCTAGCAATATGGCCCAGAATAGTGTGTTGGACCTAAAGTCAGGAAGATATAAATTCCAAATTCTCTCTCTCTCTCTCTCTTTTTTTTTTTTTTTTGCTTTTTTGGTGGGGCAATGGGGGTTAAGTGACTTGCCCAGGGTCACATAGCTAGTAAGTGTCAAGCGTCTGAGGCCAGATTTGAACTCAGGTACTCCTGAATCCAGGGCCGGTGCTCTATCCACTGCACCACCTAGCTGCCCCAGTATTGGAATTTAAGCCAGCAGCATGAAGAATGTGTTTGTGATAGAAATAAGTCAGGTAGGTCCTTGCCTACATCCAAGAAGTGCTCTTGGACCTCCCACTCTGAAGATACTGGACATCTTGTGCCTTAACCCTCAATAAAACAGTTCAGATATCTCTGGCCACCCAAGCTAACTAACAGTTTGGGAGGCTTCCCAATATGTGATGATCCACAACAACCCATTGTTATATCACAGGATTTAGAGGTATAAGGACCCCTAGAAATCATGTTGTCCAATGTCCAATGAGGGGAAGTCAAATGATTTCCGTAAGATCATAAAGGTAAAAATGGGAATAGTAATAGTGACTGCCTTATAGGGTGATAAGGCACCATAATGTAGTGGGAAGAGAGCTGACTAGAGAGAGACACTATGGTCTAGTGGTTAGATAGTTGGCCTTAGAGTCAGGAAAACTTGGCTTCAGGGTCTGTTTCTGCCATGTGGTGGCTGTAGAATGCAGTTTAACTTCTCAGTGTCCTAGGCAGTTCTCTAAGAGTATAAATTATCTGTGCTAATCTACATTAGTATATGGTTCCATCATGTAGGAGTTATCTATACCAACAAAATCACAGATCCTGAACCAGTCCCATAAAGATAGTGAGTGGGTACTGGTAGTAGAACTAACAATCCAGCATTCTCTCCACTATTCTTTCCATAAGACCTTCTATCGTTACAAGAACACATCACATCCCTTCTCCCTGTTTTATCCTCCACAGCCAATCTTTGTTAATGAGGGAGTTCACTCCATAGATACTGAATACACTCTCACTCTCCCCTAGACCACACTATGTGGCATCATCACAAGCCTACAAGTGTTTTGGAACATGAGAGACATGAGCAACACTGCCTTGGGGAGCTTCAAGAGAAAACAGTCCTCAAACCTCCTCAAAAGGCATCATATTCCCTTCTTTCAGCAGTGTCTGTGGTGTGCCCATGTTCATCTTGTGACAGCCATAGTGGGCAAGGCTTGTTGGGAGAGGATGCTGGCAGTAATGGATGAATTAAAATTTGATTTTGCTAAAAGTTCATTATTGTCATCTATTTATAACCTACTAAACCTGTATCCTATGCATTCCAGCCTTCTTTTCCTTGCCTGAATTAGGCTTTGTTCCTAATCTGTTGTTGCTGTGTCTGATTCTTCATGTCTCCATTTGGGGTTTTCATGGCAAAGATACTGGAGTAGTTTGCCATTTCCTTCTCCAGCTCATTTTACAGATGAGGAAACTGAGGCAAATGGGCTTAAGTGACTTCCCCATGGTCACACAGGCAGTCTGAGGCAGGATGTGAACTCAGGTCTTCTCAACTCCAGGCCCAACACTCTGTCCACTGTGCCACCCAGCTGCCAGGCCAAAAACCCCATGTTTAGACAACAGGACAACCAGGTGTAGTAAAATACTAGTTCTCAGATTCTTTTTCTGCATACAACAAACGAGGTAAATAAAAACATCTCTTTTCCATAAGAAGCCCAGTAGATTCAGTATTTTTTTAATTGCAGGGCTGCCACCTACCAAAGTAAACAAACAAAAACCAAGTATAGGAATCATTTACAGAACTGGGTTTCATAGATGTCAGAGTCCTTGCAGGCCAACAGCACCAAGCCCCAGGACTTGATTTCCAAGGGATGGATTCATCAGGAAGCCGGAGAGGTTGATGTCACAGACAGTGTGCTCAATTTAAAATCAGAGAATGAGGGGTCAAATCCCATCTCTGCTCCTTACTCAACTGTGTAAGCTTGGGTGTCAATTCATTTCATTGGGGGTCTCAATATCCTGTTAAAAATGGCTATGGAGGGGGCAGCCAGGTGGCACAGTGGATAAAGCACTGGCCCTGGATTCAGGAGGACCTGAGTTCAAATCTGGCCTCAGACACTTGACACTTGCTAGCTGTGTGACCCTGGGCAAGTCATTTAACCCTCATTACCCCACCCCACCAAAAAATAAACTGGCTATGGACCAAGTGGTTTCTAGGGACCCTTCCAGCTCTCAGTATGTTCTATCTAGGAATTTGGATTTTCAAAGGCATACCATGGAATGTTCACAAAAAAACAAAACAAAACAAAATAAAACAAACACCCCTCCCCTAACCCAGTCCCAGTTCAGATATCCTGTTGGAAAATCTGTTTAGGAGAGAAAAAGGCATATATACCTAACACCTAAAGGTAATAAATTTAACAGGCACCAAAATTGACATGGAATTCTTAAAGATGGACAGCTTTTAATTTCTAGGAAAGTGCTTGAGATATATAGAAATGTAGAGTATCAGGCTCAGTAGAGAATAAATAGATAAGTAAATTTTTTTGAGCCCATCAACATTTTTGGCTGATGAGGGAAAGATAGAACTTTTTGTCTAGCCAATTATGAAAAACCCCAGGCTATTTAATTATTCAGAACCAGTTATGATAGATGGTTTAGTTTTATCACAGCAAAGGGATTTGGTGCAGAATAGAGGCAGGTTTGTCAACCTCTGAATATTTATGAAGGCACCTATGTTTCCAAGTTATGCTGCTACATCCACAGTGGACAATAATGGCTGATTAGCCAACTCACAATAGAGAGAAGAATGGTCCCTGTGTTCATCACTACCATTTAAAGGGCTTTTGTCTATAAAAATCCTGGAGACCTTGGTGACCTTGAATTTGGGTGATATGAGTTGAGATGGTTTGATGATCCTAGGGACACCATCTATTTCTTAGTGAAAATTTCTTACTTAAACCCTCTCAATTATATTCAATGATAGCTGGATTGAAAAGAACCTCTTTCCTCACACCCCCCCAGCCCCGACTATGCTAGTGAGGGAATTAACATTAAATTAATACAAGTATAGATTAAAGGCAACCAGTCTCCCTTCCATTTGATTCATCCATCTCTTTCATCACAGATTTTTATACAAAGGATACTGCCTTCCTCATTACCACAGGCAATTAGGTGAAAAGGTACCCACTATCTTCAAAGGAAAGGGAAACAAAAAAAGCAAAAAAAAAAGGTCTGAGAATAGTGAAATAAATTGCTACTGGATCGTTACCAACATTAAAGGTCCCCTCTGTGCTACTGAAAGATTTTGTCCTGAGTTACCATCTTTGAGGTAGGGGTGAAGAAGAGAAACAGAGGAGAAACAGGGTCACCCCTAGAAAGGCACATTGCACTTCTTCCCCCAACATTTCCAGCTAAGAGAAATGTGGTGTAAAAAAAAAAACACCAAAGGGGAGATTGGAAGGAAGAGGAAGAAAAGGAATAAGTTGTAGGTGTGCTGACTGCATTCACTTACTGAGACTTGTTAAGGACTGTTAAGGGGTCCCCAGAACTTGGCTTTTTGAGTTGCCATACTTTCCAGTGTCAACAAACTCTAAGCAAGTTACTTAACTTTTCCTAGACTCAGTTTTCCTCATCTAGTAGGCACCTCACAGGGTTGTTGTGAAGTTGAATGAGGTAATGTTAAAGTTAAAATGTTAAAGTACTAGATAAGTATTTGCTACCATCACCATCATCATTAATAATACAGATATCTCAGGTCCTTATTTTGTTGTCTTTTTTTTTTAAGTTTTTTTTTTGGGGTGGGGTGGGGCGGGGTGGGGCATTGAGGGTTAAGTGACTTGCCCAGGGTCACACAGGTAGTAAGTGTCAGAGGCTGGATTTGAACTCAGGGCCTCCTGAATCCAGGGCCGGTGCTTTATCTACTGTGCCATCTAGCTGCCCCCCCTTTTTAGTTTTTAAAATAATTAATTTTTTTAAGAATCAGATCCTTGTTTCACCTATAGCTACTGCATCCTTGAATCGATCACTCTAACATTTCTGAAGGCTCCCACAGTTGAAGGGGGCCTAAACTCAAGACTCTGGACCATACCTTGTTTACCCTGAAGGTAGTTCAGCTGTGCAAAAAGAACAGTGGATTTTGAATTCTGAATGGGAGGGAATCACACCTCAGATTTTTATTACCAGTGAGATCTTGGGTGAGTCACTTGAGCTTTCTAGGTCTCAGTTTCAACTATAAAATGAGGGGGGGTTCCCCTTGATTTCTATAGTTTCTTTTGGCTCTGAAGACTTTGATATTTTGGATTTACTTTATTTATCTTAGGTTCAGAGCTTGAAAAAAAAACCCAGGCCCATTCTAAAGAGATAACAAGGTTGTTGTGAGAATCAAATGAGATTTTATTCATAAAGTGCTTAGCATAATGCCTGGCATATAATAGGCAGCATTATATAAATGCTCATTCCCTTTCTCTCCTGTCCCTCTTCCTCCTTGTATGATTTTGGGCAAATTGCTTCACTGATTTCCTCTTCTGTAAGACGAGAGCCAGCTAGATGGTACAGTGGATAGAGCACCCGAGCCTAGAGTCAGAAAGACTCCTCTTTCTAGTTCAAATACAGCTTTAGACACCGAATAGTTATGTGACTTCACCCTGCTTGCCTCAGTGTCCTCCACTGTAAAATGAGCTGGAGAAGAAAGTGTCAAACCACGCCAGCATCTTTGCCAAGAAAACCCTGAATGGGGTCATGAAGGGTCAGACACAACTGAACAAAAATAAACCGAGGAGATTGCACTAGATGGTTTCCAAAATTCCTCCCTACCATGATTGTATGACTTAACCTCTCAATGTCCAAGGCAACTCTCTAAGATAGTAAGTCAATCTTCAATTGGTAGTGTGGTAAAAAGGTTTAACAGTCGGTTAGATAATGGAGAGATGCCAGTTTTTTTTTTAGGACCACCCTTTTGGGGAGGAGACCAACAGCATGAGCTACGCACGCCAGTCTGCCTGCGATGCACGTCAGATTGCCTGCTGAGCACTCGACTTCCGGGGTGCGAGCTTAAAAGGCAAGGAGAGAACGGAAGTGGGGCCTTTTTTCCTGCTCCACTGGTCTCTTGGCTGCGCTGCACAGACAGACGGGGACTGGAGTTTGACTCGGCCCGGCTCTCGGTTAACAGCATGCGCTTGACTCCGTCTCTCTCCCCAAAGGTGGCCTTCCACTTTTGGTGAGTTTTATATGGAATATAGACTAAGCCTAGACTTAAGACGATTTGTATTGTATTTCTACTTTCCTATCCTTCTAATCAACATCACCTTGTGACTACCATACAATAAAAGCTCTATCTAGAAAACCAGAAGCTTCTTCCATTTACTAGTCTGGGAGATAAATTAAGGGAAAGGTTAAGTAGGGGAGATTTATGATCTAATATCCAATTTTAATCTCACAGTAGAAAAATTCTCCTCACTTGGAGGTCACCACAACAATGAAATCACAGGTTTACACCCCGCCAACATTCCCCCCCCCCCAAAAAAAAAGCAAAACATCAGAGTGTGAGGGACCTGAGGTTAAGGTGTCATCCAGGAACAGATGTAGTAGATAGGGCACTAGACTTGGTTTTCTAGCTATTTAATCTCTCTGAGCCTCAGTTTGCTCAACTGTAAAACGATGTACTCTAACGTCCCTCCCAGGTCAAGATCCAGGATCCTTTGAAGAATGATGTGGAAGACACTGTCCATCTCAGTCACACGAATAGCCCTTACACCGGAATTCATGGCTCAAGAGACCCTTCTTGAGAGCTTGGCCATCATTCTCAATGAACCACCATTCTTAGATATTGTCCTAATCATTTCAAGTTACACTATATCACAGCTAAGCAATTTGTATTAATGGGACTATTTAGCCAGAGGTGTCCAGAGAATGCTTTGTTTAAAACTTACTTGTTGGAAACTTCCCCAGGGTTGCAAACTTTTAAACAAAGATTGACTCTGTAATCAAAAATTGTTTGGCCTTCAACCAGAGTCTAACGTGCCAAAGAGTGTAATTATGTTGAGAAAGGGGGAAGCGATGTTTGTGCCTCCAGCTTGGTTTTGCCAAGTGATGTTGACTGATGAACACAATTAAAGCCACAGAGAAGGCTCTCTCCATAGGAATACAGGACAGACATGGTAGGCAGCTTTTTCTTGCATCCTGATGGCTTTTTTATTTCTGGGTCAATGCAAGATGCAAAACCAGGATTCGCAGACCTTTGTGCTGTGGCTGGGAATCTCCCCTTCTCTCTACAGCAGACAATACTATAGGGCCAAATGCCCTATGCATGTTCTTGGAAAAATATGAATATTTAGTAATTCAATCCATTGATCTCTGACTTGCCTTTCTCCTCCCAACCCTCCTCCTCTTCTTAATTTCATGACTGTGCTGAAAAAGCAGGTAGGGAGACAGGATAATCTAATGTAAGCATTCTTTACCTGGAGTCCTTGACAATTTTTTTTTTAATTTTATTTTGATCACTGTATTTCAATAAAATCATTTCTGCTGTAATCTTATGTATTTTTGCTTTATATACTTCAAAACATTAGTGTAGGGGGCAGTTAGGTGGTGCAGTGGATAAAGCACCAGCCCTGGATTCAGGAGGACCTGAGTTCAAATCCCGCATCAGACACTTGACACTTACTAGCTGTGTGACCCTGGGCAAGTCACTTAACCCTCTTTGTCCCACCCAAAAAAAATTATTGTAAGAAGGGGTTCATAGTAGCTAAACAGATTCATAACTAAAAGGTTAAGAACCCCCATCTAGTGGGGTAGGCTAGAGAGCTGGATTCTAGTCCTGGCCCTGTTGCTGGTGGTATGCCCTTAGGAGACTCAGTGAATCTCACTGGCTAACTTTTACCTATTTTGTACACCTTTCAAGGGTAACTGGAATCAACCAAACAAAGCAACAAGTATTTATGAAGCAGTTTTTCAATTCTTGCAATCTTTCATCCACTAGGGGCGGCTAGCTAGTGCCATGGACAGAACACTGGGCCTGGAATCAGAAAGACTCATCCTCATGAGTTCAAATATGGCCTCAGAGACTTCTTAAAGAAAACTAGGAATTCTGAGAAATACAAGTGAAACAAGAGGGCAATCTAGGCATAGAGTCAGCCAATGCAGAGGTAAAAGAGATGGGAAATAGAGTCTCCTATTTGAGAAACATAAAGGAGGCCAGTTTTGCTGGACCACAGAAGGTCTGATACGATATAATATTGGAAAGATAGGTTGGAGCCTGGTTGTGAAAGGCTTTAAAAGCCAAACAGAGGCACTTATATTTGATTCTGGCAGTAATAGAAAGGATAAAATGAACTCATAGATAGTAAATGAGGCTTTGAAAAAAATATCTTAAATGATATATAATGTATAAAATATATTCTAAAACACAGTGTATTAATATACATATAATTGTAATAGAAAAGATAGTTATGAGAAAAGGACCCACATGTACAAAAATATTTATAACATAATAGCTCTCTTTGTGGTGGCAAAGAATTGGAAATTGAGGGGATGCCCATCAATTGCGGAATGGCTGAACATGTTGTGGTATATGAATGTAATGGAATATTGTTGTGCTATAAGAAATGATGAGCAGGCAGATTTCAGAAAAACCTGGAAAGACTTAAGTGGACTGATGCTGAGTGAAGTGAGCAGAACCAGGAGACCATTGTATACAGTAACAACATTGTGTGATAATCAACTGTGACAAACTTACCTTTTCTCAGAAATACAATGAACTAAGACAATTCCAAAGAACTCATGATGGAAAATGTTTTCCACATCCAGAAAAAAAGAACTGTGGATTCCGAATGCAGATTGAACCATACTGTTTCTACTTTTTGGATGGTTTTTTTTTTTGAGGTTTTTACCTTGTGTTCTGATTCTTCTTTTACAATATAACTAATGCAGAAATATGTTTAACGTGATTGTACATATATAACCTATATTGTATCGCTTTCTGTCTTGGGGAGGGGGAAGGGAAAAAATTTTGGAACTAAAAATCTTAAAAAAACAAATGTGGAAAACTATCTTTATATGCAACTGGAAAATAAAAAAAGTACTTCCATGATAAAACAAATAAAGAAAAAAAGAAAAGAAAAGATAGTTATAATATATCAATATATTATATAATATTAAATATATTACATTATATAAAATTATAAAATTATTTTATATAAAATGAAAGCTATCATTGTTCTGCATCTATCTTCTACATTCTCAATAATGTGGATAGGAAATACTGAAGATTTGTACCATATCTTATTTGGTATACTCAACAACAACTGAATAGATGAATTTGGTAGGTTAAAGTAAAGAACTCTTGAAGCCAATATCAGAGATGTTATCAGCAATGGACAGAGCATTAGGCCTGAGTTCAAATTCAGCCTTAGTGATTATAGATAAGTCACTAAAGCACTGTCTGTCCCAGTTTCCTCAACTATAAAATGGGGGTTTAGGGGACAGCTAGGTGGCGCAGTGGATAAAGCACAGGCCCTGGATTCAGGAGGACCTGAGTTCAAATCTAACCTCAGATACTTGACACTTACTAGCTATCTCACCCTGGGCAAGTCACTTAACCCTCATGCCCCGTAAAATAAATAAATAAATAAAATTTTTAAATGGGGGTTTAACTTATCTCCCAGGGTTGTGAGGATCAAATAAGATGATTTTTGTAGAGTACTTTGCAAACCTTAAGGGGCAGTTAGGTGGCACAGTGGATAAAGTACTGGCCCTGGATTTAGGAGGACCTGAGTTCAAATCCAGCCTCAGCCACTTGACACTTACTAGTTGTGTGACCCTAGACAAGTCACTTACCCCTCATTGCCCCCCCAATCTATAAAAACCCCAAAACAACAACAAAAAAGCAAACCTTAATGTGCTAAATAAATACCACTTATTTATCATTATTGTTAGTTATTATTGTTATATTAGCCTGGGCTAGGAGCAATAAGAAAAGGCTAGGGTAGTACCCTTTAGGGTTATAATTAGTTGCAAAGATTCTAAGTGACCTTGTCCAAAAAGCAAATAGTCCTGAGGGCTTCGACAATTTTTTTTAAACCAGCATCAAACTGCTTTAATGACTACCACTGCTTTGTGGTATAGTTGGGAGATTTGGTACTTTTAGGTTCATTTCTTTTCCACTTTGTATTCATTATTTCCCTTGAGACTTTTGACCTTTTGTTCCTTCATGTAGATTTCATTATTCTTTTTTGTCTTCCTAGCACAGTAAAGTGATCTTTTGGTAGCCTGATTGGCAGGGTACTGAATAAGTCAATCATTTTATGTAGCATTCAATGACAGAAGTTTTTACCAGTGGAATGAGGTAGAGATGTGTCATTGAACCAAGACAGCTCAACACAAAGCAGTACAAGCTCAGGCAGGAAATGAGTTTGAGGGAGCAGAGGGAGTGGGGCAGGCTGCCACTGAGACTTGGACCATGGTGGAAACAAAGATTCATAACCAGAACACACGCCAAGAAAAGGGCAGGTTAAGCTAAGATTTGGGGCGAAGGTAACTCAAGTTGCTCCTTCATGGGAACCAACCTCTTGTAAGCCAGGGAAAGAGTGGCTGGCTATACCTCTCCATGCTGTTTGCCACACCTCAAGTTTTATTATGAGTCATTTATCTTTATACAGGAAAAACAAAAGGAAAAACTCATGAATCTTTCTTCTAATCCCATAGGGAGAGGTAAGAGATAACTACCTATAACCCAGTTCTTTTACTAGATAAAATAACTAACTACTTTTTTTGGGGGGGGTGAGGCAATTGGGGTTCAGTGACTTCCCCAGGGTCACACAGCTAGTAAGTGTTGTCTGAGATCAGATTTGAACTCAGGTCTTCCTGAATCCAGGGCCGGTGCTCTATCCACTGCGCCACCTAGCTGCCCACTAACTACTTCTTTATCAATAAAGAAGGAATCTTTTAAACTTTTAAAACAAAACAAAACAAAAAACAAAACTAGATTGACAACCCAGAGCTAAAGTGTGAAACAAAACAAAAATGTTTCTTTCATAAAAAATGTGGATTTTCTATTCTTTTGTGGGAGCCTTTGGGTATTAGGTGAGGAGTAGGTCAAAAGATGATAAAATCTACTTAGGAGGCAGCTGGATTTCTTTGAATTACATTCTTATGTTTTTTTCCTCTTTCTCCTTCTTAAGGAGTGAAGGGGAAGGAAATAAGCATTTGTATAGTGCCTACTATGTGCCAGACATTGTGCTAAGCACTTTTGGGGGCGGGGCAGGCGATGAGGGTTAAGTGACTTGCTTAAGGTCACAAAGCTTTTGTCAAGTGTCTGAGGCCATATTTGAACTCAGGTCCTTCTGAATCCAGGGCCCGTGCTTTATCCACTGCACCACCTAGCTGCCCCCTCTTATTTATCTTTATCAACAAAAATCCACCTCTCCCTCCAACTCTGAACACCCATTGAGAAAGAAAAAAAGCCCAGTTAATAAACATGCATAGTCAAGCAAAACAAATTCCACCATTGGCCATGCTCCCAACCCGCCCCACCTCCAGATCTCTATCCATGCTGAGTCCATCACTTTTTCAGGAAGTAGGTGGTATATTTTGTCTTGAATTCTCTGGAATTTCAGCTGTTCAATGTGTTGGTCAGAGTTCCTAAGTTTTTCAAAGTTTTTTGGCTTTACGATGTTATTGTATATAATGTCCCCTTGGTTCTGCTCATGTCATTCTACATCAGTTCATACTAGTCTTCCCAGGATGCCCATTATCATTTCTTTTTTTTCTTCTTTTTTTTTTAGTGAGGCAATTGGGGTTAAGTGACTTGCCCAAGGTCACACAGCCAGTAAGTGTGAAGTGTCTGAGGCAAGATTTGAACTCAGGTACTCCTGACTCCAGGGCCAGTGCTCCATCTACTGTGCCACCTAGCTGCCTCATCATTTCTTAAAGTACAATAATATTGGCTGGATGATTCTTAAAATTATCCTCATAATCGAATGTTAAATAATACCAATAAAACAATAATAATAGCTAACATTTATATAGCACTGACTATGTACAAGGCACTGTGCTAAATGCTTTACAATTATTATCTGGATCATCACAATAAGCCTGAGAGGTATGTGGCAATTATTATCTTCATTTTACAGATGAGGAAACTGAGGCAAAGAGAAGTTAAGTCATTGGTCCTGGGTCACAGAGCTAGTAAGTGTCTGAGGCTGAAATTGAGTCAGGTCTTCATGACTCTTGGTCCAATTCTCTATTTCCGGCTCTGCCTAGATACCCTGCCCATACCGACCATTCCGGGTTAATGAGAGAATCATGTCTGAACAAAATCAGCACCCCCTCCTTTGAACAGGGGACGCTAATTTGGGGCATTCGTCTCTTGACACTGTATCTTAGTCCTCTGACCCTGCTTCCTTGTTGTTTTTCATAACGTCCTTGGGAAGCAGCATGAGGATAAATGCTGGATTGTAGTTAGGAAGTTCTGGGTTCTAATCAGATATTTACTAGTTGCGTGATCATAGCAAGTTACTTCACAGTGACTTCAATTTGAGAGTTGGAAGTGACATCAGCATATAGCTAGTCCAATCCATAGACAAAAGGAATCCCTACTATACCACACCCAACACTTAACCTCAGTTTACTCACTTGTAAAATGGTGATAATTGCACCTACTCTCCTGGGTTATTGTGGAGAACAAATATAAATATAATATATTCTATGACCCATTATGGTTTATAATTTCATATAGAATCTAAGAACGGCAGCTAGGTGGCAAAGCGGAAAGAGTCTGGAAGATCTGAGCTCAGATCCAACCTCAGACACCTACCACCAGCTGGGTGACCCTGGACAAGTCACTTAACTTCTATTTGCCTTACTCCACTGAAGAAGGAAATAGCAAACCACTGCAATATCGTTGCCAAGAAAACCCCATGGACAGTATATGGTCCACAGGGTCATGAAGAGTCAGACATGACTGAATGACAACAACAGCACAGTCCAGGAGCGACCTGAAGATGGCTTTGTGCCATGGTGAGCAGGTGAAGCCATAAATGGCCCCGAAGAAAAGACAACGATCCTCTTTGTAGTTCAAGGTAGCCTCTTTTGTGACTCCTCTAGAGAAAGATGATTGTTCCCGAAGCTCCCTATCTTTACATAACCTCTGAAAGACTGAGATTTCAAAAGGAGTCTAAAGATATGAGATACCAGACAAAGAGGAAGAGGGAGGACAAGACAGACAATGAATGTATTCAAAGCTAGCATTAATGGCTATGGTCAATTTTTCTATTATTGACTCTTATGGACTGAAATGGTTGTATAAATAATCCCCAAATCCATGTTGTAAGATTTGGGGGGGGAGGAAGATTTTCCTTCCATATTAGACTTGACTTAGACTGGTTAAAATAGAATTCCTTGAGGTCATACCAACTGGGCAGTGGGACTGACCAGGCATATATTGGGTGTGTGTGTGGGGGGTCAGCAAACAAGCCCTATGTTAAAAAGTTACTAAGATATATAAAACATAGACAGTGTACATGTGGATAACTGGGTAGATTATACTTTTCAAAGATCTGGTTTGATTTCCTATTAGGAAATTATTTTTTATCATGCATAACATATAGCACTCTGTAACAGCTATAGATTACATACACACAGATGCATACATGCACACATACAAGGGAGTACAGGCCACACATGTTACCATTTCAGAGCAAGGAAGCCCTGGGTTTAAAGCCTTGTCCCTGGGGTCAGCTAGATGGCACAGTAGATAAAGCACTGACCCTGGATTCAAGAGGACCCAAGTTCAAATCCAGCATCAGACACTTGACACTTACTAGCTGTGTGACACTGGGCAAGTCACTTAACCCTCATTGCCCCACAAAGAACAAGAACAAGAACAAAACCCAAAAAACAAAGATAAAGCCTTATCCCTGACAGAAAATGGTTGTGTGCAAGCCACTTAATTTCTTGGTGCCCCAGGCAAGGCTCTGAGACTTTAAAAAGTTTTAAAGTAGATGCTAATCTTTATTGGGAGAAGTAGTTTATTCCCTGGGGACTCCCCAAGTGATCAAACAATCAATATTTATTAAATACCTACTATGTATAAAGCCTAAGTGCTAGGTGCTAGGGATATAAAAAGAGGCTGAGACAGTCTTTCACTTAAAATTTAATGAGGGAGACAACATGAAAACAAACAAACAAATAAATGAATGAATGAATGAATGAATAAATAAATAAATATATATATATACATACACACACACAAACACACATATATGTGTGTATGTATATTGTATACATATACATGCATACACACATACATATACACACACAGAGCGAGTACGAGAACATTCTCTCTAGGATAAATAGGAAACAACAGCGGGAAGGCACTAGAATTCAGAAGAGTTGGAGAAGGCTTTCAGGAGAAAGTGGGATTTTGGTTGGAACTAAAAAGAGGCCGGGGAGGTCAGTAGTCAGAGTGGAGGAGGGATAGCATTCCAGGCATGGAAGACAGCCTGAGAAAATGCCCAGAGCCAAGAGATGCAGCGCCTTGCTTGTACAGCCAGGAGGCCAGTGTCACTGGATCAGAGAATACATATTAGAGAGTAAGGTGTAAAGAAGACTAGAAATGTAGGAGGAGGCTAGGTGATGAAGGACTCTAAACACCAAACAGCATTTTATTTTTGCTCCTGAAGGCAATTGGAAATCACTGGGTTTCATTTAGTGGTGGTGGTGACATGATATGACCTGAGCTTTAGGAAAATCACTTTAGCAGTTAAATGAAGGATGGGTTGGAGTGAGTCTCCCCTTGAAGTAGGCAGACCTACCAGCAAGTTACCACAAAGGAATCACAGGTCTCCCCCAGCCTTCCCTAAGAAAAACGCCATATATGCATATGAATGTATATATGAATACATATCCACACATGCAAATCAAGCATTGCTTAACAAATATATATATATATACACACACAAATATGTACACATGTACATACATACACACACACACACATAAAAATATGAATACATGGGGAAATTTGATTGATTCTGACTCAGCAGAGCTAATTAGACTAAGCAGACCTTGGGCAAGCCACTTCACTTTTAAGGACCTGATGCAACTCCCTAGAACTTACTTACTAAGTCACAGAAAGATTGGAAACTGGCAGATTTTCCCATGCTGATAAAATCATAGATCCTTTGGTGTTTCTATTAATAGGTCCAGGAAATCCAGAATCTTTGGAGTCCAAATTACCAAGTGCTTTTGCATAAATTATTTCAGTAATTTCTGATGACGTTGGTAAAATGCGATCTAGTCAGTTATGAAGGCTATGAAATCAAAATGATTGCGGTGCTGATCTAGGAGGTGATTCCTCTAATATAGAAGAAAGTAGAATAGAAAGAAATATGACACCGGTGAATATACCCCAAACCCAAAAGATCCGCTCAGAAAAGCTCATATTACAGAGGAATCTGAGAGTCAGCATGAGTGCATGACGTGATGCTGGAACGGTGACTGTGTGTGGGAACGTGGGGAGTCGCTGAAGTTGGCTGAAGAAAAGATTCTACAAGACTGTGCTTGCTGGCCCAGGTAACAATTAAAGCATTGATCGAACTGTCAGGATCCAAGAGGAGTACCAGGATTTGCTTTGATCACCACAGAGAGTGATCTAGTATTCAGTACATGGGATCTCCTGATCTGCCTAGAAATAGCAGTAACATAAGGTGTTTCTGTCTCTGCCTCTCTCTCTTTCTCTTTCTCATACACACACACACACACACACACACACACTCTTTCTCTCTCTCTTTCTTTCTCTCTCTCTCTCTCCTACCTTTCTATCTATATCTAAGGGGCAGCTAGGTGGAATCAAGAAGACCTGTGTTCAAATCTGGCTTCAGGCATTTACTAGCTGTGTGACTCTAGACAAGTTACTTCTCCCTGTTTGCCTCAGTTTCCTCATCTGTAAAATGAGCTAGAGAAGGAAATGGAAAACCACTTCAGTATCTTTGCCAAGAAAACCCCAAAAGGGGTCACAAAGAATCAGATACAACTGAAACAACTGAACAATATCTATATCTACCTATCTATCCATATATATATATATATCGATGCATGTACTTGTATACATAAACACAATATGTATATTTTTATGTTTATATATGTTAAGCATTGAGACAGCTAGATGGCTCAGAGTGCTGGGCTTGGAATCAGGAAGACCTGAGTTCAAATTTGGCCTCAGATAATTACTGGCTGCATGACCCTGGGCAAGTCACTTAACCTCTGTTTGCCTTAATCTACTGGAGAAGGAAATGGCAAACCACTCCAGTATCTTTGCCAGGAAAATTCCTTGGACAGAATTGGCATGCTATGGTCCATAGGGTCTCAAAGAGTTGGACTGAATAACAAAACGTTAAGTATATATGTTTGTATACATATGTATATATATACACATACACACACATATATGAATGTATATATGACATACTACAAAGAGCAAATAAATGGACCAAGCAGTAAGTATAATCAGAGTTAAGAGAAGGGGGCTGTCCTATGGGCTTATGGGACAGCATGGAATAAATGGTTATATATAATGATGCTTCTAGTAAGGGCTTTGGATGCTCCTGAGGCTGCCCAGACTTTATGTGTGGGACAAGGGTGCTAGGAGTCCCCACAGTACATTTAGGAGTATTCCACTCAACATGGGAGAAGAGCTGGTCACACTACATATGCCCAAATAGGAAACAAAATTCAAATCGCCAAGCCCCACATTCTCTTTAAACCATATAAGCATCCTTTCCCTTTAGGAGAAAGGTATATACGATTAAATTGTTTCTGGACCATACCCAAGGGCCTCCTGCTTAGAACAGCGTACTGACCAGACTGATGTGCGGGCTCTGGGTCTTTTGTTCCAAGACTCCTCCCCCTTGATTGTGAAATTATTCCCTTGATTTCCTCCAGATTCTCATCTAGCCCAAAAAGCCTACAATTTAGTACTTAATGATGGTGTATACTACATGAATGGAAAGGGTATTGTTCAACAACGTCTGTGCAGTCCAGCAAATCAGAGTAATTTCTCCAACGCTAATACTTTGGGAGGCCCCCAAACTGCTGACTTGGGCGATGACTCAGGGTGGTAGTTGGTAAAAGTAAAAATAAATAAAAGGGAAAAGCCCAAACCATCTTTGCCAAGTCATATTAGAAAATAACACCACAAACACCCCTAAATACAAGTTACCCATAAATTACCCCATCATCATTAAAGAAGATCTTTTCTGCTTCCATATATACCCTTATGAGACTTCCGTTCCCTCTTAAATTTTCCCTTCATCTTAACATGAGTCAGCTAGAGTGTCAAACTTTGGGCCCAAAGTGAAAGCTCCCCTCAAAGGAGTGCAGCCCAAACTAGATTAAACTGTAATTGGCAAGTGTTTAACAAAGTAAACAAAAATACAATACAATATAAATAATATTAATTTGTGGTTTTATAAGTCAATAAGTCCCCAAGTGATTTATTTCTATTTGAGTTTGACACCACAGTTGGGGAAACTGAGATTAAGTGACTTGCCCAAGGACATGCAACTAGTGAGTCTCTGAGACTGGATTTGAATTTTGGTCTTCCAGACTCCAGGTTCAGTGCTCTATCCATTGGGCCACCTAGCTGCCTGGTAATAGTTGTTAATAAGGGGAAAAGGCTTTAGGTTTTGGCCTTTGAAATTGGTGCCTCCCTGACCTCAGCACCTACTAACTGTAGGACCTTAGGTAAGTCTCTCAATATTTCTTAATCTGTTTCCTTAACTGTAGAATAGGAATGATAATTCTGATACTACTACTTCCTCACAGGGCTGTTTATGAGGAAAACACTCTCAATCTTTAAATAAATCTTAGGTAGCTAGGGGTTGCAATGAATAGAGCAGTGGACTTGGAACTAAGAAGATCTGAGAGACTTTGGCCCTGCAAGTAATTTAATCTATACCAACTTCGGTTTTCTCAGCTATAAAATGCGATATTATAATCACCCTACTGTTGGATTAGTTATTGGAATCAAATGAGATTTACATTTATACACACATATTATACACACATATATATACATACATATGTATATATAAATATACATCAAATATAAATATACATGTACATTATATGCACATGCGTGCACGTTCATACACACAAACCTGAAAAGAGTTATAGAAATGCTAGCATTTGCTACATAAATGCTGAGGCATTATTATCATTATCATCATTTGTGCTTCTGAAAGAAGTTACAATCAGAAAGAATAATTGTAGGAGGGAACATAAAAAGTAAAGGTTTCGAGATCAACCTAAGAGCAGTCAGGGTTTTCCCAATGGGGAAACCAGATCCTAAGTCATGCCTAGGAAATGTGGATCTGGGGCAAATATCCCTTTAGTTTTATGAAAGAAAAACAACATGTATACATAGAAGTAAATCCGAGACACACAAAGCAAATAAAACATAATTTGGAGGGGGGGAAGAACTGTGACCTCCTTCTCCCTTTTTCTTCATTTCAAAGCTCCTTGACATCATCCCCCACCATCTCTACCTTTCTTCCAGTCTGGTAATGGGGTGGTCCTTCTCCTTGCCAAGGTCAGCCCTGCTATCTGCACACTTGATCTCATCCTCTCTGGTTCTTCTCTGGGAAGGTTGCTCCCTCAGTCATAACCACTCTGTCTAATCTCCAGTCTCTCCTCACTATCTTTTGGTTCCTACCCTACTGTCTTTGAACATACCCAAGTCTTCTCACCTGGACCTCATCTTCAAACAAACAAACAAACAAAAACTTCACAAGGGTCCACCATCTCCTGAACCTGTCATCCTAGATTTCATTTTTTTTTTTCCTAAAAAAAGTTGTCCATGTATTATCGCCTTCACTTCTTCCTCTCCATCCTTTGCAATCTGGTTTCTGATATCATCATTCACCTGAATTTGTTCTCTCCAAAGTCACCAATGATCTCTTGGTTGGCAATTCTTACGGTCTTTTCTCAATCCCCATGCTTCTTGACCTTTCTGCATTCAACACTGTGGCCCGCCCTCTCTTCCTAGAGACTCTCTGCTGTCAGGGTCCTCCTGACTTTACTCTCTCTTGGCTTCCCTTCTACCTGTTTCTCCTCAGTCTCCTTGGTTTCCTCATCCTCAGAATTGCTGTGACTATCCCACAAGGCTCTGGCTCTGTTCCTTTGATCTCCCTTCACCACTTCTTTGTATTGACTGTCTTCTGCATCTGGAACACATTCCTTCCTTGCCTCTGCCTCACACGCTTCCTTCAAGACATAGTTCAACCATGGCTTTCAAAATGGAGCTCTTCTCATTCTCCTCAATTACTAATACCCTTTTTCTCCCTACCTATATTATATTTACTCAACCTCATATTTCTTTTGTCCTTACTCTCTGTAGACATATATGTAGAAATTGTCCCCCTTGATAGAATGTAAGCCCCTTGAAAGTAGGGATGCTTGCATTTTGCTGTTTTTCTCCCCCCCCCCCCCCCAGATTCCACAGTTCTTTATTTCTGGACTTTGAGATAATTTTCCATCATGAGTCCACTGGAACTATCTTGGACCACTGTATTGCTAAGAAGAGTCAACTCTATCACAGTTGATGAAAACAAAATGTTGTTGATACAGTGTACAATGTTCTCCTAGTTCTGCTCATCTCACTGAGCATCAGTTCATGTAAGTCCTTCCAGGTTTCTCTGAAATCCTCCTGATCATCATTTCATTTTTTTTTAAATTGTAAAAGTATTTTTTTATTTTATTTTGCCGTTTTTCTATTCTTACCACTTCATACTAAAATGTAAACATTTGGAGGGCAGGGATGGTGTCTTACTTAACTTTGTCCTCATAATTGCACATAGTAGAGCCTTGGCAAACATTTCGTCAGTGAATATGTAAGCTGGACTAAAGCACTTAATGTCACCACTGAGGATCCATGCTGTTTGTCTCGGACTCAAGAAGGCTATGGGAGTCATTCTTCTTTAAGGCAGGTCTGTGTTTACTGACCACAGAACAGCTTGCAAGAGCTGAGCAGCCCTTTCCATTTCCACAAGGCATCAGCTCTTGTCAGTCCTGAAAAATAACAGCGCTGGGGAAATGTTTATTTTGCTACCAGATGCAAACAAAACTGTGAACAGCATAATGACTAGAGAGTTTCCTCTACCCCCTTGTGAACAACAGTTTGCACAAAGCAGCCGTTTCAGACTCCTGCAGCTCCTGGGTGGTATTTCTGTTGGCCCGCAGAGCCTGTGCCAGATCAGGAAACCACAGGCCCAGACACTGGTGAGCTTCAAGGATGTGTGGAAGAGGGGAAAGAATACTGAACTAAGACTGAGAAAACCTGGATCCTAGTCCTAGATTCACCAACTAGCTGTAGAAGACCCTGATCAATTGTTACTCAGTTTCTTTATCCTACTTATTCTGTTTGCTACATTCTCCTCCAAGTTGTGAGAATAAAACAGTTTAATATATATGAACTAAAAAAAAAAAAAAAAGCTAAATGAAAAGAGGGCAATTATTGTATTTCCTAAACGTCCAAAAAAGAAAAAAAAAGGACTCTGATGTATATGGTGAGAAAGCATCTTACATGAGAAATTGTAACATTTCTATATGTATATGTGCCCATAAACATACACATACAGATTGAATTCCTTTGGACCCCCAGAAAAAGGGATTCCTCACAATATCAAGGAGCAGACAGATGTCTAGTTCTCCTGATGAAGATATTTTGAGTCAAAAAAAAAAAAAAAAGCCAGAACAAATGTGGTTGACAGCACCAAGAGAGGGAAAAAGATAGAAAACAACTCTGGCACTATCCCTACTCCCCACTCCCAAGGGTCTCTGCATTCATGGTCCCCTTACTCTGACATAGCATTTTGCTGTTTTTCTATCCTTACCACCTTACCCTAGAATATAAACATTTAGAGGGCAGGGATGGTGTCTTACTAAACTTTGTCCTCATAATTGCACGTGGTAGAGCCTTTGTCCGACAAGGACGAAGTTCAGCAGGTTTCTAAAGACCCCCATCAGGATTTCTTGTTCTCAAATCCAAATACACAGGGGCTGATGCTTCTAAGAGGCATTTATATGAGGTAGTCAAGGTTGGATTATCCGACAGACCTATGAAGGTGTGCAGAAATTTAGCTAGTTTGGGTCCATCCTCTTGTTGGGGGCGAGAGGATTTATTTTTTTTTTACCTAAGTGCCTGGGGCACTGATGCTGTACTATCCCTCTGCTGTGATGTCTCTTCCTTTTCCTATTGATGAATTTCTTTGAGGTCCTTTATTTTGGGGACAGGCCTAGGCCAGTCATGCTTCCTTCTCCCAGCCATGATTCTAACTTTCTAGACTTCATCACCATGACCTTGTGGGGATACCTTTTCCCCTAGCTTTTTAGCTTCCTTTTATATGCCGTCTTTAGGGTGAAGGCTCCCTGATAGCAAGGACTATCTTTTTTTTTCTTCCTGTATTTGTATCCTCATTGCTTAGCACAGTATCTGGCATACAGTAAGGGCTTAATAAATACTTGTTGTCTCTTTTTTTGCCATAGGGCAGGGGATAAGAAGACAGAGATCTTTTAAAATGTTAAACTTAAATAGAAGCACAGGCCACTAATCTGTAGCTAAAGATCTCTGTGGGCTACATATTGACAGGTTTTGAAAATATGAAATTCTTTCTGTTTTATTGTATTTTTATTTATGTTGCTAAATATCTCCCAGTGACATTTTAATCTGACTCAGGCTGCATTCAGGAGTGTTGTAAGCTGAATGTTTGACACCTCTGCTTTAAAACATCCGTGAGTGCCAAGATCGGAAAGAAAATGGCAGAAGAGATAAAATAGTGAATGTTCCATCTCTTTGTCCCCCATTAAATAATTCTGGTCATGTTTTAGGAATGTGAAATTTCTTCTTTTATTGACACTATAAACTAACTTAATAAGGCCAACTGATCAATCAATACCAAACATTTATTAGGCACTGTGCTAAGTACTGGGGATACAAATCCAAATAAAAACAAAGATATTCCATGACCCGAAGGTCTTTGAGTAAAGGATGTGACTTAGGTATGTTGTCTTGGGAGTTCTTTGGGGAATATAGCTTAGACTTGATGGCTGCCAAGATCCTTCAGCTTTAGAATTCTATGCTTTTGTGGTACTATTGTTCAAATCCAAGTACCGTCGCTATCTATGGGAACTTGGGGGAGTCATTTACCTTCCATTAGGCTCAGTTTCCTTATTTGTAAAATGAGGGAGTTAATTTAGATGCTCCCCAAAGGTCCTTTCTCCTCTGGATCTATGATCCTTTGGGGATCAGGGTCATCTAGAGTAGGTTCTCTAGTGCAACATGCCACTAGGCCATGTTCTTGGCCTTGAGCTGTCCAATATTTTTATCAATGACTTGACTGAAAACATAAGGGCCATGCTTATCAAATTTGTTGATGACACAAAACTAGGAAGGGTTTACTGAATACAATGTTTGGTGGAAGCAAGATTCAAAATGCTCTTAACAGGCTAGAGAAGAAGGGGCCAAAATCAACAAGATTAAATGGAACATGGATAAACCTATAGCCCTGCATTTAAATTTAAAAAATCAATGGCATAACTACAGGATGCATGAAGGCTGCCAGGGCAACATTTCATGGGAAATGACTTGGTGATTTTTATTGACCTCAAGCTCAGTAGGAGCCAATAACATAAAGCAGACTGCTAAAACAAAACAAAAAGCCTAATGAGAACTTAAACTAATAGAAGTTTAATGTTCCAATCAACAGAAGTCTGAGCTGTACAATACACTGAACTATGAATCACCCTTTGGATTAGAGTCTGGTTCAGTCACCTCCAATGAATTACAGATGATAAGTCCTGAGGCCTTTTGGGATATAAGGCCAAAAGTATAACCTTGGTCAAGATCCTCTGATTCAACTGGATGTTTATCACTGATGCTAAGAGAGCATCCAAATCTCTAAAAAGCCAAGGATCATTTGATCAGTCTGATTCCCTTTTGAGAGATCTACTTCCAGTTGCTGACCAGGAATTTGTTCATTGTAAGTTCTTCACCTTTATCAGCAGGCCTTAACTGGGAACTTACTGGGTGAATGGAACTATGTCATTCAATCCACTGGCATTACTGGCAATATAATACCTACCATGTGCCAGGCACTCTGCTAAAAATGCAGAGAAAAGAAAAAACCCAAAGCAAACACAGCAAAAAACCAGTTTCCATTCTCAAGGAGCTCATAGATTAATGAGGGAGAAGACGGCTCATAACTATACAAACAAGATATAGAGAGAATAGATTGGGGGTAGCCTTAAAAGGAAGACACTAAGATAAAAGCAGACCAGGAAAGGCTACTTGTCTGAAAAGAAGGACTTTAGCTGGGGCTTGAAGGAAGCCAAGAAGTGAATCTAAGGAGAGAGAGAATTCCAGGCATGGGAGACAGCCAGGGAAAATGCTTGGAAGTGGGAGATGGAGTGGAAGGAATCTTAAAGGCTAGCCAGTCCAACTCTGTCTTTTATAATTGAGGTAAATAAGTCCCAGAGAGATAAGCTCAGAGCTACATGTTAAGACTGTAGTTAAGACTCTTCTATCAGAGTCTTGGTCTCTTAATTCCCTGTCTTGTGTGTGTGTGTGTGTGTGTGTGTGTGTATGTTTTCATGTTTCTTAGTCTTAAGAATCTTATAACACTGTAAGTACAAGGAAAGGAATCAGGAAAATCATGGATTTCCATTACTATTTGAGAGGTAATGTGGCATAAAGGATAGGGCCCTGAACTTGTAGTCAGAAGGACTTAGGTTCAAATACCATCTCTAACATTTACTATCTGTGTGACCTTGGGTGTCCCTTTCTTCATTTGCAGAATTAGGGGTTTGGACTCAGTGGCCCCAAAGGTCCTTTCAAGATGGAACCTGATGGTCCTAAGCTTTTCACTTATATGTTTCATACTCCCAAACTTTGTGTGCTATTTTCCCTGCTTCTTGTTGTTCAGACATTTTCAGTCATGTCTGACTCTCCATGACCCTATTTGGAGTTATTGTGGCAAAGAGACTGGGGGTGATTTGCCATTTCCTTCTCCAGTTCATTTTACAGATGAGGAAATTAAGGTAAAGAAGGTTAAGTGACTTACCCAGGATCATACAGCTAGTAAATGTCTGAGGCCAAATTTGAACTCGGGTCTTCTTGACTGCAGGCCCAATGCTCAATCCACTGTGCCACCCTAGCTGCTCCATATTTAATGCTCTAAGAATCTGCTTGTCATCCTTCCCCAGGGGCCATGCTAATATCCTCTATATCATTCCAATTTTAGTATATGTGCTGCTGAAGTGAGCATTACTTATCACTTCCAATTCTGCCACCCCTCCTTTCCCTCTCAGATGCTCAGCATGCCACGTGGACAATAGCATCTTGTAGGTATGGGATCTCAGTCCCCAAACATAAGGTTGGCTGCCTGACATTGTCTGTCTAAGATGATAAATTGCCCAAATGGGGACAGATTGCTAAGCACCGGGCTTGCCAAGAGCTCATTCTACTGTCTGGAGGTTCAGAGAGGAAAAGATTCCTCACTAGGGTGGATCTATAGTCAACACTTGATGCTATGATGTCAGTTTCAGAGAGAAACTGTCTTCCTAAGTTCTTGTTTCTGTCTAACTCTGGGTGGGGATAGAGGTTCCTGGGCCAGAGGTCTGAGGGTGAAGAACTGTTCATTCTCTGCTGAGGACTCAATCACCAGAGATGGGGTTCTAGCTGATTCTGGTAGTTTGGGCTTCAAATTGGCTCTCTAAATTCTTACCCTACCTCCGTGCCTAACACTGATCCTCCATGACAATCCTTTGAGAGTAGATCTTGGGGCAGCTAGGTGGCGCAGTAGATAGAGCACTGGCCCTGGAGTCAGGAGTACCTGAGTTCAAATCCGACCTCAGACACTTAACACTTACTAGCTGTGTGACCCTGGGCAAGTCACTTAACCCCAATTGCCTCACTAAAAAATAAAAAAGAGAGAGAGAGAGAGGAGATCCTAATATCACTCTTAGAAAATTCTATGTCAAGGGTACAAGGAAGAATTGAATAAAGTTTTGGCTTGAAATATGGAAATCCCCCAGGTAATTTCAAGTACAGGGCATTTCTTCTTCCCAAATCCTAAACAAAGTCCTGTCAATCAGGACCAATTAGAAATCTAGTTCCAGAAATGTAGCTACCTAGACACTAGGAACAGTCACTGAGGCTAGGCCTTTAGACTAAGTGTATCACAGGACCAGGGTCTCAGAACTATGTAGAGAATCTGCACATCCATACATAAAATACATATATACACAAATATAAGACATTGTTGGGGAATATAAATGAGGTAGAAGACATAAGACATTGAATCTAATCCTGCCTTGCAAAAAAATTAGGCACCATCCCCGCTTAAATATCTCTAGTGATGGTGGTGGTGGTGATAGCTAGCATTTATATGGCACTTTAAGGTTCACAAAGTATTTTGTATATATAATCACCTGGGATGTAGGTGTTATTGTTATTCCCATTTTAGATATGAGGAAACTGAGGCTGAGAGAATTTAAGTGAATAGACATTCTAAGTAAATGCCTGAGGCAGGATTAAAACCCATACATTCCAGATTCCGAGTTCAAAACTCTATTGATTGTATTCCCTAGCTGTCTCAAAAATAAATACCATTGGGGCAGCTAGGTGGCACAGTGGATAAAGCACCGACCCTGGATTCAGGAAGACCTGAGTTCAAATCCAGCCTTAGACACTCTACACCTTACTAGCTGTGTGACCCTGGGCAAGTCACTTAACCCTCATTGCTGCACCCCTGCCCCCCCAAAAAAAACCTATTCAGAAGAATTTATTACTGTATACAAAATAACAGCAATACTGTAAGATGATCTGCTGCGAATCACTTGCTTACTTTCAGTACTGCAATGATCCAAGACAACTCTGAAGGTCCTATGAAAAATGCAATCCATCTACAGAGAGAGAACTGATGGTATCTGAATACAGATTGAAGCATATTTTGTTTGCTAGTTTCTTCATCTGAAGTTTTGTTTTTGTCTGTTTTCTTTCACAACTTAGCTAATGTGGAAAGGTTTTGCATGACTGCTCATGTATAGCTTATATTGAATTGCTTGAGGGGTTTTTTGGGTGGGGGAGGGAGGAGGAAATAATTTGGAACACAAAGTAAAAAAATGATGTCAAAATTTGTATTTACATGTAATTTGGAAAAATAAAACTTTATAAAAATTTAAAAAATAAACACCATTTCCCCAAGACACTCCATTCAATTTGGAATAGCTTTAACTGTGGGAAAATGTTTCCTTACACTAGGGTGCTCTTTGAGGTAGTTGGGTGGTACAGTGCATAGGGTCCTGGGCCTGGAGTCAGGAAGACCTGAGTTCAAATCTGACCTCAGACACTTGCTGGCTATGTGAGCTTGAATAAGTCACTTAACCTTTATTTGTCTCAGTTTCCTCATCTCTAAAATATAATAGTACTTATCTCGTAGGGTTGCCATGAGGATCAAATGAGTAATGCCTGACACACAATATGCATTATATAAGTGTTAGCTATTGTGATATTATTAGTCAGCCCCACGGCAATCTCTACCTTCTGCTCCTAGTTTCATATCTTGGAAGTAAAGGAGAACATATCCAATCCATCATCTATGTGATAGACCACCATATGCTGAAGAGAGGCATTGTGCTCTCTTCTAACCCCCTCCTCACCCTGCATGAAGTCTACTCTCCTTAGGCTAAACACCTCTAGATTCTTTGATTAATCCTCATTTCCAATGAATTCGAGGCTTTCCTAAATTGAGATAGCCAGAACTGAACGTAAGACCCCAGGTGTAGTCTGACCCTGGCAGAACACTGTGGACAATCGTCTTATTCCTGGAGGCCATGACTCAGTTGTATTATTGGCTCTTTTGGCTGCACACTGTTGATTCATACCAAACTCATAGTCCACCCAAACTCCCAGATTGTTTTCTGACAAATTACCCAGTCTAACCATGTCTTCTCCATCTCGTCCTTATAAAACCAACTTTTTCAATCTAATTATAAGAACTTTATATTTATGCATATTAAATTTTATTTTCTTGCTTTTGGCCAAATATCCTGGCGTGTCAAGAATTTTCGGCATCCTGAATCTGTCATCCCGGGTGCCAGCTACGGATGATTTTCTACAGTCTAGACCTCCTCAGCTCCTTCCACTCACCCCCGTGTGGAATAGTCTCTGCCATGGACCGCAGTTATCAGTCTTTCCCCATTTGGTCAATTTATCATTTTAGACAGACAATGTCAGGCAGCCCACCTTATGTTTGGGGACTGAGATACCACACCTGCAAGATGCTGCCACTATCCATGAGGCACCCAAATCTGAGCTGAGGCAGCCATGCTGGAGAAGTGCTAGGCAACTTGGCTGAAACAAACGTCTCATTTGGGAATTTTGGTTTCTCTGTCTCTACAGTCACCCTTCACTGGGTGACCTCCTGCCTCTACCTTTCTATTTCTACCAATTATTGATGTGCTTTCTGAAACGTGTCACCCAGAGCTGAACACAGTATATGGTCAGACCAGGATAGAGTATAGTACAACCACCACCCCTCTAATTTTGGACCCTATATCACATAATGACAGATAAACAAAATTCATATGGTCCTAAGGAGAGAAACAGTAAAAACAGTTTCCCATCCTTCCTTGCCCCAGGATCCCCAAATAAGACAGGCCAGGAGGGGGTCAGTGCTATAGAACAGAAGGGCACATAATTGACTTGATGGGCTGACCCTGGGCATCTTTACTCCGGCAGGCTATGAGTCCTCTCTGTTTCATTCAGGAAGGTCAGAGTTTAAGGAGCTAGGCACCCCAGGCCCTGTTGATCGCATCCTCCCCACCTCCTGAGTTTGGCTCATCCCTTCTGGCAGAGGAGAAGTAGTGGTTAGGGTGGCACAGATGGGGTGGCAGATGGGAAGTGAAAGCGTAACATAGAGTTACCCGGGATAAAAACTATTCATGTGCAAAATTCATATGTTCCTATGCAGGGAAACTTAATGAAAACAATTGCAAAACGAACCAGTGGCACATGATGGGTAAACTGCCTCTGGCCTGGAAGCTGGCAAACCTAAGAGTAGTAATGGACCATCTGGGAATGGGGGCAGGGGGACCGAAGGAGGAAGAGGAATGGCAGAGACAGAGTAGGATGGAAAGAGACAGTAAGCAGACACAGGGGGCAGTGAGACAGAGAGAAGACAGAGAAAGAGAGAGATGCCAAGAGAGACATTCAAGTTAAGGTAGAAAAGAGACAGTGGGAAGCAGAGAAAGAGGCAGAAATATATATATATATATATATATATATATATATATATATATATAGAGAGAGAGAGAGAGAGAGAGAGAGAGAGAGAGAGAGACAGAGACAGAGACAGAGACAGAGACAGAGAGACAGAGAGAGACAGAGACAGAGAGAGAGAGATAGAGACAGACAGAGACAGACAAAGACAGAGACAGACAGAGAGAAGAAAGAGACCATGGGAAAGCCATAATGAGACATGGAAATAGAGAAGAAAACTAAGAGAGATCCCGAGAGAGACATTCAAATTAAGGTAGAAAAGAGACAGTGGGAAGCAGAGACAGAGACAGAAAAAGAGAGAGACAGAGAGAGAGAGAAAGAGAGAGACAGAGACAGAGAGACAGAGACAGAGACAGAGACAGAGACAGAGACAGACAGAGAGAAGAAATAGAGACCATGGGAGAGCCATAATGAGACATGGAAATAGAGAAGAAAACTAAGAGAGATCCCGAGAGAGACATTCAAATTAAGGTAGAAAAGAGACAGTGGGAAGCAGAGACAGAGACAGAAAAAGAGAGAGACAGAGAGAGAGAGAAAGAGAGAGACAGAGACAGAGAGACAGACAGAGACAGAGACAGACAGAGAGAAGAAATAGAGACCATGGGAGAGCCATAATGAGACATGGAAATAGAGAAGAAAACTGAGAGATCCCAAGAGAGAAATTCAAAGTAAGGTAGGAAGGAAACAGTGAGAAACAGAGAAAGACAGAAAGACAGAAACAGAGAGAGAGAGACAGAGACAGAGAGACAGAGGAGAGACAGAGACAGAAAGGGGAAGACAGTGGGTGGGCCGCTCTCCTTCCTGATTTTTTAGAACACCATGGCCTTGTTTTCAGAGTTTGTCTGCTCTGAAAAGCTTGGAAAGACTTGGAGAATTATCAAGTCCAATGAAAAAAGCTTCTACAAAGTGCTGTCTCTACCCAGGATGAGTTCATACTCATTCTGTAATTGGGTATCACACAGGAACAGGACCGTGTGAAGCTTCCAACCAAAGGCCTACTGCAGAGTCCTCAGAAATAATTTCAAGAGAGGCGGTGGGAGAGCATCTGCCCACACGCTCCTCTGCCCACAACCAAGGCGGCATGCTCCTTTCTCCACTAATTGGCCACATTTACAACTTCAGCTCAGGAAATCAACATGGGGTGGCCTTGGGTAGCCTTCCTGACTCCATCAGTGGAAGGCAGATTAGGCCTGGCTCAGGGGCCAGGTGTCTATTCCCAATAAGTCTTTGGCCTAGTTCTTAGAATTGGAATCCTCATCTGCCCTCTCTCAGCCACCGGCTCCCCTGGGCTCCTCTGTGCCATGTTCATGGACTCCCAGGCACAAAAGGGACTGGGGCATGTTCTCTCCCTCTTTTTTTTTTTTTTTGGGTGAGTCATTTGGGATTAAGTGACTTGCCCAGGGTCACACAGCTAGTAAGTGTCAAGTGTCTGAGGCTGGATTTGAACTCAGGTAAGGATGAACTAGGTTAAAAGGCTGGACTTAGGAACCATGAATACCATTTACCCGAGCAGTTACGCTGGCAGGATTGCAGGGACAGAGGGCACCAGTGGGCACCATCTCTACTTCCCTTCACACAGTTTCACTCTTCCCAAGTTACCTATTGTGATGCACACTCATGATTAAAGAGCTTTAGTTCCTTTTGTAGGCTCCTCCTTCTTAGATTGTACTACTTTGCTTTCTAGAGTAGAATGTAAGCTCCTTCAGGGGCACAAGATTTCATTTTTGTCTTTGTGTCTCTGGAATCTTTTTTTTTTTTCCAATTTTTTTTTTTTTAACACGGGTTTTTGTTGTTCTTTTTGGCGGGGCAATGAGGGTTAAGTGACTTGCCCAGGGTCACACAGCTAGTAAGTGTCAAGTGTCTGAGGCTGGATTTGAACTCAAGTCCTCCTGAATCCAAGGCCGGTGCTTTATCCACTGTGCCACCTAGCCGCCCACTGTCTCTGGAATCTTAATGCATAGCAGGAACTTCCTTATTGATGGAGAGAGCCCAGAGCCTACAGCAGCTACACCTAAGGGCTAATTTGGGTCTCTATTTTGGATATTTCTGGACTCAGCATCTAAATAAGGGGAACAGAGAAAGGGAGGGAGCTAGACTCAGTCTTATAAATAAGTACCAGCTAACAATTTGTTTTAAACGGTTAATTTCCTGCTATACTGAGAGCCAAATAAAAGATACCTTCTTTCCTTCTGGTCTACCATTAATGTCTCAGACCCTAATTATGGAAGACAGGAGGCTGTTTGACAGATCAGGTCAATCCTCTCCCAAATACAAGCTGAATGTGATTTAAAAAAAGAAACATACCTGTTTTCTTACACCTTATTCCCCACCACATCACACACTCTTCACTGACCTCCTGACTGTTACATGAACAAGACATCTCCATCTCTCAGCTATGGGCATTTTTTCTGACTGTCCCCCATGCCTGAAATGTTCTCTCTGCTCATCTCTGCCTCCTCTCTTCTTTTGAGTCCCAGTTAAAATCCCACCTTCTACAAGAAGCCTTTCCTGATCCCTCTTACATCTAGTCCCTTCCCTCTGGTGATTATCCCCAACATATCCTGTATATGGATTGTTTGCACACAGTTATTTGCATGTTGTTACCCCTATTAGATTGTGAGCTCCTTGAGGGAAGGGACTATCCTTTGCCTTTCTCTGCATACACAATGTTTGGTGCAAATCCTGCCAAATAAATAAATACTGACTGACTGACTTTTCAGCTATAGGCTCCCTTTGGAAGGTAACAGAATTTTAAAAGTACCAAGAAAACAAAAGCCCAGGGATACATGGAAGAAAATATTATGAGAGCTATAACTTCCATAAGTTGAAAAATAAACATACTCAAAAAAACTCCTATCATCCTTGTATCTACATTTCCTTGGAATAATGCTTTCAAATTTGGTTACACCCATATCATATTTTGATAAATAAGGATGGATTTCCCCTTTCCTCTCAACAGATCAGAACAGAATATTGCATTTCTCTTTTTAACTTTGTCTGACAGATGAGGAAAGGAGAGTCAAAAGAAGAGCTTCTACTGATGGGAAATTTCCTTTTAAAATGTTTCCCACTGAAATTTTCTGTTCCTTTAAAAGGGATAATCTACTTTGATAGAGAAGAAAAAGCCTCACTGAGGAGTATGGCTTAGCCTCAATTTAAAACAAAACAAAACAAAACAAAAACAAACTTTGAAAGGTAATGGCATCCCCATGGAAGTCTGTGGTCCAGTAAGTTCCTAACTCACAGGGCAAAGAAAATATATGTAGGTTATCCTAGGAAATAAAGACAGGAAGTCAGTCATAGCAGTCTTATTGATGAGGTTTAGGGGAGACTGGGAGGAAAAAGCAAGGGAATGCTCCATGAAACTTAGAGATTTAAAAAAAAGAAATTCTCATAGGTCTGAGTAGGGTTTGGTATGACCCTTCTTTAAGGAAGGAGAATAGGTCAGGTGCTGTAGAGGTACCTGGGATTGAAATTGCATATCTATAACCATGATGTTTACATCAATCTTCTACCTTCAAAATGGGATGTTAAACGCCATAGTATGATTCATTCTTGTTCTAGCCTCATCTGAATGGTTTCACTTCTGTTACAGAGATTATCCAATGAAAACTAAAGATAACATTAAGTACCTCACTTTAGGAGAAAATCTTTAGTGTAATATGGATGAATAGTTATTTTTTCCCTTAATAAGCAAAGCAAAACAAGGCAGGGAGAGATAGGAAAAGGACAAGGAGGTGGAGGATGAGGAGGAAGAGAAGGAGAGAGACAGAGGGACAGAGAGATATAGGAGCTAGAGGGGGTAGGGAGAAAAAAAGGGAAAGAGGTAGAAAGAAACAACTACACTAGGCTGATTTCTGCCCTGGGGTAGAGCCACATACCTATATCCCATTCTCCCATCAATCTACTTATCTACCTGTCCCATCCATCCATCCATCCATCCATCCATCCATCCATCCATCCATCCATCCATCCATCCACCCACATACCTGATGGGATAGTCAGCAGCACTGAGGTTAATGAAGAAGTCCCATGGCCAGTCTGTCATCTCCATCAAGTCCCTCATGCTCTGGAGGTAGGTGGACAAGAGGCTGGCACCCCCCCAGATGGTGGCCATTCTCCAGGAGGTCACTCGCACATTTTGGTACTGGCCAGCAAACCGGAGCACTTGTCGATGCAGATAATTGGACCTCTTTTCCAAGAAGAAAAAAAAGAACCATTCAGCATCATGTAAAACACAATGACATACTTCTACATCTTCTATTTCCTTCTAGCACATTAGACTTTCCAAAAAATCTGTTCTTTCTAATCGATTAATTCTAGCTTAGCATCCTTAATGAGGTTAAGCTGTGGCCCCAAGGTGGAGAGAATTTAGAATGAAATCTGGGAATTCAACAATAAATATATGACAGCTACCCCAGAGTATGGAGTCTTACCACCCTTCCTGCCTCCTCCTACCTGCTAAGAAGCAGGTCCCCTCAGAGTGGGTTAATTTGAACATTCCAACCACCTCCTTTATTTCTTGACTTCTTATGATAATGCCAGTTCACATGCACTTGACTTAGCTAGCTATTTCCATAAAACATGAGAAAAAGGGGCATATAAGTGAAACAAACAAAACACATTTTAAAGATACCCTTCTCCCACTATTTAATAGGCTCTATATTACAGGACAAATGTTGCAGATGGAGAAAGAACAGTGGCTTTTCCTATGGGCAACTTTCATGATGGGAGGAAAAGATAAGTGATGGATAGGTTGTCAGAGACAGATAGATTGGCAGATGGTGAAACAGAAAATTTGTAACAGGTGATGTATTACCTTGTCAACGTGGATATAATAAAAATGGTCCTTATGGTAAATAGCCTTAAACATGCGCTGGAGCTGCCGAGATGCACGGCCATGTACCACCAAGACAAAAGCGATCCTGATGGGGTTGGCAGGCATGTACTCCACCGAGTCCTCATCCCACCGCACGTTGTTGTTGGCTTTGCCTGTAGAGAAATACAAGAGATCACAGGGGTGGATGTGTCCACAGGGCTGTAGAAATCTGGGGGGCTACAGAAGATTTCTTCTCCTAGACCATTTAATCAAAGAACATTTGAGTTAGGGACCTTAGAAATCACCTGGGTCAGATGACATGGTGAAATAGATTGAAGACTGGACTTAAGGAGAGGTAGGTTCTAGTCCTAATTCTTTTTGCTGTTGTTGTTGTTAATTAAAAAAAAAAGTTTCAAATTCTCTCTTTCCCCTTCCCCCACCCATTGAGAAGACAAGAAATATACATTATTCATACGAAGTCATGCAAGCCATATTTTCACATTAGCCATGAAAGAAAAGAAAAAAGAAAAGAAAAAGAAAAGAAGGAAGTAAAAGAAAATCTGCTATAATCTGTGCTCAGAGTTCATCAGTTCTTTCTGTGGAGGTAGCTAGCATTTTTCATAATAAGTCCTTTGGAACTGTCTTAGATCACTGCATTGATCACAGTCCTTCACAGCTGATCATCATACAATGTTGCTGTTACTGTGTACAATGTTCTGGTTCTGCTCACTTCACTTTACATCAACTCATACAAGTCTTCCCAAGGTTTTATGAAACCATCTCCTTTATCATTTCTTATAGCACAATAGTATTTTAAGATAATCACATACTGCAACTTGTTGTCATTCCCCAATTGATGAGAATCCCTTCAATTTCCAATTCTTTGCCACCACAGAAAGAACTGCCATAAATATTTTTGTACATTTGGGCATTTTTTCTTTTTAAAATTTCTTTGGGGTACAGTCCTCATAGTGGTATTGCTGGGTCAAAGGGTATGCATACTTTTATAGCCCCTTGGGGGCATAGTTCCAAATTACTCTCTAGAATGGCTGGATCAGTTCACAACTCCACCAACAGTGCATCAGTGTCCCTATTTTTCTACATCTCAAGCATTTGTCATCTTTTTCTTTTCTTACCAATCAGATGGGTATAAGGTGGTATCTCAGGATGTTTTAATTTGCATCCAGTCCCAGGTCTCTCATTCACTAGTTGTATGGATGTGTGAAATGTCGTGTGAAATGACTCTGAGCAAGTCATTTTTACCACACTGGGCCTCAATTTCCTTATCTAAAAAATAATGGTGTTGCACTAGAGGATCTCTAAGGTAACTTCCAGCTTATAATTGTTTTGATTCTATGACATTTCCAAGATGAGCCTGAAAACCTGCTGGCTAATCTTTAAATCAGCTTCAAAATACCTCTTCCCCAATATTCCTCACCCTGACAAAGGCAGGGATGATGGAAAAGCACCATATTTGTTCAATTTGTTCAACTATTTCCATTGCTTCGACTGGTTTCCATCGAGTCTGAGCTAATCTCTTCTAGGCCCTGAGAAGGTAGGGCTCCCACATCTTCACAGTCTCTGAACCCTCTTGCTCAGGTCATCTGTACTGTCTATCCTGTCACAAATAATTTTCTTTGTTTTGGCTAAAAAGAGATCTGGGTCATCTGGGAAGCAGGCAGTGGCTGTCCCACTCCACTTACCCTCTCCCCTTCTTTCTAAATTAATACCTGACAAATGGCAGGTTCTATGAAACTTAAGCAATAACTGAGGTAGGAAAAAAATCACATTTTTCACTAAAATGCATTTTTAAATGATGACGATTTTTGCAAGTTTTATTTGTGTGTCCAAAATCTCCCTATCACAAAGTCCTTCTATCACCTGGTAAAAATGTCTATTATTACTGTTACTGAATTTCTTAGAGAAAATCCATTTCTTAAAGTGATAGTATTTTGGAGTTTCAAGGAAGAGTGGGGCAAATTCAATTCAATTAATATTGAATGAAGGAATAACTACTCCATATAAAACGATGTGCTAGATACCAACAAAAAGAGAGTACTGCCTACCTTTCAATAGCTTATAATCTAATATAATAGTAGAGATTAAGCTATAATAACAATAACAACAACAACAACAACAACAACAATAATAATAATCAGTACCTAGTCCAATCTTATCCATTCCAATCCAATCAGTATTTACCAGGTATTTGCTACCTTCACAGTTTTTGCCTCTATATCACCTCAGTGTCTCTCCACCCCCCCATCCCCCACAAGTGGGCATGCACACACACTACTTACACTTAATAAATGCTTCACATATGCCTGCTGATTGATTGGGGATTTTAAAAAATGGCAACATGGAATATTACCATTCATCCTGCATCCCCTTAAAGGTCTTCTAAGAAGAACTCTCGGTTCCCTTGAGTCAGGCTAATTCAAACATTCCAATTGCCCCTTTATTTCTTGACTTCTTATAATAATGTCAGTTCAGTTGCACGTTGAAAGCTACAGTGATTATTTCTTGTGATTTGATTGCTGTAGGGAGTTCTCTGTGAACATCTTCCTCTAACAAAGATCAGCTGCTTCTCTGCAAAGTTTTTGAGAATTGTTTGGAGGCACTGAGATGTTTAAATGACTTGCATAGGATCACACAGATAGACTATTTCAAGACTTGAACTGAGGTCTCCACACTAAAGTCACCTTTCTTTCCACTACACTATGCTGTCAAATAGGTTCCTGGAATTTATTTTATCTATTTTATTTTATTGGAGGCAACTGGGGTTAAATGACTTCACTAGGAACATACTGCTTGTAAGTGTCTGAGACTGAAATTGAACTCAGGTCCTCCTAATTCCAGGGCTGGTGCTCTATCCACTGTGCCTCCTAGCTGCATCTCAGGTTCTTGGAATTTAAAGATTAAAAAATAAAACAGGGGGCAGCTAGGTGGCACAGTGGTTAGAGCAACGGCCCTGGATTCAGGAGGACCTGAGTTCAAATCTGGCCTCAGACACTTGAGACTTACTAGCTTCCAGCTTATAATTGTGTGACCCTGGGCAAGTCACTTAACCCTCATTGCCCCGCAAAATAATAATAATAATAAAATAAAAACAAAATAAAATAAAACAAAATACTCAAATAGTCCCTGCCTTCAAAAAGTTAGTATTCTAGCATCATACAGGTAAATATATCAATGGTATTTTGAGGAGATAGAGATAACTCACAACTACCAAGACTGTGAAAGGCTTACTATTTCCTGGCAAATGAGTTGAGATTTAAAGGAAGTTAGGGATGCCAAAAAGGCAGAGGTGAGTAGGGAGTGCCTTCCAGGAACAGCAGACAACCCCTACAAAGGAACATGGGCTGCAGATTGAGTTGAAGGAGAGCTACAAGTCAAGTTTTCTTCTGGGAATAGGGAATGTGCCCAGGGAAACCAAATACGACCAAATCAGTAGAATAGTAGAATCTCAGGTTAAAAATAAAGCTAACACCACCCTGGGGTTATCCGGTCTGGGGAGCAGTGGAAGCAATGTCAGACTTAAAAAAAACACAGTCAGTCTTGGGGCATGCATATTTTAGAAGGAAAGAAAGAAAGAAGAAAAGGAAAGATGGAAGGGAGGGAAGGGAGGGAGGGAGGGAGAACAGAAGGAAGGAAGGAAGGAAGGAAGGAAGGAAGGAAGGAAGGAAGGAAGGAAGGAAGGAAGGAAGGAAGGAAGGAAGGAAGGAAGGAAGGAAAGAAAGAAAGAAAGAAAGAAAGAAAGAAAGAAAGAAAGAAAGAAAGAAAGAAAGAAAGAAAGAAAGAAGAGGAAAAAGGAGGGAGGGAGGGAGAGAGAGGGGAAGAGAGAAAGAGGGAGAGAGAGACAGAGACAAAGAGACAGAGACAGAGACAGAGAAGCAGAAAAGCAGGGCAGGCAAGTGAGTTGAGCCACATAGAGGAGGTGGGTGGGAGTGCGACATGGCAGGGATCCAGGCTCCTTCCTTTCCCGTACCCTCTCAGAAACCAAAAAACAAACCCTCATTTCCTGAGGATGGGCCCAAGGCTTGTTGTAGTTGTAACTAAAGTGACCTGAACTGCTTCCTTTATTTATATGCCACATTCCACCCTCAATGCCCCACTACAACCACTTTAGTCTCTTTGCTCTCTGCCTTACAGCCTTCACCAGAGCATGGGTACAAGGGAGTAAGGTGGAAGGAAGAGATGTAGCTCAGACACTATCATTTCCCAGCTCTGTTGCCAATGGTAATTTTTCTATTTTTGATCCAGGGCTCCAGTTTCTGTAACAACCTTTCCCAGAAGCTGCACTAAAGCCGAAGAGTTAAAAGTGAGGCTTAACCTCAAAGGAAGGGGTCTGGATGGAGAGGCTTGCTTGTGCTGATGTGCTGGCTTTCACACACTCACATGAGCTCTTCAGGTTCTCCTTGGAAGTTTCATCACGAGATAGGAGGAATGAATTCCTGAAAAGGATCTCACCAGCATCTTACAAAACTTTTCTGTGGAATACACTGGGTAAAATGGGGAGAATCTACTTTTTTTTTTTTTTTAGTGAGGCAATTGGGGTTAAGTGACTTGCCCAGGGTCACACAGCTAGTAAGTGTTAAGTGTCTGAGGCTGGATTTGAACTCAGGTACTCCTGACTCCAGGGCCAGTGCTCTATCCACTGCGCCAGCTAGCTGCCCTGAGAATCTATTTGGGATCAGAAAAGAAAACAAAACAAATGACTCAGCTGCAGTCTCTTAAACATCATTATCATGAAAAACCTTGGGATGTCTTGCCAGCTTCTTGGAGCTACAGGAGGGCAGTGGATGGGCTCAGCCTCCTCATTCTATGACTGTGGGACTGCGGGGAAGCCACTTCAATTCTCATGGTCTTTTTACTCATCTGTACCATGAAGAGATTATCTCCAGGCACCCTTCCAGTTCTTAATCTATGATCCTAGGAAAAGCTATGCTAGTCACATTTTTAATTAGGTTCTCTTGGAAGTAATGAGGGAGGGAGGAAGAGAGAAGAAGAAGAAGAATTAGAAGAAGAAGAGACAAGGATCAAAGGGAGGGTATGGCTTTGGAAGAACTTTAAGAATTATGAGTTGGGGCAGCTAGGTGGCGCAGTGGATAAGCACCGGCCCTGGATTCAGGAGTACCTGAGTTCAAATCCGGCCTCAGACACTTGACAATTACTAGCTGTGTGACCCTTGGCAAGTCACTTAACCCCCATTGCCCCGCCAAAAAAAAAAAAAAAAAAAAAAAAGAATTATGAGTTGGTAGAAGTGGAAATAGTCTGGGTCTGAGGGGATTAAGACACTAGGGTTTTAGCCCCAGTTCCAAGGTTACTACTACTTTACAAGATTGTAGACATGCTCATTTCTAAGATATAAATGCTTACATTGAAAATTTAGCAGTCAGTGAGCTGGTTAGAGCTGCCTCCATCATGCCCTTAGCTACAACTATCAATATTTACCAATTCAGAAATTAAAAATGTAATACAGAAGGGGCAGCTAGGTGGCACAGTGGATAAAGCACCAGCCCTGGATTCAGGAGTACCTGAGTTCAAATCCGGCCTCAGACCCTTGACACTTACTAGCTGTGTGACCCTGGGCAAGTCACTTAACCCCCATTGCCCCGCAAAAAAAAAAAAAAAAAAGTAATACAGAACATTAATTTTGACTTCATGGACCTCCTAAACAGTCTTGGGGACCCGCTGGGGTCCCAGACCACACTTTGAGAACTACTTACCTAGAACATTGACAGGTTAAGTGACTTGCCAAGGGCTACATGGCTAGTATTGTCAGAGACAGGACCTGAATACAGGTCTTCTAGACTCTGAGAACAGCTCTTTATCCATTAAAGAAAAATAAATAAACATGAAAATAACTTACTATGTTCAGTGAATAGAGGATCAGGCTTGGAGTCAGGAAGATCTGAGTCCAAATTCAACCTCAAGACACTTATTAGTTGTATGAACTTGGGCAAGTAACTTAACCCCTATAATATGAAGAGGTTGAAATAAGATGGTTTCTTCCAGGTATAGATCTTATGATCTGATGGTGTAACACACCAAGGCATGGCAGATAGCATCCTGGACTTGGAATCAGGAAAACTGGTATTCAAATCTAGCTTAATACTTACTGTTTGACCACTAAGCAAACCATTTCATCTCTGTTGTGACTCAGGCACCTAGGAATTATGTACTTCTAAGTCATGAAGAGGTTGGCACCTATCTCAGTGGAAGTAGGGGTGGGTGAAGGTATCATACACTGAGGAAATCAAGGATCCTATTTTTACACAGTAACATCATTTGATTTGCCATTTAATAATTCTTACTCCAGCACCCAGTACAAGGCCTGCTGTGTAGTAGGCCTTATTGTTTGACTACTCCATAAGAGTTTGCTCAGTCCCTAACCCCAGAGCTCAACAGTTCCTCCTTAAACTATATCATCTCCCAGGGTTGTATGTTTTTGCTACTCCTTGATGCTCTCACATAAACATCCTCAAGAAAAATTGCCATTTGTGCCATTTGCACCAAACCAAAATTAATCACCAATATGAAGGAGGCACTCAACCCACGAGTCCTCTCTATCAACAAAGACCTTCGTAGTCTACTGAAGCAGCAACAAGGCTTTTTCCAGCTAACATCCAAACAGCAGAGAGTCCTTTCTGACTTAGAAACCAGTGGGTTGCCAGTGCTTTTGAAACTGGACACAGTGGAGGTAGAGACTGTGTAAAAATGTGGCTTTTAGCCTGAAGTTCACAGCTAGAATTTCATCACTAGAAAGGTGGTAGAGTAATGGTAAAAATCACTGCTCTAGAAAGGAAGAGTTTCCTAAAACTAGTTGAGTTAGTTTGAGTTGTATTTTACCTCAAAGTGCCTCATTTCCCTCATCTGTAAAATAGGAACCAAAGTACCTAGCTCTCTTCTTTCTCCTCTTCCTTCTTCTCCTCCATCATCATAACCACATTAGCTAGCATTTAGGTATCATTTTGAAGTTTTCAAAAGCCCTTAAGTGTAATAAAACTGGTTTTGAAAAGTACAAAGCACTCCACAAATATTGCCAATGACAGTCCGAAGGGAAAAGTCTTGCAGATTCTCATCTGCTGCTGGCTTGTGGTCTGTATGTTCCTAAAAAATAAACAGAAGGGCACCTAGGTGGCATAGTGGATAAAGCACTGGCCCTGGATTCAGGAGTACCTGAGTTCAAATCTGGCCTCAGACACTTGACACTTACTACCTGTGTGACCCTGGGCAAGTCACTTAACCCCAATTGCCTCACCAAAAAAACAACCCCCCCAAAAAACCCCCAAAACCCCCCAAAATAAACAGAAAACCCTAAACACCCACTGGTTAGGTAGGTGCTTAAGCCCCAGAAAGTAACATTAGTTTTAAGAAACTTACAAACTAGTTGGGGAGACAAGATTAATATGTGGGAAACAATAGTGAGTAAATAGAAAGGTTGCGCAAGACAAAGAGTAAATGGCCTAGGGGTCTGAGTGCTAGGTTAGGAATTCTCTGGTACTTACTACTTGAATAACTCTGCTCAAGTCACTTAACCTCCATCTGCCTCAGTTTCCTCATTTATGAAATGGGGATGATAATAGCATGTACCTCATAGGGTTATTGTGAGAGTCAGATGAAATACAGCTTTGAGCTATACTCTTGCCAGCTATTATGATTTTTTAAATCATAATAGCTAATATTCACATAGAACTATATGCCATGCCCTGTGCTAAGTGCTTTATGATTATTATTTCACTTGATCCTCACAACCCTGAAAGGTAGGCGCTATTATGAATTTCACTTTACAGTTGAGGAAACTGAGGCAAAAGTTGTGAGTTGCCCAGGGTCAAACAGCTAGTAAGTGTCTGAGGCTGGATTTGATCTCAGGCTGAGCACTTGATGATCCACTGCACCACCAGCTGCTTCTGTTGGACAATCTGGATTAGAATTCCAGCTTTGGACATATTTGCACATCTTTTTGGACAAAAGGTCCATCTCTCTGCCTCAGTTTCCTCTTCTGCAAAATGAGAGGAATATTGGGCCACCCTTCGACATTTTATGCCTCTCTTTTTTTTTATACTAGTCAAATGATTTTCTATATTAATCATCACAGCTTACATCAGTAAAACACGATTCAGATGAACAAAGTGCTTTCTTCGAAATAGGCCTGTGAGGTAAATAGTGTAGATATCCTCATTGTGCAGATGAGGGAAATAAGGCACTGAGAATTCCTTGGCCTGCCCATGCTTCCATAGCTGAATAACCATTGGAGCCAGGATGAGCTGTACTCAGAGACTTCGGTGCTTTTTTTTGAGCATCAGAAGCTTTTTCTGAAGGCTCTGTCAAATGCCCTAGGGAACTGTTGTTGCTGTTAAACCAATGTTGTCAAGCCATTTTCAGTTTGGTTTAATGAGAAAGGTGGGGAGGGGGAAGAGTATATTAAACAAAATTAAGCTGCTGGGGGAGGTAGAGAAAAGACTTTATTTTTTTTGTTTTTGAGAAAGATATGGGAGAGCTAGAGTCAGGATAACAGAGATGGCCTGAGCCAGCAAACATCTAGGTAATGCAGTCTACTCAAAATGAGTCAAAAAAAATCCCTGTGAATTTCTCTAAATTGCTAGAGATGTCCACTTCCTTGTCTCAGTATTCACCAAGCTATACAGAGTTGGATAAATCTGGCTGACATATTTAATGCTCATCACATGCTCCTTCTGTTGTTTCTGGGCATGTAGCATTAAAAAATTCCACTGTGCTTCTAGAGGAATCCCACCCAACTGCTTAATCAGAGGTCACTGGACTGTGCACAAAATGTTACCAGACACTGCCTAACCTTTGATCCAGCAATACCACTGCAAAGTCTAGAGAGATGAAAGAAAGAGGAAAAGATCCTATATACACAAAAATATTTATGGCAGCTCTTTTTTGTGGTGGCAAAAAAACTGGAAACTAAAGGGATGCCCATCAATTAAGGAGTGGTTAAATAAGCTGTGTTATAAGAATGTGATGAAGTCCTAAAATTTTGTAAGAGATGAGATGATTTCAGAGAGACATGGAAAGATCATGAGATGATTTCAGAGAGACATGGAAAGATCTGTATTAACTGATGTAGAAGGAAGTGAACAGGAACGGATGAACCATTTACACTATAACATCAATCCTATAAAAAATGAAGCAATTTTGAGGACTTTTACAAACTGATGAAGACTGAAATGAGCAGAACTAAGAAAACAATTTACACAGTAAGGAGACTAGAAAGACAAGTAACTTGGAAATCTATAAGAACTTTGACTGATACAAAGTCCATCTTTGATTCTGGAAAATCAGTGATGAAACATACTATCCATTTCCTGAAAGAAGTGATATATTTAGGGTGTTGAATGACATATGTGTATATGTATACATACATGTATGCATATATCTATATGTATATAGCTAATGAGCGAATTTGTTTTGCTTGACTATGCATATTTTTAATAAGCATCTTTTCTCTTTTTCCCCAATGGAGTGAACAGCAGAAAGTAGAAAAATATTTTTTTTGTTAATTAAAAAAAAACTAATATATAGAGAGTGAAGCAACAGATGTAGAATGTTGCATTCATTTGTAGATAAGGTCACTGTATTACTAGTTTTGTTTAATTATTTTATTTTGTTGTAAGCAACCTCTCAGGAAGAGGGTGCGTGTATGTATGTGTATAAATATTTGTAATATAAAAACAAATCAATAAAACTCAAAAAAAAAGTTTATCTTTAGACTTTCCACTTAGCTGTAGGTACACTGACCCACCCTAAGGTGGGTTACTAAATAAAGTAAGAGAAAATCTGGCCACCTCTTAGAATAGCACCACTTCTAGTGTGGTTTGAAGGGTATACTATTCAACAGAGCTGTGTATACTGCAGAAAGGCTATATGTATTCTGCTGTTCCCAGATATGATGGCTTTGTCTCTAAACTGTTTGCCTGAAAAGCTCAAGAAGTCTACTCATTCACCCTTCCAAATCTGTTTTGGCACTGTATCCTAAAGACCAGGGAGTCTCTACATCTGACATGACTAAAACCTTCTTTCTCTTCTATTGCCCTCCCCCATTAATATCCCTGAGAGAAGGAACTACCTTGCCTTTCTATTTTTATCCCCATCACATAGCACAGTGCTTTACACATAATAAGCACTTAATAAATGTCCTTTTTCTCTTTCTTCCTTTCTCTTCCTTTTTTTCCTTTCTCTCCCCTTCCTTCCTTCCTTCCTTCCTTCCTTCCTTCCTTCCTTCCTTCCTTCCTTCCTTCCTTCCTTCCTTCCTTCCTTCCTTCCTTCCTTCCTTCCTTCCTTCTCAAACTCCTCCAACCTCAATTTCAAAGGACCACAGCTTCTGAAATGCCGGGCCAATTTGGTGGCAAAGAGAAGTGTTGGGAATTTCCCATACAGCTTTCCTTAGCTGCTTTGTGGTTCTATGGGAGAACAGTGGTTGCTCTTAATATTGATGCTCGGGGAGTGGGAAATGGAGCTGGGGTAGGGGTGGGGGGTTGAGTGGGAGCAGGGCCAACATCAAGAGGCAGTGTGAATTTGGAGTCTGAAGATCTATATCCAGATTCTGGTCCAGCTACTTTTTATCTGTGTGGCCTTGACTCTTTATTTCTCAGCTTCCTCTTCTCTAAGATGAGCGGGCCAGGCTACATGATCTCTGATATCCCTCTCAGCTCTGAATCCTAAGACGTTTCTTACTGATTCATATCAGGACTTTATTACAGGTCAATGGTTCTCAAAGTAAAGTCTGTGGACACCCTCTCCCACCCCTCCAGACTCCCAAGATTCTTTCAAGGGGTCTGCAAGGTCAAAACTATTTACATAATAATACTAAGACATTTAATTTCTAATACAGTAAATATCAATAAACATAAGGCACACAAACAAAAACTTCCTTGGGGTCCTCAATAAATTTTAAGAGTATAAAGGGATCCCAAGACCAAAAACGTTTGAGATCCACTGAAAGAGGCCTAGCTAGATTTCATTGGGGTGCTTTGGACCTAGATATATCTAAATCCATGTTAAAAATGAGCCGTGGTATAATGGGATTCTACTTAACTAACCACAAACATTAAAATTAGGGAACTGTAGCCATAGCATTTGTGATGACTGTAGTCAGCCCTAAAAACAGCCCTGGGTGCTTGTTGGCAAGACATATTTTAGGGTGGGCACAGGGAAATGAATGCTGACTTCATGTATGGTATTTCAATGCCTGCCAGGCTCTTGGGAGTATCCCTCCAAAGTACATAAGTCTCTCTCATACAAGACCAGAAACTTGACCAATTAATCAGTCAATCAGCAAGCATTCTTTAAAATTTTTTTTTTCCATAAGCATTCTTAAAGCATTTACTATGTACCAGACAATATAGTAACTGCTGGGGGGAATAAAGAAGGACAAAAATAAGGTTCGTGCCCTCAAGTAGCTCTGTCAGTGTTCCAGGTCAGTGATTCCCAAGGTGAAGTAGGGGATTAGACCTGGAAGCCAAGGCAGACATGACTACTCAGTCATTATTATAACTAAGGTTGTATTTACAAGTCTATATAATAGAAACATCCAACAGGTACAAAAAGAAATATCCTGTTGCCAAAAAAAAAGTCCCCCTCATTGTCTTTTATGACATCTTAAATTCTACCACTGAACAGTCATTTCTTTGGGTTTCAGAGACTCTTCAATATCCCAAATGGAAATGAAATTGAGAAAAAGGCATTATATCTGAAATGTAAAGATCCAGGTTCAAATTCTGGTTGTCTTCCTTCCTATGTGACCTTAGGCAAGTCACTTTATGTCTCAGTTGTCTTCTCTGTAAAATGAGGGACCTGGGTTAGATGGGCTCTAAGGCCACTTCTATTTCTAGTTGTTTCAATTCTATGAAAGAAAAGGTTATTTTTTTAGGTTAATTGATGCTAAAAGCAGGGGACCTTGGGAATAGCATACGAATATGTATCTAGGGAACTCAGAAATGGGAAAGAGGAATACTAGGAGGTGGGCAAGCTTGGTAGGGTGGTTTAGTTCTGGTTGGGGTCAGTTCTACAGAGTTCCCAATCCACGTATACCTATTAAAAACACATAAAAGAGGCCAATGACTATCCCAACATTGAGGGGTTGGTGACTCGATAAGAACCATTAAATACTTTGAATGATATTGAGACCTCTCATAAGGCCACAGCTCAGCTAGAAGTCAGAAGAAGCTACTTCTCCAAAGAAAGGAAAGGGAACAAATACTTATTAAACGCCTATCATTTTCCAGTTTACAAATATCTCATTTGATCTTCACAACAACCCTGTAAGACAGATGCTATTATTATCTCCATTTCACAGTTGAGGAAACTGAGACAGATGGAAATTAAGTGAATTACCAAGGGTCACGCAGCTAGTGAGTATCTGAAACTGGATTTGAATTTAGGACTTCCTGACTACAGGCCCAGTATTCTTTCCACCTAGCTGCTTGGTGGACCAAATACTACTTTTCACAAGGTAAATAAGGGCTGAAGTTCAGGTTTAGAAATGAAACTAATATTTAGTCCTACAATGAATATATATGATTTCCCGACTTTTTAAACTACCTGTATACTTTAGAAAGGTTATAATAAGCTTTTTGAGTATTGTTAGAGGGTCCTCACCAGATCGTTCTGCTCAACCCCAGTATTTGTCAGATAAGAAAAGTGAAGTTCAGAGAGAAATGACTTATCCATGGTAACAGACAAAAGTAATATGGCAAAGTGGATGGAGTGCTATAATTGGAGTTGGGAAGACCTGGATTCATATCCTGGTTCAGATACTTGCTAGCCGTTGTGTCCATGGCAAGTCATGTAACTAGTCAGAACTTTATTCCCAGTCTGTAAAATAAAGATAATAATAGTATTTCCCTTATTTGAAGAGCAAATTAGAGTATACATATAAAGCACACTGTATATCTTAAAGCACTAGAGAAATAGGATGTATGATTATTTTACACTAAGAAGTGCATCTAGAACTTCTGATTGTAAGACAAAGCTTGATGCCAGAAATCAATTTTCCCAATGATATATTGGTCCATACCTATAAGGTTAGTAAGGATGCAGAATAAACACTATAGCTAGCAGTAGGGCTCTTTTAGGCAGGTATGCATGCCCTTGGGCAAATCATAATCTATGGGATGTCTTTTCTCTCATTGCAGTGGGTGGAATGCTGGGTCTGGAATCAAGAAGACCTGAGTTCAAATCCATCCTCAGACATTTACTAGCTGAGTGATCCTAGGCAAGTCACTTAACCTCTGTCTGCCTCAGTCTCCTTAAGTGTGAAATGAGGATAATAATAATATCTACCCCACAGAGTGAGATCAAATGAGATAATATTTGTAAGGGGCTTTCCCTAGTGGTTGTCACATGGTATGTAACAAATGCTTCTTGCTTTAATCTTTCTTTCCCTTTCCTCTTCCACAGGAAATCAAGTTAATATGATCACTGAAGAAAGCATTGAAGGAGGAAAGAAGTCCTCCAATAACAATACACACAGTCTGAAGGTGGTACATGAGATTAAGGATAAACAATCCTGTCTACTTGACTATAGTGGTCATTTATGGGCTGTGATACAATGGAAAGAGTATTACATTTGGAGCTTTCTGGGTCTGAACCCCCGAATCTGACAGTTAAGAGCCGTGTGACTGCGGATACCTCATGCTCACTTCTTGGAGTCTCAATTTCCTCTCTAGGATTGAGCCTCGGCCCACCTACCTTTTAGAGCTGTTTTGAGGAAAAGTGCTATGCTTAAAGTACTACAAAAAATGTGATCTGTTTTTAGACAGCAAGAGATTACAACCTCTCACCTCCCCCCCACCCAAGTCACATCAGATGAAAGGAACCAATACTTCCTTCCTTTCTTTAGAACAATTCTCTAAAAATTTTATGTGTATCTTGAGCTCATTTTACACTTTGGTGAAACCAGTGGATCCCTTCTCAAAATAATATTTTTAAATGTATAAAAATAAAACCCATAAGATTATAAAAGAAACCAATTATATAGAAATAGCAATCAATACACATGTATAACCTATATCAGATTGTTTGCTGTCTTGGGGAAGAGTGAGGAGAGGGAGGGAGAAAAAGTTGGAAATAAAAAATCTTATAAAAAAATGAATGTTGAAAAACTATTGTTTACATAGAGAAATACTAATCAAAATATTAAAAACAAAAAATTCATAGACCCCATATTAAGAACTCCTGCTTTATAAGATTTAGAGTCATCCAGGTTAATTTGCATAACCCCCTAGCTCAGTTGCCTTTAAATGAAGACAGGAGAAAGACACATGGAAAGAGGATAGAAGGCCCCATAAAAAACTCAGTGGGAGAAGCTGATACAAAAGTGTCCCCTGAGTGATGAGTTAAATGGCACAGACTCACTTTGAGTTGACTTGTAGTAGAAAACAGTCATTTGAGCTATCCAAGAAAGAAGTATTTCCAAAGACCCCTGAAGAGACCAGACTCTTTGTGTAAAAGGTTGGGCTATGGAACCCAGGTATTTAAAAATGAAATAAAATAAAACCCTAAAAAAGTTTATATAGGTCAGAGAGAGTTTGGCTTTAGAGGCATCCTCTCTAGCATGTCAACTAAGGTTCTAGTGTCACATTGCAAAGGGTTATTTAGCTATTCAAGAGCTTCTCCATGTAAAGAAAATGACTCACACCATCTTCAAGGGCACAGCTGAATAGCAAGGTGCAGCAAGATAGAGCTGAATGGAGTGGCTGTGGTGAGGAGTAGCCATGGCACCTGGTGGGAGGGGAGAGTAGTAGAGCGATAGAGAGGACCAAATAGAGAAGAGCTGATGGCAAAAGAATAGCTCTGCATAGAGCGCCAATGTAGAAGAGGGAAGCCCAGCCTTGTCCCTTACTAGGGCTACACTCAGGCCAGTACAATAGTTCATGGGAATTGTACAGTTCTCTGGAGGAGGGGAGTTGAGTGTCTCTTGATTCTCTTATGAGCTCATATGTTATGAGCCCCTTCAGGGTCTTTTGCTGTGTAAGTAAATCTGTTTTATATTTCAGTCTCATGAGTCTAAGTGCTACTAAGGGGGTACTGATGACTACCCTTAGAAGAATGTCAGATACTGAATATCCATGTTTTTATTTGGGGGAATAAACTAATGAAATGAATAGTTCTCAAAGAGTACCCAGACCCTTCATGTCAGCAGGGATCTTCTGATACAAGGGGTAACACTGAGTCTAATCTCTGTCTCTCCCTCTCTTTCTCTCTCCCTCTCCCTCTCTCTCTCTCTCTCTCTCTCTCTCTCTCTCTCGCTCTCGCTCTCGCTCTCGCTCTCGCTCTCGCTCTCGCTCTCGCTCTCGCTCTCGCTCTCGCTCTTGCTCTCGCTCTCTGGCTCTCACTGTCACTTTCTCTCTGTGTCAATAGATATTGAAATCTATTGACAGGTAGCTAAATCTATCTATATTTGTGTTAACGTAAACTGATGCAAAGTAAAGTGAGCAGAACCAGCGAACGATTTACACAATAACAGCAACATTGTAAAGATAATCAATGGTGAAAGGCTTAGTAACTCTGGTCAATATATTGATCCATCACAATTCCAAAGGACTCATGATGAAAAATCCCTTATACCTCCAAATAGATAAATGATGGGCTTAGAATGCAGATTGAAGCATAATTTTCCTCTTTGTTTTATGTTTTTGAATAAGGCTAATGTAGGAATCAGTTTTGCATGACTTCATATGTGTTATAGGCATTGCATTTCTTGTCTTCTTTTTTTTTTTTTTTTTTGCGGGGCAATGGGGGTTAAGTGACTTGCCCAGGGTCACACAGCTGGTAAGTGTCAAGTGTCTGAGGCTGGATTTGAACTCAGGTACTCCTGAATCCAGGGCTGGTGCTTTATCCACTGTGCCAGCTAGCCGCGCCCCCCACCCTTGTCTTCTTAATGGGTGAAGAGAGGGGAAGAGTTTAGAAATGAAAATAAAAATAAAATTGAATATAAAAAAGATATAGGCATGCATCTATCTCTATTATAGATGTCTATCTAGTTAATAGATATCTAGATAGATGGATATCATTGGAAGAGGCCATTTCCTCCTCTGTATTATTGCTCCCTCTTTGAGTCCTGCCCATTTTGTTAGTGAAATGAACACGGTCTTTAGCAGCAGAGGGCCTTGGTTCAAATCCGGGTCCTCTTTACTACCTGTGTGACAAGGTAATTAGTCTATCTTTCTAGACTTTAGTTTCCTTAACTGTAAAATGAGGATGCTGGGCTAGATGATCTTTAAGAGTCCTTCTGACTTTGACTTCACAATTCCCGGTTACTAGATATGGGTTTATTTGTTGGCTGATAATAAATGACTGAACAACAACAACAAAATCTCTTTAGAGAAAAAGACTTGGCTCCATTCCTCTCTTCTTTGCCCCTGCTCCAGCCTTTTACTCTCTTTCTATACAACTGGTAGAGGCATCTCTCCAAGAGTTGGGTTTCCAAGTCTGTTTGGTGGTGGGTTTCCCACAATGACTCCCTACAATGATGAAATCATGGCTCTTTCTTCTACTGAAGTATATAATCTGTAGACGTAGCTGCTGTTTTTGCACACAGCAGGACACTATTTTAACACTAGCTGTTTATTCTAACACCTGTGTACCGTACATATGCAGATGAATGTAGTAAAGAAGGAATGGATCATGGAACAGATAGACTATTATTTCCAAGATGTGCCTGTAATTGGGGTGTCTTTTTAAAACTGTTATCTCAGCACCCAGCCCTTATTCTCAGCAAGCTCTCCCCTCAAAGTTGCACTTTCTCTTCTTTCCATCACCAGCACATCAGGGCTTTGGCTGTTAAGGAAATGTGCAAAGGAAAGATGGTTCAGTATTCCCCATCACAATAATTTCCCATAATTATTCTAACCAGCTTGAAGTATTTGTGAGAAAGGACCAGTTGTCATTAGTGATTGCCTTTAAGGGAGTGGGGAGTGGGAGGAATGGGGGCTGTTTGTGTGAGGTGGGAAAGATAAACACAGTACATTGATGGATTGAGCTCTGGAATGAAGTCAGGGCTCTGTCACTCAATTCTTGTGTGATCTTTGCCAAATCACACTGACCAGAGAGCACCTGCTTCTTCATCCATGTGGAGAAAATAATCCTTGTCACCCACCTGTCTCACAAGGCAATTCTGAAGATGAGCAAAAAAAAAAAAAAAGGGCTTTGACATGTTTCATGAGTAATCAAGTGCTGGGGAATGACTTATAGTCCAATATGAGCAAAGACGGAAGTCTCAGCAGTCTGACAGACACCCTCTACTCCCTATCCCACAAGGAACGAGTGCTCAGAAAAGAAAACTGTTTTAAGAAACTCTGTTCCCTACAGGAAGAGGTGAGACAGACGACTTTCTGAGTTTATCAAGTGCACCTCTCTGCTTCTCATCAGGGTCTCACAAAAGTTTATCTGGAATAAGAGTGAACATCAGAATTTTATTTTTGTTTGTTTTAAAAATGTTTATAACACCTTTTGTTTTAACATTATCTTCATTTCCATCACTTTCCTCCTTTCTTTACCCAGAAAGTCATCTCGCAGAGCATAGAATAAAAAAGAAAGAAGAGAAAATAAAAACCAAACAACAGCCCATCAGTGTAGTCCTGACAGCATGTAGAATGTTTTGCATCCATACTCTCCCATCTCTAACTGGGGACAACCTTGGTCATTTTAATTACATGATGTTTAGCATTAAAAATATATATATATATATACACATATATATACATATGTAATACATATTTATATATATATATATATATATATATATATATATATATATGTTTTTGTAATTGCTTCTAAACAAAGACTCATTTAGGAAACCTGGTCCTTTAATCACCACACAGATGGAACTTCACAAGAGCCTGTTGTCTCTCCCTGGGTGGAAAGGATCACCTCTTTTAGGGGATGCTTGCCATACAGCACTCTTGGTTCACCAGTGACTGAACATTTTTTTCACTGTTTTCTACCAACACTTGGAAAATGCCTCCTTTCACCCCCTAAGCTCTCAGGAAATTTCCCTCTTCAGTGATTTCTCCCTCATACCCAACCCTCCTTTCAACTCTGAAGTTATTAAACCACAACCCATGGCTGAACTATCTTATTGATTTTATTGCACAGAGCCCTGGGATATTTTAATGATGCACACTGCTCAGTAAATGGATACTGTTAGGATAGATATTCATGGCATATGGCACAACTCACTGCAATTCATTGGGTCCCATCCACTGTGCCTTTTAAATATCAAATCTCACAATGCCAGCCATAAGTGAGCATTAAGCCTATCAACATGCATATGTTGGTACCTTTTGCATTTTTATTCTTACAAAAATGAAAGGGAGCTCTATAGAGTTGGCCTGTTACAAAGGACCTTATACTTAGGATCTCATTAGACCATCAGAACAACCCTGTGAAGTAGGTAGTGGGTTTGGTTGTTTGTTTGTTTTGCACATCTGTGATCAGATTTCCAGATCAGTGTAGTAATCTATTGAGGAAAATCCTTCTACCAATGCAGAACAGCAACTTCTTTGCAACTTGCAATCTTTGGGAGTTTCTTTGAGGCACAGGGAGCTTAAATAATTTGCCTAGGGTCACACAGCTAGTCTGTGTCAGAGGCAGAAATTGAATTCAGGTCTGGGACCAGGTCTCTATCCCCTACCTCTTGTAGCCTCTACAGTGTAAGTAATATTATCTCTATTTTTACAGATGAGGAAAGTGAGGTATAGAGAGGTGAAATATCTTGCTCAAAGTCACATGGCTCATGAGGGGAAGTGCTGGACTTCAAGTTCAGTGCTCTTTTCTTCATCTTAGGCTATTTCTAATTTAAGAGGTCACTTCTTAAACCTGCCAGTATACAACTACCAGCAGTTTGTGAATCTTAAATTTTATCTTGAAAGAACTGCCCCCACTTTTCTCCTTTTATTTTCTCTCTTGGCCTTTAAAAATACTGATTGCTTTTCACCTTTCTTTATCTACCCCTCCCCCAATTTTCATCTCTGTCCTACCTTTCTCTTTCTTGAAATTACTTCCAGGCTTAATAAAGAACATGGCCTAAAACCAAAGAAACTAATCTATTTTTATTACAAACAGATCAGCTCCAGGAAAAGATAGTGTTTACTTCTCTTATAAGGGTTTATGTAGTGGGTTCATTTTCTTTGACTTTCTAGGTTATAAGTGGTAACACTTGAAAGTAACGGTGTATTAATTAATGCTGAATCAGTCTGGATTTTCCTAATAAAAACCCTTATCATACTCAGGTTATGGCCCATTAACTCAGCATTACTACAATGGATATTAAATACTTTTATGTAGATACCTCCTTACATAAAGGAAGATCCTTAAAACCTTTTGAAATGAAATGCCATTTTGCTAGTATTATATCACATATCAAGAATAAAAAAGGAAATGTCATTACAAACCACCCAATTTCCAAGCTTACCCATTTAACTCAAATCCATAGACAAAAGGATACCTAGTTTACTTCAAAGAGGAGAAGTATGTGAACACCTTTATGGAAAATTTGCAAGGAGAAAGCTTATTAAAATGATTTTCTAAGAAAGTTTTTTCTAAGTAGATTTGGAAGTAGTCTAGATCTTAATAATATCAAAAATTACAGTGGACACATTTTACACTGTTAGGCATATATCCCAATGAATTCAAAGACAAAAAGAAAAAAAAGGTCTCATATACATGAAAATAATCACAGCACTATTTTTGTGGAAGTAAAGAAGTGGAAACAAAGCAGATGCCCATCACAGCTAAATTGTGGTACATGCAGAATATAATTGCACCGTAAGAAACTAAGAATATGAAGGATTCAGAAAAACAAGAGAAGAAGTAAGAACTGATGGAGAGTGAAGAAGGACCGAGGCAACGGCATACAAATAGCTACAATAATGAAAGTGGAAAGAATTAGAAGACAGAATTAGAAGAAGAATTAGAAGAAGAAGAAGAAGAAGAAGAAGAAGAAGAAGAAGAAGAAGAAGAAGAAGAAGAAGAAGAAGAGATAAACGCTTGCTATATAATTATATTGATCAAGAAGGGTTGAGGAAAACATGGTTTTTCCCATCTTTGCTGAGGTGATGACTCTCTGTGGGGAACACTTTATGTGCTCTCAGTCACAGTTGAGTTGTTGGCTAGTTTTGACTTTTTTCTCTCTCTTTTTAAAAATTCTTTGTCAAGGTGGGAGGGAGGGGAGGGAGGGAGAAAAATTTGAAACTAGAAATCTTATAAAAACAAATGTTTAAAACTAGCTCTACATGTAACTGGGAAATAAAAACTTTTATGAAAAAAAGAAAAAAACCTTTGTCAAAAGGGATGATTCATGATGCAAGAGGAGAGAGATCTTTAGAAATTAAGGTGATATAAAACAAAATTTAGGAATAAAGTTCAAAATAATTATAATTGCTTAAATGTATAGTGTTTAATAGCTTACAAAGCACAATCCCCAACATAATGTTGTGATGTAGGTATTAGCCTCCTCCTCACCTTTTACTGAACAAAGGAAGAAACTAATGCTTAGGGGTATAAAATGATGTGCTCAGTGTTGTATAGCAAGCAAATGAAGGAGCCCAGACTTGAAATCAGGTGTCCTAACCTCAACTATAGGATTCTTTCCACTCCACCATGATCCTCAGAATAGATTAATTGGTTCTGACACAAAGCAGGTCAATGAATTCATTGACTTTTAACAGTTCCGCATATTGTTTGAAAAAGTCCACAGGCTTCAGAAATTTGCTTGCTCACTAGACTTGCATCATCTTCATCAAACACAGTTTTAATAGACTTATGAACTGTTTATTGTTTTTTGCTGAACTCTTGACTATACCATTATCTTTGCTATTTATATCAATAGTGATAGAGAGGGGACTTGGGATTTCATTGATATGGGGAGCACCAGAATGAAGAAATTCTTCTTATCCATGCAAGGCGATACCTTCTCTGCTCACTTACATGAGTCTGGAGACTCTGGAGAGTTGTTAGGGCACTGAAATTTTAGCTCACTTGCTCAGAGGCAATATGAATCAAAGGCTGAACTTGAACCCAGCTCTTCTGGCAAGAAGGCCCTTTCTCTAGCCATACTCTGGATTGCTTCTTGTTTGCATTATTACAAAGAAATAATTAAGTTGCCCTAAAAGGTATCATGCTGTAGTGGACAGAGAGCGGTCCTTGAAGTTGAAAAGACCTAGCCAAATAGGGCAAGGGTAAGAGATGAGGGAGAGGAAGGTGGCTAAAGTGTAAGCTAAGGTATTCTCCTTCCCTCCACCCCTCTAGCTCTCTGCAACTCAGGGGTTCCTTCTCTGAATCTTTTCTTTCTTCTCTGTCACCAGACCCTCACTCTACTTATTTGGTGTACTCAATCTCTCTTCTGCCAGAAGCTTGAAAAATGCAGGTTTGGAACTGATCTTCTACCCTACAGATTAGTGGTGGCAAACAAGTAGAAAAAGGGCCACTAAAATGTAGGTACAGACTGCAGACTGCACATTGACTTTAGAAAACTGCACATCATCATTATCTATGTTCTATTATATTTTTATTAATTTTGTTAAATATTGCCCAATTACTTTTCAGATTGGTTCAGGCCACACTCAGGAGTGTTGTTGGCTCCACGTGGCCAGGATACATATTTGAGACCTCTGCTATAGATAAGCACAGGCTGTGACCAAGTTTCAAGAACAGTCCAGATACCCTTCAGGTTAACATTACTCCAGTTCATCTAAGGACTCTTTTTGTACTTGATTTTTGATTGATTGATTGAGACTTGTTCTTATCTCATTAAGGCACTGAAAGTGCAGCATTTCATCATTTACAGTTAGTGACATGGGATAATTGGTTGATTCACTCAATCGAGTCCCATCTGTAACACTTCCCTGTGACTGGTTATCAACAGTGGGATTGGAACCACTCAGGCAAACTACCACTGAACTTATTAGCAGAAGCCACAAGAAAAGGTAATCAATGGGCTATTGGAGGGAATGGGCCTTCATTTCAAGAAGGGGGCACATTTTCAATGTAGGTCGTCATGGAGTTTGGAGAGTTCTATGTAACAGAGAGCTTCTGCCAATATGCTAGGATAAATGATTGATTAGGGGGAAAAGGGGCTTTTAGTGACTAGTTTATTGTAGTTTTATAATGGGCTCCTAGAGACAGTCAAAACAGAACAGATGGACTACAATGATAGTATAGGAGGTTAATGCAACAGATTAGCATTATTGGGTCTGACAGATGAATTTCCATGACAAGAACAGGGAAGAGGTCTTATAAGAGTAGTAAGAAACAGTAGGAAGGATGTGGGAGCAGATTAGAAGGAGAAAGATCATCCAAGGTCATCATAGCTGGTAAAGAATACCCTGGAGACAACTGGTATGGTGGAAAACAAAACAAAACAAACAAAAAACACTGGACTTAAAGTTGGATGTCCTCAGTTCAAATCCTGATTCTGTGTCTATCTGTGTGACCTTGACCTTTCTGGTTCTCAGTTTTCTCCTCTATAAAATGGGAGGACTGAAATAGATGACTTCTGTAGTTTCTTTCACCTCTAAATCTATGATCTGATGACTTGAGTTTGAATCCCAAATTGGCTACTATATAAACTTGGTCAACTTCTCTGGACATCAGTTTCCTTTATTTAGAAAATGAAAGGGTTGTATCAGATAGCCTCTAAGGCAGGGGTTCTTAACCTAGAATTTGAACCTAGTCTTTTGATGACTACTTTGTTGTTGTTATTCAGTCATATCTGACTCTTCGTGATCTCATTTGGGGTTTTCTTGGTAAAGATACAGAAATAGTTTACCCATTTCCTTCTTCAGATCATTTTACAGATGAGGAAACTGAGCAAACAGAGTTAAGTGATTTGCCCAGGGTCACACAGGTAGTAAATGGCTGAGGTCAGATTTGAACTCAGGAAGATGAGTCTTTCTGATTCCAGGCCTGGCACTCTAACCACTGTCCCACCTAGCAGCTATATCTTAATATAATTTGTTTCCTTTGTGATTCTCTTTTTCCCCCTTTTTTGCAGGGCAATGAGGGTTAAGTGACTTGCTCAAGGTCACACAGCTAGTAAGTGGCAAGTGTCAGAGATCAGATTTGAACTCAGATCCTCCTGAATCCAGGGCTGGTGTTTTATCTACTGCACCACCTAGCTGCCCCCTCCTTTGTGATTCTCTATATTTTATTTTGTGCCTTTAAAAACATTCTTCTGAGAAGGGTCCATGGGCTTCAACTAAACTGCCAAAGGGGTACATGACACAAACAAAGCTGAGAACCCATGCCTTCAGGTCTCTTCTAGCTCTAAGTTCATGTTCTTGTTATACGCATGAAATCTTTTTCAGGTTGTAGGAAGTTAGGACCCATCAAACCCCACTAGAATCCCAACAGGAGCCCTGCTTCCTGTTAAGACCAATGCATCTCCAGAGACTGTCATTGTTTTGCTTCAGCTAGGAGACAGGCTTGAGACTTGGAATAGAAACTGCTCCCTTTTAGCTGCTCCAGCCAAACTAGTCTCATGGCCAGACCATGTTCAGACAAAAGCTTCAGTCTTTACAGACTCGGCAATTTCGTTTTTCTTTGCAGATTGTTTCATTTCTCCTTAGTTTTCTAGTAAAGCTTATGTACTTAAAAAAAAATCCCCAACTTTTGTCACAGCAGGACTAAAAGTAAGTCAAGTACCGACCTAGACCAAGAAAACGAAGATTTTCCTAGAGGGCAAGTGATGCAGGCTGGTTAGATCAGCTCCTTTACCCAGAGGAGGATGGAGACATGCTGAGAGAGACAGCTAGAATGACTGATGAATATCCATGAGCGCTGGCCCTGATGCCAAAGGAATTGGACAACTGTTTTCAAGTATTTGAAGACTTGTCATGTGGAAGAGGGATTGGGCTTAGTCTGTTTGGCTCCAGAGGATAGAACTATGACTAATGAGTATAAGTTTCAGAGAGGCAAATTCACTGTCAAAGCTAGGAGAACACATTCTTTTTTTTTTTTTTTTTAGTGAGGCAATTGGGGTTAAGTGACTTGCCCAGGGTCACACAGCTAGTAAGTGTTAAGTGTCTGAGGTCGGATTTGAACTCAGGTAATCCTGACTCCAGGGCCGGTGCTCTATCCACTGAGCCACCTAGCTGCCCCTAGGAGAACACATTCTAACAATTAGAGTCATCCAGGAGGGGAATGGACTACTTTGAGAGGGTGTCGATTCTCCCTCTTCACGGATCTTCAAGCAGAAACTGGTTGACCACTCGTTGGGTTTGTTGTTCTTGAGATTCTTTTTAGGGTTGGTCAATGAGGGGCCTTCTGACTCTCAAAGTCTGTGAATCTGTGAATTTTGATCAATCCTTGTGTTTAGGTTTAGCTGATCTACTCATGATGGGTATTATTTAAAGGTAACGGAGGGGGCAGCTATGTGGCACAGTGGATAAAGTACTGGCCCTGGATTCAGGAGGACCTGAATTCAAATCCACCCTCAGACACTTGATACTTACTAGCTATGTGACCCCACAAAAATGAATAAATGAATGAATGAATGAATGAATGAATGATCTTAACATGCACCATCTTGCAGTCTTTTACCACTTTCATGTAAAACCCCACTGACCTTTAACTTCTGACAGACAGAAAGAACCACTTAGTTCCCTGGCTTGGACTGGTTGTCTAGGATTTGCCTATATATATGCATATGGCATCTCTTCCTCAAGCTAGGCCATAACCAGGGACTCAGGATGGCAATGGTTCAAAGGGAAAACAACTCATTTTCTTTTTTGAGTGAATCAGTTTTCTATTCCTGACTGATAGACTATCAATAAGGCCTGTAGTTAGGTTAATTCAATGTGAGACTTTGCCTATTTTCCTCGAAATTTCCAAATGTTACTAAAACAGGGAAGATTGGGAAGGAAAAAATCAAGCATTTATTGATTCAAGTTTAAGAGATACCCAAATTAAATACAAAGGACATATGAAAGAAGATGCTATCTTCATCCAGAGAACAAACTGATTTTTTTTAAGAATGGGGGCAGCTAGGTGGTGTAGTGGATAAAGCACTGGCCCTAGACTCAGGAGGACCTGAGTTCAAATCTGACCTCAGACACTTGACACTTATTAGCTTGTGTGACCCTGGGCAAGTCACTTAACCCTCACTGCTCTGCCCCCCAAAAAAAGTAGGTAAAGGGAAAAAATAAAGAAGAAAAAATAAAATTTACATGATAATTTTATTATATATTTAAAAGGAATAGCAAGTTATACATAATACATTTGCTATTTCATGTGCAATCTTTTTATATTAGACTATGTTATGGAAATGATTATTTTATTTCAAAAATTAAAATAAAAAATAAATCAATTATGTAAGTACAGAATTGGGGAGACCTGAATTGATGAAAGGTTCCGTATATCAAGAGTTTGGGGTTTATTGCAGGTCAAATTGAGCTGAAGATGATACAGATGTAAATTAACAAATGCATAAATGACTAGATAAAGGGAGGGAAGAATTCCACTGTATTCTGAGTTTATACAGAATAGCATCTGGCAGTTGGTGTTATTCCCTTCCTGACTCAGATCGTCTCTTATAAAGTCTTTCAAATACCTGAAAATGGCATGTACTATGTGCCAGGAACTGTGCTAAGTGCTTTACAAATATTATCTCAATTGATTATCACAACATCCATGGGAGGTAGGTGCTAGTATTATCCCCATTTCATAGTTGAGAAAACTGAGACAGATGGAGATTAAGTAACTTACCCAAGGTCATGTAGGTAGTAAGTATCTAAGGCCAGATTTAACTCATTGCATCACCTAGCAGCCTTTAGGGCCAGATCAGGTCCCTAGAACAAGATATGTAATTGTGGACTTATTAGAGAGAAAGGAGAACTCAGGAGAAGGGGACTTGAGTTTGGGGCAGTTATTTTTATTCAGTTTCTGCCAGAGACAATCTCTTATAAAGCCCTTCAAATATCTGAAAATAGCTACCATTTCTTTCCTTCTTGAGGGTAAATGCCCTCAAGACCCCTCAACTGTTCCTTATCCTGACATGCTTTTCATCATCCTTACCATCTCATTGCCCTTCTCCGGCTTCTCAATGACCCTCAAAGTCTGACAGCCAGAAATGAAGGCACTATTCCATATTCCCTCAGAGTACAGTGGAACTCTTCCCTCCCTTCATCTGGTCTTTATGCTTCTATTAATTTGCATCTGTTTATCCTCAGCTCAATTAGACTTGCAATAAACCAAAAACTCTTGATATGTTGAACCTTTTGTTAATCCAGGTCTCCTCAATTCTACAATTAAACAATTGCTTTCTTGAACCAAAGGGCAGTATATACCTTTGTTCCATTTTCAGTGTTGATTCATCTTTCTGGCCTATCCAGCATCTACTCATAAATGAGGCATGAGGCATCTTACTAGAGTGGATAGAGCATTGGACTTGGAATTGGAAACGCCAGATTTTGAATACCATTTCAGATGCTTATTGTACCCATGATCCTGGGCTGATCACAACCTTTCTCAGCCTCAAGTTTCCTCATTTGTAAGATGGGGATAATAATAGCACCTACTCACAGGGTTGTTGTGAGGATTAATGAGATAACATATAAAGTACTTTGCAAACCTTAAATGCTATATACATGTTACTTATCATAATGCTCATTAATATTTAATCAATATCATGTGTGCTATGGAAGATTAAATATATGAATAAGATAGAGTCCCTGCCATTAAGGAGTTTACACTCTAGCAAGGGAGAAGTGTTATTCAACATATCAACTTTCACAGTCATCTAAGTTTTTTTTTTAATAAAAGTGATTAGGACAACAGACATTTTGTCAGATATATTAGCTAAGTTTTCCAATTATGAAATACATTAGTATAAACATTATGTGAGTGCCCAGGTAATAAAAAGAAGTTGTTGATACAATGAGGCAAAGATGGCAGACTTTAGATGAGTTCTGGCCTCATCTACTTACTAGCTATTGTTGTTTGTCCTTTGTTCTTGAAATATAAGCCTGGATAAATCACTTCATTTTTATCTGCCTCAGGTATCTCAACTATAAAATGAAGAGAATAATAGTACCCACTTCCCTGTGTTGTTGTAAGGATGAAATGAGATAATATTTGTAGAGAGGTTAGCAAAGTTCCTGGCACATAGTAGGTGCTAAAAATGCCTTTTCCCACCCCACCCTATACCTCTTCCTCCATAAAAAATTTCAAAGAGATTCAAGTTATGACAAGAAAAGAATCAGAAAATATATCATTGATGGAAGTAGAGAAGGGAGGTGATAATCTTGTTTGGTTATCAATGAGGATAAGGAGTCACTCATGACTATTGCCCATTTTAATTATATATTTGATATGTAAGTGATTCAAAGAACAATATTCTCAATACCTTTCCCTAGACTAAAACTTCTATAAATGAACTAAGGCAAATGTTTTCAGTAAACACTAGAAAAGGAGCTCTTAACCTTATTTTGTGTATGTTGTGGACCCCTTTGGTGGCCTCATGAAACCTATAGACCCATTCTTGTAATATTTTTTTGAATGCATAAAATATAACAATAAGATTGTAAAGAAAACAAATGAGGTTGAAATATAGTTACCAAAATATTTCTTTAAAGTTCATCAGCCCCAGGTTAAGATCCCCTGGGTTGGAATTTTGAAAAGAAAATTCACAAGGAAAATATAAAATTGGGTTTCCCCAGCAAGATGAGGTTAAAATAAGCCTTGGAGAAGACAGATCTCGCATCACTGCAGTTACATAGGTCCACTGAAGACAAGAACAAATTAAATGAAATTAAATTTAGTTGGCTCCAAAAAATAGACACATGTAATATTAATTTCATGGGTGTGCAGATGTGTAAACCTAACAGATGATACATAAATGAGAAAGATGGAAAAATGACATTTGGTTTAATGCTGCATGAGTGGGTTGAATTTATCGGAATTGTGATTTTATATTAGTACAACTCCAATTCCAACAAGTAGATTCACTATACGGTCACACAAAGCTTCCTTATTACAATTCACCTTTCCTGGCTTTGTGATAGAATTTATTGACAACATAGGAAAGGGGCCACATGTACGGTAGGCCATTCACACAATGGACACAGCTAGATGACCACTGAGCTGTGCAGTGACTGTAAGGAAGCCTGGGGTACCAGTTATACGTTCTTTCCCTCAGGGCTCTTGTCTCCAAGGTTAATAATACTTCAAGGGCATCTAGGTGGCGCAGTACATAAAGCACAGGCCCTGGACTCAGGAGGACTTGAGTTCAAATCTCATCTCAAACACTAGCTGTATGACCCTGGGCAAGTCACTTAACTCCAATTGCCTTAAACATCTGGGGCTGTCTACAGTTGTCTTGATATATATATCTTGCCACAGGACCCAAATGGCTGTGGAGGAGAAAGTGAGGTTGGTGACCTTGCACAGCTCTCCCTCACTAAAATTCTATTCAATACAAAGTCACGAAATCACCCTGATGCCATGGTTTGTCAAGGACAAACAACAACAACAACAACAACAACAATGCTTCAGGACAAAAAGGATCAGAGAGAGCTGTGCCTGAAATAGCAATGAGGTAATCATTTTCTTAGAGGCAGCTAGGTGGCATAGTGGACAGAACAACAGGTCTAAAGTCAGGAGGACCTGAGTTCCAATTTGACCTCAGATGCTTCCTAGCTGTGTGACCCTGCACAAGTCATTTCTGTTTGTCTCAGTTTCCTCATCTGTAAAATGAGCTGGAGAAGGAAATGGTAAAACACTACAAAGATAAAAAACCCCAAAAGACATCACAAAGAGTCAGACATGCCTGAAAATGACTCAACAACTGCAACAATAACAACCAAAATAATTTTCTACTAACACTTTCTACTAACAAATATACTGTTACCAATCCTGGCCCTTTTTACCATTCACTACATAGTCTAACTCTAAACTATGTGGCACAGACAAAAAGACGAGCATTGATTAAGGTATCATAATCTACTGAGTACCCACAATTAATTCAATGAAGATAAAATAAGATGGAAGGGCATGCCACTTTTATACTGAGTGACCAACTTTCATATGAAAGGGTTGGGAAATGAGACTTACAGGTTAAGATAATGGGGTCTGCCCCTTTTCTTCACCCACTAACTACTACCACAAGAGAAGAGGGGGGAGAAGGAACTTAAAAGAATAGAACTTTGACCTTGCTCTAAATAAAGCTATGGAGTCAGTCAATAAGACAATGGAGGAAGACACCTATTGAGAATTAGCTCAACCTTTTTGGTTGGGTATCCAGAAGAGTAGAGCAAGGGGTGAAGGATTTCATTCCCCTTCCCATACTGGCAGTTGCTTCTTACAGTAGAAGTTTATAATGATAGGAGACTTGTTCTTTTTTGGCGGGGAGGTAATGAGGATTAAGTGACTTGCCCAGGGTCACACAGCAAATAAGTGTCAAGTGTCTGAGGCTGGATTTGAATTCAGGTCCTCCTGAATCCAGGGTCAGTGCTTTATCCACTGAGCCATCTAGCTGGACCCTAGGAGACTTGTTCTTCCAAAAGGTTCCATGACATCAAATTGATTTGATAAGAACAGTTTCGAGTCTAGTGCCTGGATCTGGGATCTTGTTTAGGAAATGACAGGCTTCAGGACTGAGGTCCTTGTTGGTCTTAGGTTGTGTGTGGGCTCCAGTTCTTTCCAAAAGAACACAGTAGTATCCTAAATCAGGATGTCAGCTGAACCCAAATGTAGAGGCAGTGAAAACTAAAGCCAAGCAGTGAACAGCATCCCATAGAACCCAGAGGAGCAGTGTCTGACAGTGACAAGTGGAGTAGCATCTGGCAAAGACAGTATGAGGACATCAAAAGCCTAATACCCCTGAAGCATGGGAGATATGAGTTGCTCCTTCTTGAATATGTCTTAGCTACATGTATTCCCTACATGTTTTCCTCTCTTCTATGTGTTTCTGTTCTTCCTAATGATGCTATGTGTATTTGCATGAGAATGTGCCCCGGGTTTATCTTACTTTGCCACTTCATTAAATGCCTTTGCTTTTGATCTAAAGGTAGACACATTAATGTGTGATCAGGCACTATAATTTTAGGAATGTGGACTGACAGAGTATCTCAAATGTAGGGTAGTCATCCCTTGGGAGACCCAAACTTTGAATGGCCTTTTTTTTTTTTTTTGGAGGAGGGTTATATCTCAAGAGAGACACTACATTAGAGGTGTCATATTCATGACTGGCCCAAAGTGGCTGGCTCTGATTGCTGCCTGACCCAGATTAAAATGCAATTGGGGGGGGGGAGCTAGGTAGCGCAGTGGATAGAGCACTGGCCCTGGATTCAGGAGGACCTGAGTTCAAATCTGGCCTCAGACACTTGACACTTCCTATCTGTGTGACCCTGGGCAAGTCACTTAACCCTCATTGCCCCGCAAAAAAAAAAATGCGATTGGGAAATGTTTAGCAAAATAAATAAGAATACAACAGAACACAGATAATATTAATATGTGGTTTTCTAAGTCAACATGTGACCCTCAGGGATCTATTCTATTTTAGTCGGACAGTGCTGAACTCTGGAAAGATTCCAACTGAAGGAACAATGCACCAAAGGAGTCTGTTTGCAATTTAATAAGGCTTTGAAAGGTCATGTGATATAATAGAAGGAACACTGGTCTCAGAGTCTGCTGGTCCCATCATGCTGTGTCGATGGGAAAGTCATTAATCATAGGAGCACAGATTTGGAATTGGCACGGACCTTAGTCTAACCTTTTCATTTCATAGATGAGGAAACTGAGGCTAAGAGAAGTTAACTCATCTGGGGTCATGTGGCTGCTAAATGACTTAAGTAGACTATGAGTACACAGTTCCCTAATTTCTAGTCCAGTTCTCTGTTCACTATGCAATGCACTAAGTTTCATTTTCCTCATCTATAAAATTGTGATAATGATTTTTCACATCCTACTTCCCAGGGAAGGGATCAAATGAAAGCAAATCTGTGAAAATGCTTTAGAAACTATGAATTTCTACATGTCTGTGAGCTTTTATTATTAACATTAAATGTGTGTATGTGTATATATGGAGAAGCAGGCACATCAAGGTACACTAGGTCCTCTAATGATGATGCCAAAATATGCTATGAGAAGCATCTTAAAGTAGAAGCATTAGGCGAAACCAGAATTGGTCTCCTGTCTCACTCTGTGAATCTTTCTCCTTCTGTCTCCATTTCTCTCTGTCTCTCCATCTCTGTGTGCTTCTCTTTCTGTCTCTGTCTCTCTTTTCGTGTTTCTCTCTGTGTCTCTCTCTCTCTCTCCCCTAAAAAAGCCTTGTACTACAGTGAACATATGCTAAGACTAACCTGTCAGGCAATGACAGCTAAATTACTAACCTCTGCTTCCCATGTGCCCTTTATCCTTGTCAGATAAGCAGCCATATTAACAGGAAACAAGCAATCAGGAGAGGTTTGTGCTGTATCAGAGAAGGTGACCCTTTCACGGACAAGATGAAAGAGCTAAGTGACTATACTTAGGCCACAGGGAATTGGGGATTCCAGTTTGATTTCTATTTCAAGATGCACCACAGCATCATATGCTTACTGATGTGTAAAGTAAGCCCAAGAAACAGTCACCCTATTCCACAAGCATCCTCTAGATGCAAGAAATGGTGCTACTATTATAGTCGTCTTACTGAAAAGGCTATTGAAGGTAAAGGTCTACTTGAAGCTTGTTCAGCACCAGGTCATGGACAGCAGCAAGCAAAGGGTATTAGGCAAGGATGTCAGGAAAGGGGAAGCAAGATAAACAAACAAAACTCAAGGGATGAATCAGAACTAGGGGAGCAACAGAAATCCAGAGACCACAAACTCCAGAGGGCCAATTCAGCTGGGTTATCCAAAATCTATCTGGAATGTAAAAAGAAACAAGATCAGTAAAAATTAGGGTTGATGGTTAAATAGTTGGCAGTCAAGAATCAAGAGGTTCATAGAAACTTTGGGAGTAGAGGAAAGTCAACTTCTCTTATACAACCATAGATACAATAGTCCATGGTACTAACAACATAGAAATGATCTTGAGACCTTGGAAAGCCTGCTTTCTTTGCCTCAGTTCCTTATATATTCTCTTACTTAACAGACTTTGATAGATAGTGGAGGACAGAAGGGCCTGGTGTGTTATGGTGGGGTCACAAAAAGTCAGTTATAACTGAATGTCTCAACAATAAGAACAGCAACAATCTTAAGAAGCACTGCTTCCACCCTGCCCCACCAAGACATGCTAGTGATAAGAACTTTAAACAGGCCTAGGCTACTACTATTGAGGTAACATGAGGAAGAAAATGGTAACTGAGAAGGGCCAATCTTACATGTGGGGAGAATAATCAGTTGTCTAGTGGGTGGGAAAACAACAGGTTCAATTGACTCAAGTTTTGGACATTTTCTTTACAAAGCATTCTTCCTTGCTAGTGGATCGGCTAAAGGGGTGCTCTACCAACATATTGCACTAGTGCCATTTAATTACTATCTATTATGTCCCCTTTATATTACCAACAATGTGCAAAGTTTTTACCTTTTAGTTCTTGACAATCCAAAAACTAGCTATATGTATGGTGCCTGAAGGGTTCCAGGAATAATTTTACACATCAGGGGGGAAAAAAAGAAACCCAATTTTCTTTTAGTATATTACTTGTCAGACAGCGAAATGGGATATAATTATGGTGTGACATTTCCAACAGCAAATATGTTCCAGTGTAAGCAATTAACACCAGTTCTTTTGGCAGGCTTTAAAAGATTACTCATAGAGTGTGGTAAGTTACAATACCATATGAATAATAAATAACATTGTGGAATCACAGAAAAATTATGTGTCCCTCTCCTGAAGTTCAAGTGTCATGATGAAAAGTTACTGGACAATGTTTAACCCTTCCTTGTCTTTGCAAGGGAAGCCAGCTTAGGTGACTACCTGGATTGATATGAATTATTTATTTACATTCACCCTCTTCACTTGAAAACAATCTGTCCATGGATGTTTCACCTACAAATGGGTAAAGGAAAAAAAATAGAATCCAGCCCATATATAGATCCTGGTGGATGGTGAAGAAAAGGTAACAAAGAGCATTGAGGTCCATTGTGTTTCTTATAATCAGAAAGAAAAAATGTTCCATTGGCATCACCTTGTTATTCCCAGAATTAAGAAAGGCCAAATGGGGGGCAGCTAGGTGGTGCAGTGGATAGAACACCTGCCCTGGAGTCAGGAGGACCTGAGTTCAAATTCGGCCTCAAACACTTAACACTTACTAGCTGTGTGACCCTGGGCAAGTCATTTAAGCCCATTGCTTCACAAAAAAAAGAAAGGCCAAATGGAAGCCAATTAATGAAGAACAATTCCTGCAGGGCAATCTCCCAAAGCAGTTGATTATAGAACCACAAGGAAAGGCATCAAGATCTGCTTCTTGGTGACAGTTTGTTCTTTTCTAAAGCTATTCCTGATCAACAGGATTAGTGAAAGATGATAGAAGAAAGTCATTACTGGGTAATCCCCAGCATTTTTCATAGTCAACATACTATTCATAAGAGCCTTGTAATCCAATTAGGCAGCTCAGGAAGCTGTATCTTAATATTGAACTTCACTGTTACTTCCTTTAATGGGCTGACCCTTGATGAATAAGGGGATTTTGAAACACAGGGTGCTATTACTACAAAATAAATAGATACTATCAATGGGGAGGAGGGAAAAGGGGGAAGTAACTTTTCAAGACCTATTTTAATTTATTATCCTTTACACATTTTTCATTCTAGCCAAATTGACCCACCTGTTTTTCCTTGAACTTAGCAATTTAGCTCTTTCCCCTGTACCTTTGACAACTTAGAATGCATTTTTATTACTGTCTCTTTGAATCCCTAGGTTCCTTCAAAGTTCAGTCCATGGGTCACTCCTAGAGGAAGACTTTCTTAATCCTTCTGATTATTACTGTTTACACCCAATACTTTGTATTAACTTATCTGTGTACAATTTTTATACACCAGTAGGATGTAAGCTACTTGAGGATGGGGCAGCTTCATTTTCTGTCTTTGTATACAACTCCGGTACCAAACAGTACTTGACATATGGTAAATACTTAATAAATGTTTGCTGAACTGAGTTGAAACTCTTACAGATTTTAGAACTTGGATAGTCAAGGAATGAATCAGGAGGCCTCTCCATCTTACTACAGTTGGTGTTTGGGACTGAACAAAATTACTACTGCTACTGCTTCTACTACTATGTATGATTTATATAGCACCTACTATGTTCACAATGTTTACAAATATTTTCTCATTTGATCCTTACAGCAACCCTGGAAGGTAGGTGCTCTTATGATCCCCATTTAACAGTTGAGAAAACTCAAGCAAACAGAGGTGAAGTGATTTGCCCAAGGTCATACAGCTAGTAAGTAAATAAGGAAGGGATAATAGTATTTTTAAAGACTTTTTTACAGTTGAGAAAATAGGGTAAGGGAGAGTAAGCTTCTCTTGTATCATTTAACTAAGAACTACCGTAAGGATTATAGGGATAGGGATTGAATTTGGGGTTTCATTGGCATAGGGACCACTCAGGGGAGAGGATTCTTTCTTCTAATATAGGCTGGCATCTTCTCTGAAACTTAAGAATTTTAGAACATTGTCTAGGGCTGTGAAAGACCAGGTGTCTTACATAGGGTCACATAGCCAGTTAGTATCAAAGGTGGGATCTGAACCCAAGTTTTCCTGATTTTAAGGCCAGCTCTTTATCTACCATGTTTGTTCTTAATCAGAGGTCCAAAGGCATCAAATTGCTACCTAATAAACCAAGACTCTTAAACATAATTTGAAAAACATGATCAATTCATTAGAGAAGAAGTAGACAATCTAAGGCAATTTTATGTCATGATGATATCTTATAAAGGCCTGGATAGATGCATTTTTCTGTTTTCTGAAGGGTATATGCGACATCTGAAGGAAGGGAGACTTATATGGATAATGATTTCTCACTCATTCTGCTAAAACTAGCTGTAATGAAATATATCCTAACCTAGAGCCATCCCTAGGAGGAACTGTTAAGCAGGTAAGATTAGGGAGGCACTATAAGAAATTATACTGGACCTGGAGTTAGGAAGCTTTTGGCTCTGCCACCACCAGCTTTGTGACTTTGGGTGAGTCCCTTAAATTCTCCAGGACTCAGTTTACTCATTTTTTAAATAGGGTTCAGAATATTCTTCTTTCTTCTCAGGGAAATTAAAAGTATTATTATTTCTGGGAAATGAATTAAAAGTGATCAAGAAAGAACACTAAAAAACAAGCAGTATACTGATAGGTTCCTGGTCAAAAGGGACCACTTGAACTTTAAGACTTTAAGACTAGTCAATCGATAAGCTTTTGTCAAGCACCTACTATGTAGTAGGTGGAGGTAGTTCAGTGGCAAAGTGGATAGAGTATCAGACCTGGAGTCAGTAAGACCTGAATTCAAATCTATTTTTTTTTGCGGGGCAATGAGGGTTAAGTGACTTGCCCAGGGTCACACAGCTAATAACCGTCAAGTGTTTGAGACCAGATTTGAACCCAGATCCTCCTGAATTCAGGGCCAGTGCTTTATCCACTGCACTACCTAGCTGCCCCCCAAATCTAATCTTAAACACTTACTAGCTGTGTGACCCTGGGCAAGTTATTTAACATCTAACTCCCAGGGTGGTTGTGAAGATAAACTAAGATAATATTTGTAAAGCACTTGGCAAACCTTAAAGCACCACATAAATGCTAGTTATCATCATCATCAAACCTGTGAGTTCCGTGTAAGAATTATAATTCTCATTTTGTATTTATTATGAATGATATAAATACCATACCATTTTACAGATGGGAAAATAAGGCTGAGAAATGTTAACTGACTTGCCCAGGGTCACATAGTTGGTAAGTGTCAAAACTAGGCTGGACATCTTGATGAGGCTTACTTTGGGGACTTATAAACTTTTCTATCTCTTTTTAGCATTCTGTGAGCCTCAGTTACAAAGCAATGAACTCATCAGTCACCAAGCTGGGAAACTATTGATTTTTGTAATGCCCTATGACTGTTGAGGACTCGAACTACCCAGCATTGCTGAACATTGCAGATAGTAGAGTCCTGATGAGATACCAATGTCTAGGGGTAGCTCTGTAACTGTAGATTTGACTCATCCTTGCATTAAAGGAGAAGACCTGATTCAATCAATGGCTCAAATCATGAAATCTAGAAAATCTTGTTTCCTAACTTTGCTTTCAAGAAATAAAGTATAAATGGGTTCTTTTAAAGATAGACAATGACTGCCCCATTTGGTAGTATATTCTACTAAATCAATGGATTATTCATCATTTGTTAAAATACTTTAAAATTATGGTTGTGCCATGGTTGAACGCGCACTTTATTGGACAAGATGACAATTTCCTACAACATTGAATTATTCTATATGAAACCAACAAGACACAGTGAGGGAAAGACAAGAGATGACATACTACCTCCTCCATTAACCACTTCCCCTCAGATCCCAGTAGAGACAGTTCAAGATCCTGAACCCAAGAGTCCACAGAAATAGTAATCTTTCTCAGACTACTGTACCTACTTCCAGTCTGGGCTCCACAGCCATCAATGAGAAGGGGTCCAACTTCACCACCACCACCACCAACAACAACAACAACAACTGGTGTTCAGCTGCTATTAGTAATCAGATAAATGCAAAATCTATAGAACTGGTATTGGCTTCCAGATCAATGTTACTCCTCCTTCAAGCTTCCAGCTTAGCTCTCCAAACTATTATTCCAGGAAGTCCTATATCAGTAACTCCTTCTTTGGGTGTTGTAGCCCTCGCCTCCTCAGTAACAATGGCTTTAATTGCTAAAGACTCAGAAAAGAAAGCTCTTGCCACCAAAATCTTTGGCACTGTCAAATGGTTTAGTAGAAATGACATTATAAAAAGTACAGCACCACACAGGCAGGTAGGTGGCACAGTGGACAGAGCACCATGTCTGCAATTAGGAAGACCTGAGTTCAATTCTGGCCTCATACACTCACTAGCTGTGTGACCCTGGACAAGTCACTTAACCCTATTTGCCTTAGTTTCCTCATTTGTAAAATGAGCTGAAGAAGAAAAAGGCAAACCGCTCCAGTATCTTTGCCAAGAAAACCTCAAATGGAGTCATGAAATCAGACATAATTGAAATGACTGAACAACAACAAACATTACCATGTTCTTTGTCACTGCACCCTAAGGACTATGGGACCTTTCAAAATGACTTGGAGTTAAAATTTCCCTTGTATTTTTTCTACTCCATTAGAATGTAAGCTCCTTGAGAGTAGGGATTGTTGACACATTTCTATTTACTTCCCCAGTGTTTTGCACATAATAACTGCTTAATAATTTTTATTTCATTCATTTATTCATTTTAGGTAAATTTAATCTTGATGGTAACATCACAAAAATCAATTTTTCTTCGTGTTTGGAATTTACCTCCAATAGAACTATGGGGGATTAACAGAGACAAAATGTAATAATTTAACAATAATAATAGCAAGCACTCATATAGTGCCTAAGTTTGCAAAGCACTTTACATTTATCTCATTTCGTTCTCACAACAAACCCATAAGGTAGGTGCTATTATTATACCCAATTTACAGATGAGGAAACTGAGGCTTAGAGAACGTAAGTGACTTGCTCAGGGGCCACATTGCTAGAAAATGTATGAGGCAGATTCAAACCCAGGTCTTCTTGAATCCAAGTCCAGTGTTCTATCCACCCAGATTGTATAACCCAGGCTGACTGGGAACAGTGCTTCTATGTAACAATGGTTCAGGTCAGAGGATGCTGAGCTCCCAAATCCCACCAACTAGTCAGGACTACTCTGATTCTGATTTTCACATAAATTGTAATCACTTAATATTTCTGAGACTCATTTCCTTATCTGTAAAGTGAGGGTGTCAGAAAACCTTGACATCAGCTCCTCTGCTTTTCTTTTCTCCTACTAGGATCTTGATATGGTGGCAAGAGCATTCACTGGATATAGAATGGGTGGATGTGGGATTGCATTATCAATCTCAGTTTACTATCAGAGTGACCCTGCCTGGGTCACCACCCTTCTGGTTTTCATTTTCCTCATTACTGGAATGAGAGGATTAGTATAAATGATTACGCTTCCATTGAGATCCTACCTCAGTAAAAACTATCAGTGTCATCTTGGACACAGGGTAGCAAAACCGATTCCCTCTTCTCTGACTTGCAGCCCTAGGATAACTTACAACTAAGTCTTCTCAAAAACAGGGCAAAACACTGGGATGTAAAGAACATTTAGTAAATAATCACTTTAAAAATCATGAGTGGGGGGCAGCTAGGTGGCGTAGTGAATAAAGCACCAGCCCTGGATTCAGGAGTACCTGAGTTCAAATCCGGTCTCAGACACTTGACACTTACTAGCTGTGTGACCCTCGGAAAGTCACTTAACCCTCATTGCCCCGCAAAAAAATAAAAAAACAAAAAAATAAATAAATAAATTCATGAGTGGGTATTAATCAGTCTCAACAGATCAGTCAACACCTCTGAGTACATAAAGTACTGGCCAGGGTATTCTCAGCTATCTGTTTTGGTTTCATGTTCTGTTTAAGACAACTGTGGTTAAGCTACACTGGATGAGTACAAAGAGTACATCTTAGCGAAGATGTACTACTAATCTTTAATCAGATAAGCAAGTACTATTTGAGTATAATTTAAGTATTATTTTACTATATATGCCCAACATTCTAATAAGACGAGGGGGCAGACATGAGAGAAGTATGATAACTAGTTGGGGAGAAAAGATTAAAACACATGAAATAATTAGAAAATATAATATCTGGTGCTAATAAACCATGAGTTCATCAAACAGTCTGCTAATAAGTCTCCATGTTTTAAAGTTATACATTTTCATCTAGCCTTCGTGGCCCCCTCAAGTGATTGGTATCCATGAAACATGATAGAGAAATCTTTTTGGCTTGCTTCTGAGGATTTGAAAATATGTGCCACTGTGTGACTTTCAAGTTTTCTATCTATCTTTTCAAAGATCTTATGCTACAGCTAAATTGTACTGTTTCTTTATTGCCCATAGGAAGGCCATGGACGCTACTAGAAAAACTTAGAACTGTCATGCTTCATACATACTTTATCATAAGGTGATGTCTCATTTCTGCCACCAGCTAGCTCTGTGATCTTGGAAGTAGGACTTTGGACTTAATTTTCTCATCTATAAAATGAAAGGTTTGGCCCTGATAATCTCTAATGCAACTTCTAAAGTTCAATGAAATATGGTGGCCCCCAAAGAAATATTTTTATAGGGCTTTTCACAGGGATGATGATGATGGTATGAGTGTGTGTAAAAAGAGAGAAACAGAGAGAGAGACAGAGAGAGGGAGAGAAAGGAAGAGAAAAGGAAGAAGGGGAAAGAGATTTAATGAGAAAGTGACAAAAAGAGAAAGTGAGTACTTTAAGTTTTGCAGAGCATTTTATGTGTTATCTCATGGAATCCTCACAATCCTTTGAGGTAAACTATTATCACCATTTTACAGATAAGGAAACTGAGGCTGAAAGAGGTTAAGTTATTGGCCCAAGGTCACATAGTAAGTATCTGAGGCAGAATTTGAACTCAGATCTTCCTGAGTTCAAAGTCTGTGTACTCTACCACCTTGCTGCCTACTTGAATTATCTTGTGTGGCACTGACATAAAGTAGAATAAATGTAGGTGGTGGGTTCAAAGGCTAAAGTCCAACATTATCCAAGATTCCTGGTAACTAATTTAAGATAAAATATAGGAAAACCCTTGCTTTCAGGTGTCTACAGTTTAATTTACTAAATCAATTACAAAACATGCAAACAGATTTCTGCTGTTTTAATTTACAATGTACATATACCAGCCCCTTTGTCTGATTTTGGTTTTTACCCTGTTAACCTCAGACTAATTAAAATATGTGCATGGTATAGGATGCTTCCTAGCTTGGCAACAATCAGAGAGCTGTCTCTGAATTGTAGCAGCAGCAGCAACATGGAAACCTTAGCTAGTAGAATCCAGACGCAAGAAAGGAGGCATCTGAATAGAAATTTCACAAAGTCAATTGCTTCGAGGAGGCTTCAAGGTGAAAAGTACATACAGTTTACACTTGGAATTGAGGCTCTAGGAAACAGGCTTCATTATAGGATGGTACTTGGCCATACTACCAAGCAAATGCTGAGTGACAGGCCCCAGTGCTCATCAGCAAGCAGACTGTAGGGAATAAAAGAACCTACAGAAGAATACCCTGAGGTGAGCCTGGGACAGACTTTATGCAATGCACAAACAAGAAAGTAACAGGGTTGAGAGATCTAAGTGCAAAAGGGTAGACTAGGAGGCTTTCAGAATACTAACCAGAATACAGTTGTCTCCTGTTCAACAAACCCAAGATGTGAAAGCTGAACAATAAAAATAAAATCTCTTTACCTGTAGAAAGCATTTCCCAGAAAATTTAGAAAGGCATTCACTCTCATTTGACCTTGTTTAAAAAATGTCACTTTTGTACAGGAATATACTGGGAAATGTTTAACAACCAGCTTTCCAGAAAAAAAAAACAAAAAACCATGTTCTTATGACAGGCTTTTCTTTTCTTTTCTTTGACATGCTTTTAAATTTAATCTGCCTTATTCACATTTTTCTTCACATTCTTAAGTCTAGACAATCAACAAAACAATAAATCAAGCCCTGATTTGTAGTGTTTGCCAATTCCCAAGTTATAAATGTTCACATTGAAAATTTAGTCATTGCCTCTGCCCAGTAGGACCTGGCTCCCACACACCTCTGCTTTTGTATCTTCTTTGAGATAACATCAAGTCTTACAGAGATGATATTGATCTGCAGAAACTCCTTGACTCCTTGCAAAAAAGCTAACCGGATGCTGTGGGGTTGATGGTCCTGATGATTAGGACTTCAATATTTATTTCCACTTTCACAGCTGGAGGGGGTGGGATGCCTGCTTTAGCCTTCTTCTTCAGTAGTATTTCATCAATACTCATTGATAGCAAGATGGCTTCAACATTTTCTGATTTTTTTTTCATTACTTAAAAGAATACTGGATAACACTGTATACTTTTCAAAGCACTTTCATATCTTATTTGATCTTCACTACAACCCTCTGAGGTGCACAGACAGGTCAATGACTAGTATACATATCTTACAGTCTAGGAAGTTGAGCCAAGAGAATTTGAGTGATCTGATCAAGCTTATAATACAGAGAATGAACAAGACTAGAACTAAAATTTTTCAGAGGATGAGTCTTCATTTGTATCAAGGAAACATCACAGGGTTCTTTTAAGTAGCCAGTTCCCATGGTGCTTTTCACAGCTGATTGGATTTTTTGAATCGCTGACACACATTTTATTGAGTAAAATGAGGTTCATCTGTCCTGAGATATAGCTTTAATCTGGAATGTTTTACTTAATCCATTAGATTGTGAGCTCCTTGGGGTCAGGGACGGTCTTTTGCCTTTCTTTGTATCCCTAGTATTTAGCATTAGTAGATTATTAATAAATACTTTAGACTGATTTAATCTAATCTGGACCACATTAACCTAATCTGGGATAGGCATAGGGACTCTTGGATTTATGTTCCTTCTATTAAGTATATTTTATACTCCTATCACAAGTAAATGATTAATTATCAAGAATACAATACAAAAATGATCAATTCTATCAATCAAAAATGTTTGGGATCAGATAGACTAAAAAAATCTGGATTTTGGGGACTAGGTTTTTCCACTTTCAACTCATATTTTGGCTATGTGCAAGCATGACTATGGAATTAAAAGAACTTATAAATATTAGTCTTTTTAGTTCAGCCATCCTCATTAAGTTCCTAAACAAAAGAAGCCAGCCTGCTACCTCTTTCTACAGTATAGCTCAAGGCCCAGAACAGGTAAAATAAACCCAACAGCCTTTAGCAAGGCTCTGCATTAAGGATAACTTGGCCCAGAGAAAAATGAAGATCTAAAGAATGTGTTCGTTATTATCCCATGATAATAAAATAGACTCTGCTGCAATAATGAATATGACTATAATGGAGTGATGGTGGTTTAATCAAAGCTGGAATATACTACAATCGAGCAGAAATAGGCAATAGAGGCTCAATGGCGCTACGTTCTTATTAATTTGATGCCATTTGTCTTCTGCTTATGTTGGTGATCTCTCATTATGATAAAGGGAGGGAAAAGCACCAAGAGAAAGGATATGAATCATATACTTGCTGTATTTTTACTAATGACTTCATTTTGTAGAGGAAAAATAAAACTGATTTTACTTAATTCCTGATATCAAGTGTTCAACATGGTGCAGAGGAAGAAAGATGGATTTGGAATGAGAGGATGTAGGTGCCTGACTCTTCCGTTTACTGCACATGCAAGTCATTTACACTGTCTAGACTCAGTTTCTCTATCTGTAAAATGATGCCATTGGACGAGGTCACCTATAAAGGTCCCTTCCAATTCTAAATCTACAAGCCTATGCTAAGCGCTGAAGCGTAATCATTTATTTGAGCAAAAAACACATCCTGCTCCTAGAAGAGTTTGACAAGCCACACAAGATGTGTTGAGACATAACTAAAAATAATTCATTTGGAAGTATTCTGAGAAATGTCATAAATGTTTTCCCCACAGTCTCTGTGGAATAAAAGCTACAAAGTGTCATGTGGTTGTTGCTAACACTGCTTTGACTCTTTAAAAAAATGTTTTCTTGGTTCATGCCTCTGTTTACAGAAAATAACTTCACCATCATTTTCCCCTTCCAGTGCCAACCCACTGAATATTGCCTACACAGGACCCCAACTCCAGCCAATGCCCCGCCCCAAGAAGGTATCAAGCCTAATGATAACACAATGGCTTTGCTCCTGTACTTTTATCAGTCAAAGAGCATTTATAAAGTACTTACTATGGCCAGCCACTAAGCTAAGCAGGGGGAATAAAAAGAAAGGTGATTCATATGGCTAAGTGATGATGAAATTCAAATGTTTCAATAGCTGGGATGATTAAAGAAAGCAGAACATTGAAATGAAGGGAAAATGGAGAGGGTACAGGAAGTGAGGCTAAAAAACTGTAGTTTCACATTATTGTTCGTTAATTGTTACCAGAAAAACAGTGCGACATAACGGAGAGCTGGCTTCCAAACTAGGAAGACTCAGGTTCAGGTCCACTCTCTGACACATACTAGCTGTGGGATTTCTTGCAAATCACTGGACAGCTCAATGTCCTCAGAGAACTCCCTAAGGCTTCAAATTACAGTGGGTGTTGACCCCCATTGTTAGAGAGGCTTTCCATACCTGGGAGTTTTCTATACCATTAAAATCATTGGTCGGGGCAGCTAGGTGGTGCAGTGGATAAAGCACCGGCCCTCGATTCAGGAGTACCTGAGTTCAAATCCGGCCTCAGACACTTGACACTTACTAGCTGTGTGACCCTGGGCAAGTCACTTAACCCCCATTGCCCCCCACATAAAAAATAAATTAATTAAATAAAATCATTGGTCTAGTTACCTGACTATTAACTTTATAAGCTTTTTTTTTTTCTAGTCTGGACCTGCAGTTTCATTATTAGAGGGAACCTCAAAGTCAGGAACTCCTTCTACCAATGCAGATAAAGTAAAGCAGTTTGACGACTAGAAAGTTTTAACAGGTTGCACTGAGAGATTAAAAGGCTTGCTCCAAAGTTACAAAGTCAGTATGAGCCAAACATAGGATTTGCACCCAGGTGTTCCTGACTTTGGGTTTGACCATCTGCAAACTATTCTACAGCTTATGTTCATTGAATGCTGCCAAAGGTAGTTATAGGGCTGGTCTTAGAGTCAAGACCCTGGGCAAGTCACCCAACCCTGTTAGCCTCAGTTTTTTCATCTGTAGAATGGATTGGAGAAGGAAATGGTAAACCATTTCAGCATCTTTGCCAAGAAAACACAAAATGGAGTCTCAAAGAGTCGGACACAACTGAAAAAAATGACTCAACAACAGCACAACTGGAGCCAGGACCATCTGGGTTCACAGTCCTACTTTTGACAAATAATGGATTTATGGGCAAGTGGTTCTAAATCTTCTGTGCCCCACCATATTCTCTAAGACTAAATTTTATATGAGTTATTGATCTTCATGAGTGGAGAAAGTTTCTACATTGAGGTTCCCCAACACCAGTGAAATCACAGATCAGAACAACATCTACAAAATGATGCTCCCATCTCAACCTTCAACTGGACCTCAAGTTGAGAATCATTTTCTGTTCTCTAACAAAAAAATTCTGAAGCTGCAAATCAATCAGTTACTTTGCCTACACAAAGAAGACAAAATTAGCGTGTCTTTTAACCAAATTAGTTTCTGCCTATCACTGTCAGCAAAAGGTAGAAGTTAAGAGGGACAACAGAGAGCCAGACAACTCAGCTAACCAGAGTAAAGTGATAATATGGGAGATTTAGTCCCCAACACAGGTCGTGGTGGGTTTTGACTACTGAGCCATCTCTAAGTAAGTCTCAGCTGTTGTGCATACAAGAAGGTCTAGAATGAGGAAGCACCTGCCATTGGTGGGCATAGTAAGAACTTATCTGGGTAGGAGCAGGAAAATGAGGTTGAAGAGAGGAAAAGTACAGAAAAACAAGTTATAAAAGAGAGAGGGGCCCCAAATCACAAAGAATATATTTGAATATTTTTCAAATCTAAACTTTGTGAATAAAAGTGAAGAAAGGAAGGAAGGAAGGAAGGAAGGAAGGAAGGAAGGGTTACAGGGTTAGGACTATTAAAGTTTAACCTGGCCAGCTAACATGGGCCTTCTCTTTGAGACACACCTTGAAGGAAGAGAGATAAGCCCATTCGGTTGCTGCCTGAGTGGTGAGGTGGACAGAGATGGCTCGAGATCAGAGCCGCCTTTCGACCAACTTCCCCCAGCCACCACTAGTGGAGGACAGCCCTCCCTTGGGTGATCATCCCCAATAAGGGAACTTTCCATAGTCAGATGATCACCCCATCAGACCACCATCTGTCCTCTATAAAAGTATTTGCCTGTCTTCTGCTCAAGGAAATAGGTATCTCAGAGAACCAAGTCTCTGTGCCATGCCTTCTCCCTATGAGAAGTCCAAGGATTTCTCTCTATATGATTTTATTCTAATTGGATTTGTATGCAAGAGGGTGTAATTCTTTAAAGAGCAATTCCTAAGGACCCCAGAACCCCCCAACCTTTTCCTCCAAAACAGAAGGAAGATCAATAAATATGTTTTAAAAGCTTGCTGTGCCAAAACATTTATTAAGCACCAATAAGATACCAAGTGCTTTACAAATTTTATATTATTTGATCCTCACAACAACCTTACAAGGTAGGTCCATTTTTACAGTTAAAGAAACTAAGGCAAACAGCAGTTAAGTGACTTGTGCAGGGTTTGTTACTATTTTTTTTACCATCTTAAATTGTCATTTGTTCTGGGTAAAAGACTGTCTTTAACAACAAACAATATTACTTAAGCATGAACTATCTGCTGGGTCATTGATCTAATTCTGGTGTGTGGTGTGTGTGTGTGTGTGTGTGTGTGTGTGTGTGTGTGTGTATGGGGGGGGTGGTTGGTGGTGATGTGATGGGACCTGCATTTTGGGGAAATCACTTTGGTGACTGAATAAAGGATAGAGTGGGAAGATACTTGAGGCAGGCAGATCCAATGGCAGGCTATTGCAGTAGTCCAGGCATGAAGTGATGAGGACATGTACCAGAGGGGGTGGCAGTATCAGAGGAGAGAAGTGGGTGTATTCAAGAGTTGTTACAAAGGTGAAATCAACAGGTCTTGGCAACAGCTTGGATATGGGGGTGAGAGACAGTGAGAACTCCAGGATTACTCCTGGGTTGTGAGCCTGAGAAACCTCGAGGATCATGTTGCCCTCTACAATAACTGGGATATAATATTAGACAATAACAAAATGACTGTCCCAGTGCTGCAGTGGTATACCTGTCATGTTAAAAAAAATATGGTGGGGCAGCTAGGTGGCGCAGTGGATAGAGCACCGGCCCTGGAGTCAGGAGAACCTGAGTTCAAATCCGGCCTCAGACACTTGACACTTACTAGCTGTGTGACCCTGGGCAAGTCACTTAACCCCAATTGCCTCACTAAAAAAAAAAAAAAAAAAAAATATGGTGATGGTCTTCAGCATGTGAAGTGGATCTTTCATGTGGTATTTACAGGAGAATGTGTACAAGAGACAACCAGATGCCACAGTGGATACTTACTAGCTGTGTGAACCTGAGTAAGTCACATAACCTCTTTATGCCTCCATTTCCTTACATAAAAAAATGGAGATCATAACAGCACCAACCTCTTGGTGTTGTCCTAAGGATCAAATGAGGTAACATTTGTAAACCACTTTGCAAACCTCAAAGTTCTTCTTCTTCTAGTTCTTTTTTTTTTTTTTTTGGTGGGGCAATGAGAGTTGTGATTTGACCAGGGTCATACAGCTAGTAAGTGTCAAGTGTCTGAAGCTGGATTTAAACTCAGGTCCTCCTGAATCCAGGGTTGGTGCTTTATCCTCTGCACCACCTAGCTGCCCCTCTTATTATTATTATTACTATCATAAAATGAAATGAGCTATAGCTATTTCTGCTTTGATAGATCCACTGCAGAACTGAAGCATGGAAGAAAGTATTATAGGATGTCTGCTCTCACGGAACTTTCAGTCTGGTAGTATCAATGATCTATGTATACATTGGCTAAAGGAGCTTCCAAATAGTACTGATACATCCAACACAGTAGCACTACTGTTACAGCCATGAAGGCAGTAGGCTATGCCATGAATGAATATTGGATCATTAAGAATATATGTATGTAGAAAAAAGGTGCTGATGACAGTTATTATTGCAACATTCTAATTATATTGTTCTGGTGGAATTCAGTCTCTCAGACAGGAAGAAGTGTTTTGCCATAGACTTACTTGCTTCAAAGCTAATCTGAAATCCAACCTGTGCTCCATTTAATTACATATGTACTTCCTGATGGCATATTAAAGGTTCAGAGGAGGTAATTCAGGGTCTTGACAGCCAGCATTAATATTAAAACCTCACACAAGGCAAACTTCCTCAAGTTGCATATATTCTTAGGTGAAGGAGAAGGGGAGGAAAGATGTAGAAATAGCCAATTGGTATGGAAAGAAAGTACTTGGCTTCAGGAATAGAACTAATCATTTTCTTAATGTACTCCTGTGCATCCTTCACAGGTAAAGAGTGTGTGTGTGTGTGTGTGTGTGTGTGTGTGTGTGTGTGTGCATGCACATATGTTCTAAATCTGTCAATAAACATTTATTAAGGGCCCACAGACACTGTTCTAAGTGAAGAGATGCAAAGAAAGGCATAAAATATTCCTTAACCTCAAGGGATAAAGAGCAATGAAAGAGACAATACATAAAAAGAAGCTGAGGGGCAGCTAGGTGGCACAGTGGATAAAGCACTGGCCTTGGATTCAGGAGGACCTGAGTTCAAATCCAGCTTCAGACACTTGACACTAGCTGTGTGACCCTGGGCAAGTGACTTAACCCCAACTGCCTCACCAAAAAAAAAAAAAAAAGAAGAAGCTGAAAAGAGAGGGTGGAGTGGGGAGAGGAAGGGGCTTGATCAGGGAGCATGGTAAAGTCCTGCAGCCAGGTGGGAAATCATGAGTTGCCTGCCTTGGGCCTCCTCTGGTAGGAGCTTTCCAGTGTCCATTCCCTTTCCTTTCTAATCAGAAGGAGAGAGGGGTCCAAGAAACAGGGGGTAATGAGAAGGTGTGAGTTTTAGAGTTGATGTGATGTTGCAGGAGGATAAGTTGAGGAAGAGTAGGAGATGGTGGAAACTAACTTTACTTAGCCCCAAGACAAGGAGGTTGTGTGGGGGAGGAGGAGAGACACTAATAGGTGAGATTTGCAAATGGTGTCCTGGCCAAATAAATAAAGTTTGCAGAAAGCCAAAACAAACAAACAAAAAAACCCCACAAACAAACAAAAAACCCAAAACAAACCCATCAAACAACTCTCTCCTTGAAATTGCTGATTTCCTTTCAACAAAAGGTTTAAATAAACAGGGAGAAAATTTAGGGCTAAGGATGCTCCGGTTGGACTTAAATTCTTTAAACCCCAAAGGGATTCATTTGAAAAATTTCTTTTCCTTTTGTCTCTTGACATGATTGTCTTCTTCTGTGGGCTTCATTTCAAGAAGCGACTTTGCTAACTCGACTTCTGAAACCTGCCATACCAGAGACTGCATCAAGGAATCCCCCAAGCTCCTTAGAAGGGGATTTGCAAATGAGTTTAGAATTCAATATTTATGTGATTCAGAATTTTACAAAGGTGCTATCCATTGTAGAGAGAGCCAGGGAACCCCAGGGTAGGCTCACATTCAGGAGCTTGCTCTTGGGATCTCAGATGCATAAATAAAAGCTGGAGGCTTGCATAGTCTCTCTGCCAGATTCTTTTATTGCTATACAAATGCATTATTAATTAGCCACTGGGGCCTTCCCCATAGAGCATTTTAAATTACAGCTAAATTCCTTGATAGCATTCTGTGCAATGTAAAAGTGAATTTCCTGTGTTCAAAGCAATAAACAAGTAGAGGTGGGGTGTTTGAATAGCCAGGTTAATTGCTGTTTAGGATGGGGAAGAGGGAAGGGAGATTGTGACAGTAACTCTTAATTTTCCAGGATTTTGTCTGTGATGCTAAATATACCCCAGGATCATTATAAGGTGGCAAACACAGTGGCAAGACTGGAAAAAAAAGTGGAATTGGAGGACATGGGTGCAAATCTATTACTTAGGCAGATTCCTTAGCCCCTTCAGGCCTTATCTGGAAAAATGAAAGGATTGGAGTAGATACTCCCTAAATTCTCTTCCATTTATATTTCTAAGATTTATGAAGGAGGTAGACCTTTGGGCTGCGCCCTCTGATTTCATCATATAGGTACTGCTTTTGCCACCCAAGATTTTACTTTCAAGTATTTTATTTTTCTTGGACCCAAATCAAGCTGGTAAAATAGGCACTCCTCCAGGGCATGTTAGCGACATGATAATATTAACTCATATCTATATACCTAAAGTACTTTCTTCGTAACAAAACAATCTACATGATAGCGAGTACAAATGTTATTATTCCCATTTGACATGAAGACATTTGACCAAGGCCATTATTAGATATTAGAGTTGTAACTCAAACACTGGTCTTTTAACTCCCAAACTAGTACTCGGTCCAATACTGACACAGCTGATTTTATTTATTATGATACTTTGCAAGCTAGGAAGGACATTTCATTTGAAGTCCTTCCTTTCTTTCTCCCTGTCTCCTGAATTTTCTTATTCTCTCATTTCTTTCTTTCTTTCCTTCCTTCCTTCTCTCCATTCCTCCCCTCTGATTCCTTCTTCCCTTTCTTCCTTCCTCTTTTCCTCCATTTGTTCCTTCTTTCCCTCCATTCTTTTTCCTTGCCTCTCTGTCTCTCTCTGTCTCTCTGTTTCTGTCTCTCCATCTCTGTCGCTCTATGTCTCTGTCTCTGTGTGTCTTTGTCTCTGTCTCCTCTCGCTCTCTTCTCTCCCTCTCTCCATTCATTCCTTTCTTCATGGCAAGGCTGTTGTGGACTTTCAGTTTATGGTTTTGGCTCTGAAGCAGGACTCAGTTAAAAACTGGACTTAAAAATAACTCTTTCACAGATGAAAGCCACACAATCAGCTCTATTTGAGACGCCATCTTTATGGCCTTAGTCTTTGTGGCCTGGAAAAATTGGACTTCAGGTCCATGTTCTCAGTACCCAGAAGTTTCATTGAATAAACCTAAAAGGAAGGAAGGATGTCTTGCCTACCTGGCAGCAAGTTCCACCAAAGCTTCTGGAAGAATAGACAAGATTTAACCTCCCAGCCTAGCCTAGGTAACCAGCCATTCCCCTCAACTGTAAAATTAAGGCTTTCCATACCTTATATTGCACACCTGATTAAATCACTTAATCACAGGAGTTGGAAGAGGCCTTAATGGTCATAAATCTCTTCAGCCCCTGCTTAAGCACCTCCATGACAGGACTAGCTAACATTCCACTTGAATTTGTGTCCATTCCTGTTCAAAATGGTACCAGTAGCTAAATAAGGGGCTCAGAAAGCTGGAGTCACAACTACCTAAAGACATGGCTGACCATAACATTTGGACAGAGTAGGGGTAAGAAGGATGTTTTAGACATTATCAGGAAACCAAAGGAATGGGATTTTTGATGGTTTGCCAGGGAGAGTTAATTATACATAGAACATGGGACATTGGGTTACTGGGGAATGAAGAGGGAGTGAAGAGGGAGTGAAGAGGAAAGTGAGGAAAAGGATACTGAAGTAGGTATGGGATAACAAAGACAAACTTTACTTATTTCCTATTTTGCATAGAGTGGGACTTTTCCACAAAAGTAATGACCTTTAAGGTTGCATGTCCCAAAGGATTTCTTGACTTAACCTTCTCCCCTGACTTAGAACATTAGGGAGAAGATACTGCCTTTCCGCATGGGGAGGGATAAAACAGGTTGTAAAACACAAGGATTGAATTTCTACTTGGGTTTCTAAATTTTACATTGGTTTCCCCACCCCCATCCCCTTTTGGGTGATTTCAACCTGAAGGGATGAAAAGAAAATATTCTTCTCGATCTTCCAATTCCTGGATTTGAGTCAATTATGAATCTTGCTATAACCAAGTTATAGAAACTGACACCATTTGCAGGTTAAAACATGCTAGACTAAATCATAACATTCAAAACAGTTCAAGTGCTCTTTCAATAAGCCCCCAAATCAAGTAATCCCTGTGGACCTGCGGTGTGGGGAAGCTAGGTGGCACAGTGGATAGAACACTAGATTTGGAATCAGAAAGACTTATCTTCATGAGTTCACTAGCTATATGACCTTGGGCAAGTCACTTAACTGCCTCAGTTCCTCATCTGGAAAATGAGCAGGAGAAGGGAATGGCAAACCACTCCAGTATCTTTGCCAAGAAAATCCAAAATGGGGTCACAAGGAGTCAGACACAACTAAAAAATGACTGAACAACAACTTGCTATATGCCTGGCTCTGTGCTTTGGCATAGTGGACGATACTAAGAAGCATAAGGCACAGAACCATGCCTTCAAGGAGCTTCTGATTTTATTGACTAATTGATGGTGATTTTGTGGGAGTGGGAGTTTAGGTATTTATTCCCGTGCTTAACTACTCAATTTGTAATGTACAGACAAAAAATCCTTGTAGAAGATGAGATATTCTTTGGTACAACTAGGAAATACAATAGATAGAGGGCTGGGCTTGGAGTCAGGAAGAATTGAGTTCTGCTGATGATCTAATTATCCAGCCCTAACCGTTCTCCTAACTTCCAGACTTACACCTCCAACTATCTCTTGGACATCTCAAACAGGACTTCCTGTAGATGCCTTAAATTTACCATGTCTAAAATTGAACTCATTATCTTTGCACTAAACCTCTTATCTTCTGAACTTCCCCATTACTTTGAAGGGCATTGCCACCTTCCTAGTAATCCAGGTTTATAACCTACATCTTCGCTCTCACTCCCCCATATCTAATCTGCTGCCAAGTCTTATTGGTTTTACCCACGTGATATTTCATATGCACACATATGTATACATGCATATATGGATGAATATATGCACGTACAAACATAATTACAACCTATATATGCACACATACCCACGAATGCATTGTACACACATACATAATACATACATACATTCACACACCTACATACATGCATGCATGCATACATACATATATCTCCTTCTCTCTTGTGATATAGTAGCATCCTGGTACCTCTTACCTAGAATATTGTATTAGTCTCCTGGTTGATCTTCATGACTCAAGTCCTCCCCATTTCAGTTACTCAGCTCTGAAATTAATCTTCTGAAAGTACAAACCTGCCCTTCCCCTCCACTCCCATTTAATAAACTCCCTATCACCTTCAGGATCAAATATAAACTCCTCTGGCATTCAAAACCCTTCATGACCTAGCTCCTTTCCCATCTTTCCTGTCTTCTTGTATCTTCCTCACCCCCCACATACTCTGGAATCCAAAGATGCTGACTTCCTTGCTGTTATTTACATAAGACACGATCTCCTGACTCTGAGCATTTTCATGGGTTCTCCCTCATGTCTGGGATTCTCTCTCTGAATCTCCATTTCCTGGCTTCTTTCAAGTGGCTGCTACAATTCTACCTTCCACAAGAAGACTTTCCTGATTCCTCCTTAGGGCTAGTGCCTACCCTCTGTTGACTATTTTCAATTTATCCAGTAGAGATCTTCTTTATACAGAGTTGTCTCCCCCACTAGAATGTTGGTTCCTTAAGAGCAGGGACCATCAGAAAGTTAGCCAACCAGCATTTATTAAGCACCTAATAGAAACTAGGCACTAGGCTAAGCACTGGGGATACAAAGAAAGTTTTTAAAAAAAATAGTTCCTGCTTTCCAGGAGCTCCCATTCTATAGGGGAAGACATGTAGATGACCATACACAAACAACACATATACAGGATAAACTGGGGATAGACTGAGAAGAAAAACACTGCCTTTTACCTTTCTTTATATCCCTAGCCCTTAGTACAGTACCTGGTTCCTATTAGGTGCTTAATAAATGCCTATTGACTAACTGACTAAATCTGTGACCCTACTCACCCACAAATTGGATCAATCTAGAAAGAGGATAGAATGTGAATGGATGGATGGGTGAATGGAGTTGAATCTTTGGGGGATCTTTGACAAGCCAAAAGGTTAAAAAAAAATAGTCCCTGCTTTCAAGGGGGAGAAAACATACTCTGAGAAGGAAGCAAAGAGAACTATTGACCAAGTGATTTGGAACCTCTGAATAGAAGAGACTTAAAAAAGTGGGTCTGATGACGTTATTTGTAAAATATCCCCTATTAGCTATTTAGCCTCACCCCCTCTACTTCTCTCCTGTTGACATGTCCCCTCATTCTGCTTTCTCACTTGAATTTTTCCCAGCATCAACAGGAAACTCTTCATGGGAGCCTAATAATACTGAATGATGTTTTTCACTCTGAGCTCTGCTGTGCTACAAGATGAACTAACCATTTGTGTTCTGTGGCCTGGCATCATTTTTTGAAGCCCAGGCTCTGATTGAGTGCCAATATAAACCTTTTTTTCCCCTAAATTTTGAAGAATAAATTGGTTTACTAATTTCACCATTAAGAGTTTATCAAAGCAAGCATCATTTCAATCTTCCTGTAATCAATTGGCATTTTCTGTGTTTATCTCCTCTTCAATTTTTAACACAGGCGTTTGTACACATCAATTTGCCTCGTACTCTTCGTACATATGCTTTAAATTACTTTATCATTGTATAAATTTCACAGCCATTAAAAAGCTCTAATACCAGGATGGCTGATGTGGTGTTAAAAATTGGATTCAATTCCATGGGGTAATAAATTGTGACCTAAATTCAATCTCTCATGGGTGACTGAAGGATACAATGAAAAATTATTGCTTTGTCATTTTTTACCTAACACAAATATTCTATGCAGGCCAGAAGCCAGGAACAGAGAAATGGGCCGAAACCACCACTGGCTATTTTTCAACAGAGGCAGTGAACCGGATTCTCTGATGCTTTGGCCGCTCTGTGATCTCATCACACTTGTATTCCCTCTGACAAAGCCCACAATCCCTCTATGCTCTCTCATCCTATGAGATTCGTGACATTGTCTCTGAAGATTCAGAGACAGAAGGGACCCGAGAGATCACTTCATTTTACAAATGAGAAGAATGGGCCCAGGGGAGATAAAATAACATGTCCGATATCACAGAGGTTTTAAGTCAGAGGTGATATTAAAGCCTAGGTGCCCTTAACTCCAAATCTAATACAGATTGTGGTCTATAAAGTAAATCCTATCCTAGCTGTGTGACCATTGGTAAATCATGGAAGTGATTTAACTTCCTGGGGTCTTGGTTGCTTTATCTGTAAAGTGAGAAGTTTGGACTAGCTGATCTCCAAAATCCCTTCTACCTCTCAATGTATGCTCTTAAGTGACTTAAAATTTTAGAGCCTCAGCTCCCTCATCTGTAAAAAGGGGATACCAATGCTTGTACCACTTACCTCACTGGACTGCTGGTGAGAAAAGCACTATTCTCACAGGGACAGAAAAATGAGAGTAGTTATGAATTGTTGTTATTATCATTGTCATCATTAACATTATTTTTGCTGCCCTGTAGCCTTATCTACCCACCTCAATAGAAGTCTTGCTTTCATTTTTCCAGCATCTGTGGGGCTTTCCACCCTCTCTTGTCCTTCATCCTACATGACCAGCCAACCTCCTTTGATGGTCGTATATCTCCTTGGTAGAGCTGCTCATGCTGCTTCTCAAACACTAACTGTTGTTACCAACATGTTGCTGTCTGCTCATACCCACCATGTGTCTTTTTATTGCCTTCTGGGTTATTTGTTATTTTAATTGTTCCAGAAGAGTGGTTTTCCATGACTTGCTGCTGTTAGGCACCAGTGGAAGAATATCAGCACTTTAAAGGAGAGGATTTACTGGATTCATGTGGAAATGGTGAAATACAGTCAAAAGGGCCCTGACCTCGGAGGTCAAAAGACGTAGGTGTGAGTGCTGCCTCGGACCTTTGTGGGCTATATGATGACGCCACTGCTCTGAGCCTACTTCCTTTAGAAAATGAGGGGAGACTTTGGTGTAAGGGAATGCAATGGATGGTATAATTTCCACATTCTGTTTCAGTTCTAACATCCCATGGTTCTGTGAGTCGCTGGCTGGCAAGCAATCAGCTGCAAGGAAGGGAGAAGTCTCATAAGAGAAAGACTCTTTCATTTTTCTGTGAATCATAGCCTACTGACATCATCCATCTGGTGTTCAGCTAATCAGCCAAATCCCTGGTACCTGGCCAGGTTGAGGCAGAACCTTCGGAATTTGAGGGGGAAAAAAATCATTCTAAACTTCAGGCTGCCCCAGAGACATCATTGTGCTTACCCAAGAGGTTCCCAAAACTGTTGACATTTCACCCACAGCGGGTCCATATCATGGTAGAGTTATGGTGAATGCCTTGAGTGAAATCAAAGTCAGATTAGTTGCTATCTTTACAGAAAACCAGACTAGTTTTTCTGATGATAATAATTGACATTTTAAAGCCCTCTGTGACTTGATGGTATAGTGGAAAGAACTATGAAGCAAAAGTCCTAAGAATTAGGTTCTAATCTGAGCTCTGCCACTAATATGTTATTCAACTTTGGACAGGTTGCTTAACTTGACCTCAGTTTCCTCAGCTGTAAAATAAGAGGGCTGAACCAGCTACTCTTTAATATTTATCAAATCCCGGGATTCTATTAATTTAATCCAAGCCTCTTCCCCTCCCCTTTGAGCTTTCTGCTCTGTCTATATTTATTCTTTCCTTTCATTGGCAATTCTTGTTTTAAGCATAGAGTAATTGACTGAAACCAGATGAAAGAAATTAGATAGATTAATATAAAATAATATAATACAATATAAAATATATAAATATATAATATAAATATAAAATAATAATACAAATGCTCCTTCATTTGACAAAAGAATTATCTACTGGACTCCTTTAATTAGAGAAAATTTAAGATTTTGTTCACAGATCAACTACTATATGACAGAATAATAATGACATTTAACAATAATATTAATAGTATAATAATAACAACAGCACACATTTACATAGAATTTTACTCAATGCAAAAAGCACTTTTCTCACAACGGTCCTGTAAGGTTGAACCAGATGACCTCTAAAGTCCCTTCTTTTTCTAAATGTATGCTCCAAGTTGTTTTTCAGTAGTGTTTAACTCTCTGTGACCCCATTTGGGGTTTTCCTGGCAGAGATACTGGAGTGGTTTGCCATTTCCTTCTCTAGCTCATTTTACAGATGAGGAAACTGAGACAAACAGGGTTAAGTGACTTGTCCAACGTCACATAGCTGAGATATGGTTTGAACTGAGGTCTTCCTGACTCCAGGCCTAGCTGCACCCGTAGCACCTAACCTGTAAACAGTGCAAGTTATTATTATCCTTATTTTATGAATGCAGGAACTTAGGCTCAAAGAGATTAAGTGAGGGGTGTGCTAGAGCCAGCTCTAACTGGCGTTCAGAACTCATTGTTAAATTCTCAGTATTCTTATTTATATCTCAGGAGTGGACAATCACTACAAATCAGGACTTGATTTATTGTTTTGCTGATTGTCTAGACTTAATAAGGTGCTAATAACATAGATTAAACTTTAAAAAACATATACATCCATAATCAACCCCCCTCCACCAGAGCCTGGTTGTTAAGCATCTACCATGACACCCCTGTATTGCTGTATAACCATGATTTGAACTCAGCAGGAAGAAAGATCAAGGAATAAAGTCATCACAAGCGACTAGTGGTTGAAAACTGAACTATAATTTTGGGGACAGCTTGGATTTTATGTCTCTGTATATGTAATTTTCCTGATAGAATGCCAACTCCTTGAAGAGGGGCAGGGGCTCTTCACTTCTGTCCTTGTATTTCCATTTTCTAGTTCTAATGCCTGGCACACAGTTGGCACTTCATAAATGTTTGCTGATTGTTAAAGCACTTTCACATTCCATTTGCTCACCATAGGAAACCTGTATGGTATTTGGAGTGGGGGTTATTATCTCCATTTTATATATACTAGGAAATTGAAATTCAGAAAATGGAGTGAGTGCACCAAGGTCAGATGATTAATTTGAGGCAAAGCCAGGAAAAAGGTCCCTTCACTTCTTGTCTGCTCTATGTTCCTACCATCATGCTCCTAACCGTTGGGCTGAGGGTTGATACTCCTGCCATGATGCCTTCCTACATAGGGCAGAATCTCTAAGAGAGTTTTTTATATGTACAGTTTCCTAAATTGTGAGCCAATATTCTTCTTCAATCAATCAATTAAGAAATATTTATTAAGTTCCAGGTACTGAGCTAAGCACTGGAAAAAGAGGCAAAGGAGAAGAGACTATTTACAGAATAAATAGGAGATAATTAACAGAAGGAAGGAACTGTAATTAAGAGGGGTTGAGAAAAGTTTCCTATAGAAGTTAGGATTTTAGTTGCATGCACTAGCCCCTAAATAAATAACTAAAGCAGGGGGCAGCTAGGTGGCACAGTGGATAGAGCACCGGCCCTGGAGTCAGGAGTACCTGAGTTCAAATCCAACCTCAGACACTTAACACGTATTAGCTATGTGACCCTGGGCAAGTCACTTAACCCCAATTGTCTCACAAAAAAATAAAAATAAAAATAACCAAAGCAATGGCGGATGAGCCTTTTGGTAAAGGGGAAATATTAAGCCTCTGCATCCTAAGTCAGGTATCTAACTTTGAGCATCTGACTGCTCAAAGGTTTTGGTTTCCAAAAGACCTCATGTTATCCATGAGCAGAAGGAAAACTGATTGGTGAAACTATATACTGAGCTGCTTCAAGCTGTTGCCTTCTTCCCCCATGAATTCAAGACTATCGACACATTTTCAACCTCTCATTCTAGAGAGATGTCATTGTGAATATCTGGAGGGTGGGACAGACACACACACACACACACACACACACACACACACAGAAACACAGAGTGAAATAAGTATGTAAAGTAGACTCTCCTGGGGGATATACTTATTTGTGCTGGAAGTTTTAGAAAGGGAGTGGCCAAATTATGGCTTTGAGGTTTGGAATGACAGTTATCCCTCCCTCTCACTACTGGTTTCATGCCTACAGTGTTGGCATCCCAATAGTGATTTGCTCTCCAAGCCTTTTAGGTTTCGCTTCCGGGCACAGCAATTACAGAACAAAGGAAAGCTCTCTAATGATGAGTTCTAAAATAAATAAAATAATTGTACAGCTGGCAGAGTCCTTTGGGGGACTGGGGAGAGGAGGAAGGAATAGAGGGGCTACATTTATTATATTTCACTCAACTCTATATTTAACAGGCTGAAATGTATTGTGGGTAACTTTGTTTTCTTTGCATATTGAAGGTCAAGAAGAAAAGAGCCTGCCTTTGTATGATGTGTGATCTGAGGTCCCTTTGGTTATGAGCCATTACTGATAAGCTCCTTTTGAGTAGTGTTAAGGGCTAAAATTCTAGCTAAACTGTCTAAAATATCTAATGAGTGGTCGCCAATAAATTATAAGCTTTAGCAAGAGTTAGATTTTTAAGCATTTATTAAGGAGAATAAGAATTTGGTAAAGAGAGAGAGAAAGGCCTAGATTCCTATCTATTAAAGGGAGAGCACATTTCTAGCTCCCTTCTCCGCCAGAGTCCAGAGGAAAGAGCCCCAGAGTCAGCGCCAGTCTCTTCCTTCCTCCTCCCACTAGTCCGCGTCATTTCCTCCCGCCAAAGAAAAGACTCCTGGTCTTGCCCTCAAAGACCTTCGCTTCATGGGCAGAACTCTTCTACAGTAAGTATCCAGCAGGTGGCGTTATTCCAATCGTTACAGTAGGGATCATTTCATTCTTTTGACTTATATCCCCAAGTACCTACCATAGCACCCAACACATAGTAGGTGCTTAATAAATACTTGTTGATTGCCTACTTCTCTGGAAAACCAAGGATACTAACTAGGAAGGTTTGTGCCAATGGGGTTTTTCCTTGAACAAACTTCATATAGCCTAAAAGACATATCCCTCCAAAGGGTGATTCTGGAGACGCGATGTTCAGGAAAGAAAGGGTTTGCAATCTTATTCTGGGGCCAGAGGGCCCTTTGCCCCTTCAGAAGAGCCCAAGGAATATTTCCCAGGCTGAGGATCAAATCTGGTGCTCTATAAATTCTCATATACCGTATGAGGACAATTGGCGATGAGTTGAGTTGCAAAAGGTTTTGATTAATAAAACTTCAAACCGAGAGTACTGTTTTGTTGTTTTTTTTCAGTCTTTCCACCACTGTTTTCTTAGCGGATTCTCCCAACAACACTATGAAAACTTTAGAGTGAGCACGTCAGTATAGTAAAAAGATCAATGAATTTGGAGTCAGAAGTTCTAGGTTCACATTTAAGCTCTGTATTTAATACTTGTGCAAATAGAGGAAGTGTAATATTATGGAAAGAGTGCCGAGCTTGGAAATGGAAGATTTCATCCTTATGGGTTTAAATTCTAGCTTTCACATGTATTACCTGCCTCTCTGGCCCAATGGGTAGAGCAGAGTTTTGGACTTCCTGAGTTTAAAGTGCCTCACACACTTACTGGCTGTATGACCCTGAGCAAGTCATCATCTTTTTGGGCCTCAGTCTCCTTAACTAGAAAAATTAGGGGATTGGAACTGATGAGCTGTTAAGGTCACTTCTAGCTCAAAATCCATAATCCTATGAGCCCTCTGACTCAATGCTTCAATGACAAGGCAGGCCATTAATCAATTAACAATCAATTAACAAGTATTTAAGCACCTAAAGTTTCTTCCAACACTAAATCTATGATCCTATGGTTCTATTCATGGGCCTCAGTTTCCTCATCTGAAAAATGAAGCAAGCAGAACTGTATGATCTCTTTCAGCTGGATTATACCCATTTGAGAACTAGGAAAATTGAGGCACAGCAGAGTTAAGTGAATTGTCAGGTTGAGAAGCTCATTAGCTTCTCCTTTGCATGATTAGAACCCATACCCCTTGGTTCCCCTTTCTGTGTTCTTTTCCCTAGACCCTACTGCCAAAATTTTCTAGGGCCAGGCCACTCTACCAGTGAACAGTTACATCATCTTGTCTTCCTTGTGCGGAAGGCACAGGGAGGGACTTTCCACAGCTGGCTGTACCATCTGGAGTGAGGCAAACATCCTACCAGTCCCTCTCTGCAGATGGGCAGGAAGCTTTCTCCTTTCCAAAAAGCCATTCACCCGAAGTCTCTGGCCTTCTCCCCTGGCTATTGAATAAATGGAGCTTGTCACGTCCACAGACAGCTGCCCTTGTATGGGAGCCCAAGTTCCAATTCTCATTCCCAAAACCTAGAAAATCATGTCCCTACTGCTGTGAAGCTTGCAACCACTGATTCCTCAGGTGACTCTAACAAAGATAATGCTGACTACTTGTTGGAGAATTCTCATTTCCATTCCAGCTACAGAAAGCTGCTATCCATGGGTTCAGATACCAGAAACTTACCATTCCTCCTGGGTTTTTTTTTTTTGGTTTGCTTTTTTTTTTTTAGCAAGTATTTAGCTGTTACATTCCCTCCAACTCTCTAAGTCCATTAACACTCAGTCATTCCAAACAGAATGAAAAGTGCCATTAAATGCTGTCATCTTTGCATACCTTAGAGTTAAAGCATATCAGATTCAGAAGGGACCTTGGAGGTCTAGGCCAACCTTGAACTCAGTACTGAATTCAGTCAACAGCATCATCAAAAATGGTCATGGAGCATCTGTCTGAGGATCTCCAGTGACAGGGAGTTCATTATCTTGTTTAGGTAGCCCACTCCACTTTCAATTAAATTCTATTAACATTTATTAAGTGCCTACTACATACAAGACACTTTATTAGACATTAGGGATTTGAGGACCAGACCTGTGATTTCACCAATTCAAATTAGCATCTGAGTTATGAAAGAGGTTAAATGACTGGTCCAGGGTCATACAGTCAGCACATGTTAGTGGTGGGACTTGATCCTGAGCCTTTTAGACTCTAAGGTCAGTTCTCTATCCATTATTTCATACGGTCTCTCAGATGATTTTAAAATTCACAACAAAGAATAAATACAAATAGAAATAATGTGTAATTCCATTTTCAACATGATAAATTTAAAATTAGAATTTATGCAAGATATTAGATCTAGACAGACACATCTGGGGGTCATCAGCATAGTAATGATAATTGAATACATGGAGGAGAGCACTGAGATCCCCAGAGAGAAAATGTAGAAGGAAGTTTAAAGGGTCCAGTATGGAACCTTTGTTAATACCCACTCTTTAAAACTTTTTTTTTTTTTTGGTGAGGCAGTTGGGGTTAAATGACTTGCCCAGGGTCACACAGCTAGTAATTGTTAAGTGTCTGAGGCCGAATTTGAACTCAGGTCCTCCTGACTCCAGGGTCAGTGCTCTATCCACTGCACCATCTAGCTGCCCCTGATACCCACTCTTTTTTTTTTTTTTTTTTTTTTTTTTTTTTTTTTTTTTAAGTGAGGCAATTGGGGTTAAGTGACTTGCCCAGGGTCACACAGCTAGTAAGTGTTAAGTGTCTGAGGCTGGATTTGAACTCAGGTACTCCTGACTCCAGGGCCAGTGCTCTATCCACTGCGCCACCTAGCTGCCCCACTGCGCCACCTAGCTGCCCCTGATACCCACTCTTAATAGGCAGGAGGCAGATGACATTCTAACAGAGATTAAGAATGTAGGGGATTGGGGCAGCTCGGTGGTGAAGTGGATAGAGCACTGGCCCTGGAGTCAGGAGTACCTGAGTTCAAATCCGGCCTCAGACACTTAACACACACTTACTAGCTGTGTGACCCTGGGCAAGTCACTTAACCCCAATTGCCTCACTAAAAAAAAAAAAAAAAAAAGAATGTAGGGGATTGGGGGCAGCTAGGTGGCGCAGTGGATAAATTATCAGTCCTTGATTCAGGAGGACCTGAGTTCAAATCCAGCCTCAGACACTTGACACTAGCTGTGTGACCCTGGGAAAGTCACTTAGCCCTCACTGCCCCGCAAAAAAAAAAAAAAAAAAGTAGGGGATGATGAAAATATAGCAGTGTCTCAGAAGCCAAGGAAGCAGAGATTTTTTTTTTTTTCCCCAAAAGGAAGAGGTGGTTGATAATGTTAAAAATCTCGGAGAAGAAAGAAAGAGAAGGACTGGGAAAATGCCACTGATTTTTTGCAATTATTAGATCATTTGTAACTTCAGAACAGTTTCAGTCAAATGATGGGGCTGAAAACCAAACATTCTGGTTCTATTAAAGCAACATAGGAGCAGTGGATAGAGTGTAGGCTCTAGGGTCAAGAGGACCTGAGTTCAAGTCTGAGTTTCAGACGCTTACTAACTGTGTGAGGTCTGGACAAGTCACTTAACCCTATTTTCCTCAGTTCCTCACCTGTAAAATGAGCTGGAGAAGGAAATGGCAAACCACTCCAGTGTCCTTCCTAAGACAATCCAAAATTAGGTCACAAAGGGTTAGATACAACTCTAAAATGACTGAATGACAACAGGGATCACACAAGGTCTTTTGGTGGCTATATCACACTGGTAATTGAGCTTACAATTCACTATAACTCCTATTTTTAAAAATATAGGCATGACTTTCAAGCCATGTCCTTCCCTTGTATTTGTGTGATTGAATTTGAACCTGAGGACCAGATTTCACTTATGCTTTTATTAAGCTTGCTTTGTTTAAATCAAAGGTCATTAAAAGGGAAAAGTAAGAGAGGGAGAATCAAGACAACTAAGTGATTTTAAAATATTTTCTTTTTGTGCAGACATGTTGATTAGTTTATTCTGGAGAATGGTAAGCTATTTTATCTGAGTGGGCTAAAATTATTGTATTTGAACCAGGGAGGGATGGTTAATGGGGCCACTTGGCCAAGTTTCTGAACATTTGCCTTACACTCCAATAGAAATGAATGAAACATCTGGTTGCTCCAGGGATTGTCCACAGATGGTATTTTTCCTTGCCCAGCTTGGACAATTAGGAACTAGGAGAGCTGTCCCCACAGTTCAGCTGAATCAGGTAGACTAGATAAATAGCTACTACAGTGACCAGTGACTGGATAGTATCTCAGGAAGCAACCTTAGAGAAAAACATGGCCCCATCATTTCATGTTAAAAAAGACTCTCAACACTGGCCCTGGATTCAGGAGGACCTGAGTTTAAATCCTGTCTTAGACACTTAACACTTACTAGCTGTGTGACCCTAGGCAAGTCACTTAACCCTCATTGCCCCACCAAAGAAAAAAAATCTTTCAGATGAACATAGTGGATATAGTAGATATAGTCTATATACATAAAATTAATATTTAATCTCTACACCCCAAAGAGTATGGGACTGCCTGTCTTCTCCTTTACACATACCCTTTAGGTTGCATATTGCCTGTTTGTGATATTCCCTTTTAAGGTGCCCTATGGAAGGAAGGGGACAATGAGAAGCATGATTTGTTCCCAGAACTAATGACAGCTCCAGAAACTAATGGTAGAGGCACAAAGTCAGGAGATAATATAGAGAGTCTTACACTATTTGACCCAGAAAGAATCTTTGAAATTATCTAGTCCAATTCCATCATTTTTACATAACCATTGCGTTTCATAGTTGAAAGGCATCTGGGTAGACACTGAACACAATTCATATTTAAGAAAGAATTCCCCTTTAATATACCCAAGTTGTGATTCAAAATTGAAGGGGGACCAATCACTTCTGGAGGCAACCCATTTCTCTTTTGTATCACTCTAAATGTTAGGAAGTTTTTCTTACACATTTGCCTCTTTTCAATTTCCAACTATTGCTTCTTGTGCTCTCCTCAAAGGACATGTAGATGCAATTTAATTTGTCTTCCAGGTGAAAAGTCTTTTAAATACTGAAAAACACCCAGCATGCTCCCTCTGTCTTCTCTTCTCCAGGCTAAATATTCCCTGTTCCTTCAATCAGTCCTTCTCTAGACCCTTTTCTATCCTAGTTGCCATACTCTAGGCACTCTCAAGATTATTCATTTCATTCTTAAAATATGTAGATGATACTCCAGTTGTGGTCTGACTCACTTCTGTAATCCTGGAAACTGTGCCTCTCTCAACCTAGCATGAGAAAATACAGAAAAGTTGATGAAAACCCATCTAGGGAAGCAAATTGTACAAGGTCACAGAATGCATGACATAGTGCAGAAACGTCACTGCATTTAGCATCAGGTTCAAGTCAGGACTTTGCTATTTTCCTTAGAAAAGTCACCTCTCCTTTCTACCATACAGCTTTCTCATCTGTTAAACTAAGTAGACTGGACTATATCAGAGATCCTTAACCTAGAGTCAGTGAATTTGTTTGTATTTTATCTGAATATTTTGATAACCATATTTCAATATAATCATTTTCATTTGTAATCCCATGTATTTTATCTTATGCATTGAAAGACATTGTTTTGAAAAAGAGCCACAGGCTTCACAAGACTGTTGAAAGATTAAGATCCTCCCAGGCTAGATGAATATGAGGATCTCTCCCAGCTCTAACATTTTATGATCCTATTTTGCTAGTCATGATCTTCCACAGTCATCACTGAACAGAATCAGGACTCGAGTCCAGTTCTTAAAAGGGAAAGAGAAGAAAACACTAATCTAGGAGGTGAGGGAGAGGAAAGGAAGGAATGCCAGCCAATTAAAAGTTGCTGCTGTTGTTGATGATATCCAAGACGAACAGCCATTGACAACAAAATGTGAGGTGAAGGGAGGAAAGGGGATTAGAAGTAGTTAAGGGATCCAAGATTTTCAGCCAGAGGTCAACTACTGACGGCTCTTACTGGGCAACTCTTTGTGACTAAGGCTTCTCCATGTAGACTAGGATTAGGGACCAACTTCTGGCTATGATAGAAAGGTATTATAACGCCCTGAGCATCTGGAACAACTCATCTCCAGTAAACACAGTACATCCCAGCAGGGCTTTTGTTAATCTGCAAATTCCCCTGCTCCCTTTCTGCAAACTGCTCTCTCTGGATGTGTTTCCCTGGGATACCATGTGTGGTTGAATTCCTTCCTTCTCCCCCCAACCTAACTGCTTTCTCGACTGATGAGGTGCAGTCTGAGGCGGGCAATTTGCAATTGCAAATAATTTACACTTGATAAAAATAACCAGGGTCTCAGCAGAAAATAAACGATCTCAGAGTTTTCAGCCTCTATCTTTGGCTGCGGGGAATATGTTTTATGTATTCTCCTCAGTAGCCATTTAAAAATGTCAGCATTTAAAATCCTTTTGATTGAAGCTTCAATCCTTTCCACTCTAACCCATGAGGGAGATCGTTGCCTTAATTATATTCAACTTCTAGCCTAATGTCAGCTGAAGTTGGAGTTTTGTTATATTGAACACAATGGCAACAAGAGCCCTACATATGTAGATATATGTATATATCTACATATATATTTCCCCCCAACTCTTCATTTAGTGAAAAAATGAAAGCATTTCAAAGCTAAAACTGCAGCTCCTTGTTACACTGAGGTAAACTCCGGTGTCATGATTTCTAGAAGTGAACCCAATCTCCCTATGTGGTGTAATTACATCTTAGCTTTCTGCAGAAGAATAGTTTATAGCTTAAATGCTATTAATTGTAAGCCGTTTTGTTCCACGGGAAGTTGTTCATTGATAACTACCCAATTAGGGTTATTTTGCAATTAGTCTATTCACAGTAAATTTATTGCAACAGGAGGAGTCTGTGGAGCAGCAAATTAAAGAGTTGTTGGGTCTGCATATGCAAGGACTCTTGAATGCCAATCTTATTAAACAGTTTATAGCTCTCTGGAGAATTCTGCCATGTTGACTAATAGAGCAAAGGTCTATAATAGAGGAGTCCCAGGCAAACTACCTTGCCAGAGAACACCCAGTTAGCTAGATCCCTTTGACTTTCATTCATGGATCTGCACCTGTACACATGAGTGTAGAGGTATGTAGAGTAAATATCAACCTTGGGATAATGTGGTATTTGTAGTAGCACGGGATAAGCAGTCAAGAATACTTTTCCCACCTCAAAAGACTCCCCTTTACACTCACAGGGGAAACAGAATGTCTAGTCCCCAGGTTACAATAAACCAGCAGAGCTGTCCCTACAAGTGAATATTGCTATACCTTTAAAACAGGAACCAAGTCTTTATAAGTAGCTGATTTAAAACCCTTTGGCTTTGAGTAGAATTATATGTTCCAGCAAAACAAAATAAATCCAAATACAACTGTCCTTTCTATAGAAGAAAAGTCAATAGAAACAAACAATAGAAAAATCCTTTGTTTCCAAGAGGGGAAAGAATTTAGAGCCCTTGTCGTGCCTCACCATGCAACTGGGAACAAAAGTGACCAACAGATCTTTCCCACCAAATACAAATCTGCAACAACAGGAAGTGCTTTCCCATTGATGACTGAATGTACTACTGGATTACCATTAGTGGTGTGCAAATTTTGAGTTGGTTTCCTCAGTAGTGAGGGTAGATTTACCCTGAAACATCCATATACCCCCTCACCCTTGACTTGTTCTTTTGTTGTCAATTGTTTGAGTAGTGTCCAACTCTTTGTGACCCCATTTGGGGTTTTCTTGGCAAAGATACTTGAATGGTTTGCCATTTTCTTTTTCCAGCTCATTGTTGTTGGGTCTTTTTATTTTTACTTTTATTTATTTATTTTTTTTTACAGAGGAGGAGTTGAGGCAAAAAGGGTTAAGTGACTTGCCCAAGGTCACCGGCTAGTAAGTGTCTAACATTTGAACTTAGGAAGAGGAGTCTTCCTGACTTCAGGCCCAGCACTTTACATCTACTGTGCTACCTGGTTGTTCTACTTATGACTAATGACAAAAGGGTAAACTCAGTCAAGGGGGTGCAATCTATGGGCTTTGGGACAAAATGAACTAACCATAGTGTTTGCCTCACTAGCAGAGTGCTCTCTGACTAATTCAGTTAAACAACCTCAAGTGTTAATGATTCAGGAGGCCAACATTAAAAGGGATGTTTCTTTTCCAGCAATAAAGTCATTTGAAGCATCTCACTTCCAATCTAAGAACCAAGAAATAAATGACTGTCTCACTAAACCTTAGTCTTAAGTCTGTTCAAGAGAACACAAGGAAAGTACTTGGCCAGATCAGAAATTCAGCTATCTAGAGGAAAACAAAAACAAACAAAACTCAGTTTTCCAGTTTGTTTATTTCATGAAATCAAATGGTCAGCTTGGCATTCTCTTTGTTGGTCAGTTAGCCTGTCTATTTTCACTGCATACTTTTTCTCCCCATCTCCACTTAAGTAGTCAGTTCCACCCACTTGTGAAGCTACTTAGAATCCTTACAGAGAGTTCATTGGTGTTTGCAGAGATTCTGGGTTCATGTTCAAAATGCTCTATCAGTCTAGACTGGGGATACTCTGCTATTAGTTTATTCCTTCACTGGGGGATCACTACATTTCCTAGGGTAAATATGCAAGTAGCCTAGAGGAATCTCTAAATACCTGTTATTCTGGCCAACTAACTCAAGGAAAACTAGAACAGTTATCTTGTCCCCACAAAATAAATGGTGATCAACAGAGTGATTGTGTCATCTTTGAATCTTCTTTCTTCCTCTCCTCAAATATCCAATCATTTTACAAATCCCATCATTTTGACCTCCATAATATTGCTTGGATCAGACCCTTTTCTCTACTCACATGGTTATCACTCTAGTTTGGGCAATTATCATTTCTCACCTAGACTACTGAAATAGTCTCCTAATTGGTCCATCAGCCTCAAGCCTGTCAGATTTCCACACAGTGCTACCTTCTCTGCACATAGCAGCCAAAATGATTTTTCTCAAGCATTGGTATACATGACCAGGGCATTATCCTACTCAACAAAACTTCTCTGGTCCCTTATTACCTCTAGGATCAAATATAAACTCCTCTGTTTTGTATTTAAAGTCCTTCACAATATGCCCTCAAACTAGTTTTCCGGCCATATTATACATTATTCCTCTTAACAAACTCTACAATTCAGCTAAATTGGTCTTTTTATTATTCTTTACATATAACATTCCATCTCCAGTCTCTGTACCTTTATACTGGCCACCCTCTCCGTCACTCCTTGGAGTGCCCTCCCTCCTCACATCTGCCACTGAGAATATCTAGTTTCCTTCAAATCTTACCTCAACCACTACTTTATACATGTAACCTCTCCTGATCCCCCTAATTTCTAGTGCCTCCCATATCACCACCAAATTATCTTTTATATTATTTTGCATGTATGGAAAATTTTGAGGTGTTAACACAAATAATTTGAACCCAAAGTAGTAAAGGGAGCATTATGGGCATTGGCTGCCCAGTGCAGGGTTGGGGGTGGGGGGAGAGAATGAGATTAGGAATGAAAGGGGAAACCGTTATGATTCAGAAAAAACATTCTCCTTTGGCCAAACCCTCTCCTAGCCAACAACTTACCTTCAAGGGGACAGAAGCGGGTCACTTTCTCTGGCATTAGCTTCCCCAATTTGTGCTGGCAGTATATCTCAGCAATCTCCTGACGACATTGCTTGGACTTAGACCGGGACAGAGCAGAGATGGCCTCCTTCCCAGAGATATCACACCTTGGCGGCTGGTCGTACTTGAGTTCAGGAGAGCCGGCCCCATTCTTCCGGGTATGGGATTGCTTGGAGGATTTGGGGCTTGCCTTGGCTGCACTGCTGTTCTGGGCAGCTTGATTGCTATACTGCAAAGCTTCATTAGAACCTTTTCCCAGGAGTGAGTTCTCCTTTACTTTTTCCTCCTGCTCTAGTTTCTTCTTCAAATGTTCCTTCTGCTTACTCAGTGACTTCTTCCCCAGGTCTGGCTGGTGCTTCTGCCTCTGCGTCCTCGGGGCAAAGTTACTGTTATCGATATTTTCAAAGTCTTTTGGCACAGAGTTTTCATTGTTGCTATCTGTCCTCATTTTCTCCTTGGGCCGGTGAGAAAAATATCCATCCTATAGAGAGAGGGAAATAAAACAGAAATATTAACAGAAGTGTATGATTAAAAAAAATGTATAGGACTGATGAGTTTATGGAAGATGGAATTTTAGTTCAGGTTTTGCTTTTAATTAGCTTTGTGACTTTAGCAGGGTTACTCAGACACTCTGGAATTCAGATCCTCCAAATGTAAAATTAAACGGTTAGATTAGATGAGTAGTTCTCAAACTTTGTTCATCCATCTATCCCTTCATCCCTCCCTCCATCCATTCCCACACTGTAGCATTTCTTGCCATGAGGGATCTTGGCACATTGAACATTTAGGCTGGTAATAAAGAAGGGTTCCAAAGTATTAGGGACTACAGACTCATTACCCAAGCCTTGGGATTCAAGTCAGCAAACATTCATTAAGCACTTATTATGTTCCAGGCACCATACTAAGCACTATGAAGTAGAAAGATCAGCCCTACCTGCAAGGAGCTTACATTCTATTGAGGGAAGATAATACTACATAAAAGGAAGCTAAAAAGGAGAGGGGGCAAAGAAAGGGGTAAGGTAGCCTGGAGAGATTATTCTGCCTCTTCTTTCCTTCCTCCACTGCTTCGCTTCATCCTCTTCTTTCTTTGCCTCCCTGGGTCTCATGGTAGAGAAAGCAACTTTGTCCTTCTGAGGGATAGTGGTGCAATTGTGACCTTTCCAATGCCAGGCTGGGAAGAGCTTCAAGCAAACTGAATCTGAAAGCAGGAACTGCGGAATGTGGAAGCCTAGCAGTATGAAAAGGGGTTTCATAGTATACCCTCTATAAATTACTGGATTGGACAGTCTCCAAGTTCCCTTTGAAATGAATACTTATCTCAATAAGATCATTGTAAACAGAGGGGCAGAAAACATATTCAAGCCACAAGTCCAAGTTCCATGAAAGTACTGTTGATCTGAGACAGCAGAAAGGTAATTCCAAAAAATAATTGCATATTATATATAACATCCATGCATGTGTTACATATCTCATTACCTTTATGATACACACATATGCAATGTCTGGAAAAATAGTCTTTGCCACTGGTAGGGCAACTTGGTACAGTGAAAAGAATGTTAAATTTGAAGTAAAAGGTCTTCTGTTTGAAATATACTTGCTACCTGCATGATCTTGGACAAGTCGCAGAGGAGCCTTGCCCTAGAGAAGATAGCTTAGATTATCTAGATCTCACTCTCTTCATCTGAAAAATGAGGGAGTTTGACCACTGACATGAGACAGAGGCAATCACTAAAGATGAAATAGAGAACATCAATTATATGAAATTGAAAAGCTTTTACACTGGCAAAATCAACACTATTAGAATAAGAAAGGAAGAAGTCAATTGGGAAATAATCTTTTCATCAAATATCTTGGATAAGGGTTTTATATTCGAGATATATAGGGAACTAACACGAATGTATAAAACCAAAAGCCATTTCCCAATTGATAACAGATCAAAGCATATGAATAAACAATTCTCAAAAGAATTGTAAACTATTACAACTATATAAAAGATTATGTCAAATTACTAATAATAAGAAAAATTCAAAACAAAATGACTATTTCACCTCATAACCAGAAAATTGACAAAGAGGATAAAATATGGGAACAATCAATTTCGGAGAAGTGGTATTAACACACCAATACATTGGTGTAATGGTGGAGTTGTGAATTGATGCAAATATTGTTGTTATTCAGTTGTTTCAGTCATGTCTAACTCTTTATGACCCCATTTGGGTTCTTCTTGGCAAAGACAGTGGAGAGGTTTGCCGTTTCCTTCTCCAGTTAATTTTATAGATGAAGAACTGGGTTGAAGTGACTTGCCCAAGGTCACACAATTAGTAATGAGGCTGGATTTTAACTCAGGTCCTCCTGATTCCAGGCTCACCTCTCTATTTACTATACCAAAAACAATTTGGAATTATGGTAAGAAGGTGACATAAAATGTTCTTTGACTCAGAGATGCCACAAATAGGCATATTCCCCCAAAAAGTAAGAACAAAGAAAAACATAAAGAAAATTCTTACAAACAACTTATTTATAGCAGGGGAAGGAAATAAACATTTATATATTACCTACTGTACTATGCATTTTACACATATTATCTTATTTGATCCATACAACAACTCTTTGAAGTAGGTGTTATTATTATCCTCATTTTACAGTTGAGGAAACTGAATCAAATAGAGGTTAAATGACTTGCCCTGGGTCACACAGCAGGTAAGGGTCTAAGGATGGGTTTTAATTTAGGTCTTTCTTATCCATATGTGTGTTCATACATGCATGCATGTGTGCATATGCTTGCTACCGGTTGTTTCTGATATATTTATAGCAGAAGACATTTAGTAAAAAAGAACTAGAAACAAAGAGATACACACTGATAAACAAATTATGGTACATAAATTGAATATTACTGCCCTGTAAAAAATGATGTATATGAAAAATACAGAGAAATCTGGGAAGACATATGAACGGATATAAAGTAAAGTAAGAAGAACTGGAAAAACAATAGGCACAATGACTACAACAATGAAAAGAAAAAGACCAGCAAAAATCAAAACTGAGCAGTATGGAATTATAATGACCAATTTTGGCCCTGAAGAAAAGATTTGAAAATTATACACCCTCTTCTTTTTCCTTTTTTGAGGAGATAGGGCATGAGTAGGAGGAATTCTGCATTATCAGACTTGATTAGTATGTTGGTTAATTTTGCTAAGCTACTTTTCCCCCCCATCTTTTTTTTTCTTTTAGGGATGGCTCTCTTTGGAGGGAAGGGAAAAGTAATATACTGAGAATTCAACATAAAATTCAACATAAAATTTTTAAAAATTTTAAATGAAAGGGTTGGTTGGACTATGCCTCTAAGTTAGCTTCCATCTCTAAATCTATAATCCTGTAATCTAAGAAGAAGATATTCAATATGATTGCTTCAAATGCATTCAATCCACATATTTTCCTTCTTCCTTTCATTACATTCCCATTCCTTAATCATGTAAGTCAAATCTACTCCTTCCTTCCCTTCCCATGTCCCCAGAAAACAATGTAAATTCGCCAGAAAAATCCCAGGACCAAGGACAGGGCAGTCTACTGTGAACTGCAGTGCCAGACTTGATGAAGTAGTTGGTGAAGTAGAAAGAGCTTCTGTGACTGGGCACTACTTATACTATTAATGCTGTGGGTCGTTACTGCTTCCAGAGCAGTAACTAAGTCCCTGAGGATGAGTCATGGATCCAGGGATCATCCTTATTTATTCTTGAAGCAAGGATATGAAAAGACTTGCCATAAAGAGCTATGTCAGGCAGTACAGTATAAAAGATAGAGAGGTGGGCTTGGAGCCCTCCAAAGCCAAGCGTTCGAGTCCCACCTCTGACACATATTCATGGGATAACAATGGGCAAATTGCTTAAACTTTCAGTGCTATAAGCAATTCACTAAGACTAAGAAAGAACACTGGCCTGCTATGAAAAGAAAAAAAACACACGCAATTCTCTCCCAGTACCCAGTTATGACTGCATTTAATTTTGTGAAAGACTGAGGAGTATCCTGGACCTAGTCTTAATGGCTTCCTGAGGATGTAGGAAGTTGCATGGAGTGCTGGATAGAGCAATGAATGGCCTTGGGTTCAAATCCCATCTAGACACTAATTGTACAACCCTGGGCAAGTTGCATAATCTATCTTTACCTCAGATTCCTCATCTGTAAAACAGAGGGTTGTAAAAGAATTTGATGTCCTCTGTCTAATCTTTTCTACCTCCAAATCTGTGATTTTAGGAATAAACTGCAACATGCATGTGTAAAGGTGATAGGAGGCTAGACGGCCCACAACTGAGTGATTTCATGCAAAATGAAAACTGAGCCTATTTTTACTCTTATGAAATGAACAGTTCAGCAATAATGTCCCTATTTCTTCTTGAATGTATTGTTATATCACAGAACCTATTGCTGTGGTCATAACCTGAACATATATCTGTAGGATGAAAGGACAATACCCAGGGAGAATTCTGAGACCAGACAAAATATTAATTGCCTATATAATTTTGCCCCTGTTGCTATAGAAACTCATTTGAGTATAGCAATGATTACCAGAGAAGATTTCTAGGTTTTACTTTCTGAGTGATGTGTGTGTGTGTGTGTGTGTGCGCGCGTGCGCATACACATGCACATGCTCTTAGTTTCAGGAAGATCTGAGTGTAATTCCTACATTGGGTCCATGCTAGTTGTGTTAATATGGGCAAGTTACTATTTAACCTCTTAGCATCCACGGTAAATCGTTAAGATTGTCACAAACAGGGGGCAGCTAGGTAGCGCAGTGGATTAAGCACCGGCCCTGGATGCAGAAGGACCTGAGTTCAAATCCGGCCTCAGACACTTGACAATTACTGGCTGTGTGATCTTGGGCAAGTCACTTAACCCTCATTGCCCTGCCAAAAAAAAAAAAAAAAAAGATCATCACAGACAAAATGATGAGCAGAATGCTTTCAGAAAAACCTGGAAAAACTTACATGAGCTGATGCAAAGTGAAATGTACTGTATACAAAATAACAGTAATATTGTAAGATGATCTGCTGTGAATGACTTAGTTATTTTCAGCCATACAATGATCCAAGACAATTCTGAAAGATTTATGAAAAATGCAATCCATCTACAGAGAAAGAACTAATGGGATCTGAATACAGATTGAAGCATAACTTTTTGTTAGTTCCTTTTTTTAAAGTTTTTTTGGTCTGTTTTCTTTCATAACCTGACTAATGTGGAAATGACTACACATGTTTAACTTATATTGAATTGCTTGAGTTCTTAAGAGGGGGTAGGAACAGAGGGAGGAAGAGAATTTGGAACACAAAGTTTTAAAAATCAATGTTAAAATTTGTTTTTACATGTAATTTGGGAAAATAAAATTATAACTAAATTTTTAAAAAAGATTGTCACAAACAAACTGCTAATCTGACCTAGTTCAGGGAGTTTACACACTGGAATTTCTCTATATAGATGTAATCATAGGTCCTTACTTCCTTCTCATCCCCACAAACAAAATAAAACCAAAAACCTTTGACAGGATACTGAATCTATTCCTTCCTCCTCTTCTCCTATCCCCAGAAAACAATGTGGGTTGGCCAGAAAAGTCCAAGGACTAAGGACAGGCCAGTACACTGTGTACTGCAGTGCCAGGCTTGATACAGTAGTTGATGAGGTAGATGGGGATTCTGTGCCTGGGAACCACTTATACTGCCAATGGTGAGGATTGGTACTGCTTCCGGGGCAGTGACTAAGTCCCTAAGGATGGTTAGAATCAGAGATCCAGGGATCCATACCTGTTTGTTCTTGAAGCAAGGATATGAGAAGACCTGCCACAGAGAGCTATGACAGGTAGTGCAGTATAATGGATAGAGAGAGCTGGCCTCTGAGCCCCAAAGCCCTGGGTTTGAGTCTCATCTCTAACACATACTGATGGGATAATTCTGGGCAAATCACTTAAACTTTCAGTGCTTTAGGAAACTCACTGAGACTAAGCTTCAGATAGGGTGAATGGTAGAAAGAGTTTCTTCTGGACTTTCCCTAAACAAATGAAATCACAAGTCAAGTCTCTTTCCTTATATAGAGCTATAAAAGGACTAATTCCCAATATTGAGCCCTACATACAATCTATTTGTTCTTTCATTCACTCCTTTCCACCCCTGTGATCCTCTGCAGAAAGAGACCCCGAGTCTGCATTTAGAAGAACTGGGTTCAGGCAATACTTTGGACATCAACAAGCATTATTGAGCACCTACAAGGTGCTAAGGCACTGTCCTGGGTGCTGAAGATACAAATACAATAAATTCCCACTTGGCAAGAGCTGACAAGTCATTTAACCTCTCTGAGTGTCAGATTTCCCCCTATCAAATGGAGGGGTTAGACTATATGTCCTCAGAGGTCCCTTCCAACTCTAAATCTATAAATCTAGGATCCCTAAATTGCCTCACTTTTACCCTGCCATCCTTTTATTAAAAAAGTAAACCAGGGGGCAGCTAGGTAGCGCAGTGGATAGAGTACCGGTCCTGGATTCAGGAGGACCTGAGTTCAAATCCAACCTCACACACTTAACACTTACTAGCTGTGTGACCCTGGGCAAGTTACTTAACACTCATTGCCTCACTGAACAAAAAAAAAAAAAAAAGTAAACCGTCATTTATCTGAAAAATTGTTTGCTGATTCCCACCTACTGAAAGAGAAAAGAGTTGTCCTCTCAACATTCCTGTTCTATTTCAAAAGCAAAAGCACTCTTTAAAAAATGGCCTGACCTGTCCATATAAGCACACAGATTTTCTCTTCCTTGGAGAGACAGACAATTTGCTTGTTTTGTCTCCACTGTCCTCCTTAGCTAACATGAATCGAAATCCTCCTCATAAGCACATTTTCAAGGAGTTAATGAGTCCAGGGAATAGCCAAAAAGAATTTGCATCCACAGAAATCCATGTTCTTTCTCATCAGTCTCATTTGGCAGAATATTTAGGTTTCTGGGTCTCCTTTCATTCCCCATTAACTGGTGGTCATACGCTCAATGCCCAGCAGAGAACACTTTGTTTTAAGCTACCTATTTAAAAGCTCCCATTCTTCATTGGTTCCTGGATGCCCTTCATAGAGCTTAACTGGGCACAGAACAACACTGCAATTACCATTGGGTTTTTTTTTTCTTTTTTTTGGCTAGGAAACCTATGAATACTAATCTGACAAACTGAGAATAGGAAATTCTGCTAGTTAATTTGTCTTATCAGTAGCCTGAATTGCTATCAATTCTAATTTAACACTTGGTTAACACACACAGAGCCTACCCAAGGCAGCCCTAGAACAATAGGGATGATTAACTCTAATATGGCCCCGGAAGTGAATCCTGGTCCAGAGGTTTTTGAGCCACCACAGGCAATCAGATGCTTCAAGTATAAGGGAAGAGGAAAACATGGAATTCCCTAAAAAGAGGCAATTAGAGGCCTCTGGGCTCTGAATTGTACTGAAAAAGTTACTACTAGACAATTTGGGAGAACCGCCTACTTCTCTGGGTCCCGAAGACAGATTTCTGTTCTTGGGGTGTTCCTATCAGTCAGATTTTAAGTGTTTGCCATGTACAGAGTGTCCCCAAAGTCATAGTGCAAACTCAATATTCTCTCTCATTTGATACTTCCAACAATCCTATGAAGTAGGTAGTCTAAGCATTTTTAATCCCTGTTTTATGGCTGGAGACACTGAAATTCATAAAAGTTACATGACATACCCAAAGTAATATAAACTAGAGTTCTGGATTTGGCAGTCAGAAAGACCTGGATTAAAGGCTTGTATACTTACTAGCTGTGTGACCAGGGACCAGTCACCTTTGCTAATCCTCAGTTTCTTTCTCTATAAATTGGGGGTAATAGTACTTGTATCTGCTGCACTGATTTTTGTGAAACTCAAAGGAGGTATTGTGTGTAAAGTGTTTTGTAAACACTTAAAAGGCTGTATTAAAAAAACAAAACAAAAAAACAACTAAGACAACAGCAACTGTGTGATGCAGTGGATACAGCATTGGACCAAGAGCCTGAATGACATCAGTTCAAATCCAGTTTCAAATGTTGGTGGTTTTGAAACTTTGGGGCAAGTCATTTACCCTCTTCCTGCAAACCCCTGTCAATTTACACAGGAAAATGGGTTTAATAATAGCACCTACCTCACAGGTTGTTGTGAGGATTATGAGATAACATATAGAAAGCATGTTGTAAACCTTAAGGCGATATATAAATGTTGTTATTATTTTTTATTTTTATTTTTTTTGTGGGGCAATGAGGGTTAAGTGACTTGCCCAGGGTCACACAGCTAGGGAGTGTCAAGTGTCTGAGGCTGCATTTGAACTCAGGTCCTCCTGAATCCAGGGCCGGTGCTTTATCCACTGAGACACCTAGCTGCCCTATCATATTTATTTATTTATTTTTTGTGAGTTGTTGTTTTTATTACAATTATTATTGATCCAGATCCATAATTATATGGATATAGCAAACTCTGAGACAGCTAGCTGGCACAGTGAATAGAGTCATCTTTCCAAGTTTGAATATGGCTTCAAATACTAATTAGCTATGTGACCTTGGGCAAGTCACTTAACCCTGCTTGCCTCAGTTTCCTCATCTGTAAAATGAGCTGGAAAAGGAAATAGCAAACCACTCACTCCACTATGTTTGCCAAGAAAATCCCAAATGGGGTAATGGAGAGTTGGACACGACTGAAACAATTGAACAAATAACAATGTAGAAACTTTACAAATGCAGATCAGCAACTACCCTACAGTTTATAGTATTAGAAAGCTTGGGGCACTGTGAAATAAAATGACTTGCCCAGGGTCCTATAGCCAGTAGTACCTGTCAGAAACAGGACCTGCCTCTGAGGCTGGTTTTCTATCTACTATACCCAAATGCCTATCATTTTCACCATCACCATTATTATTATTTTCATGACTACATGGTGTAGTGAACAAAGTAGGGGACTTGGAATTATAGAAAGACCTGGATTCAAATCCCATCTCAGATATGGATTATCTGTGTGAGCTTGGGCAATTAATTTAACCCATTTTTATCTCAGTTACTTTATCTGTCAAATGAGAGTGTGGGATGAGATGGACTTTGTGGTCCTTCCAAATCTAAATCAATAATGATAGAGGAGGGTCCAAGGAGGAAGAGATCCTCTTGGATTGATCCCAGCCTCCCTTTCCCCAGGGTTGGCTCATTCCCAGGACACCAAAACATCAGTTCCCTCTCTTTTCAAAACAGACCTGATGAAAGTGTCATGGCAAACACGCATGCCAAAATGGAGAATAAATTGAGCATCAGGCCCAGGCAGACCTAGAGCTAATTAACAATAAACATACAAACATCTTGTTTTAAATGATCACTGCCTGGGTGACAAATTGGCTATTATTTCACATGTGTGATCAAGTTGCCATGTTTCCTTTATTCTTAACCAATCTAATACCATCACCTTAGGTTATTTATGCTAATGAAACATTTTGACTTATTTTATTTTAATGTACTTATCACAATGATTGCAAATTCAAATGTTTGCATGAGTCACTCAGAAGCTCTAATTGTGTGGCTGCTGTTGCCGCATCTCTCAGCTTCTGCTGGAATCCATTTTTATTCTCAGCAAATAATTAAATGCAATAATGTCCTCCATTCCCATTCAACCTTGGGCATGTTTAGAGCCAATTCCAATCAGGCAGAAATATGCTAAACACAATCTGGTTCTGCAATATAGATTACATTACACAGGGCGCCATTTTAAGAAATCGCCCAAATCTGTTTTCATTATTTCCAGTTATTCTGATCTCAAACCTAAGGCTGGGTCTTTACGTTTGCAGTTCATTCCTCTTTGAGCCTCTGAAATCTGGTGTCTGGAAGCTGTATGACATAGCTGATTAGGACAGCCTTGAAGAAGTCATTGTGCCTCAGTTTCTTCCATCATAAAATGAAAGGGATAGAAATGAAAAGAACACTAAAAATATTAAGTCAAACACTGAGTAGCTGCAATGACCAACTGTGATCTTGGGGAAGAGATAATGAAACATCAGTCTTTTTTTTTTCCCCTTTTCAGCTACAGATATAGAATATTTTATACAGTTTCACTGCTTCTATTGGTTTTCTTAAGGTTTTTCTTTCTTTCAAGGGAGGACTCAATGCTGGCTGACAGGAGGAAGGCTATTTCTGGAAATGACCATGGTAGTAAAACCAAAAACATCAATAAAAAGTTTTTTAAGGAAAGGGCTGAACTAAATGACCTCTTAGGTATTTACCTTATTTCCCTCACCCTCCATCCCATATTCTGTAAACAACTGAAATAACAGCAATGGATTATGTTCAAATGAGCCAAGTCATTGAGATCTAGCTCAAATCTAAGGGGATGCTAGTATCCTAGGAATGTCAAAGAGTTGCTTAAACCATCATGCCAATACCTATGCTTTTACCTATTCATTATTTTTCAGCTAAAAATGCCAAAATGGAGATAGCTAGCATTTAAAGAGTGCTTTAAAGTCTACAAAGTACTTTATGCATATGTATTATTTATTCCTCACAATAACTCTGTGAGGTAGCTGCTATTATTCCAATTTACAGATGACGAAACTGAGGCAGAAAGAAGATAAGTGACGTATCTCAGTTATTAAGTCTCTGAGGAAAGATATAACCTCAGGTCTCTCTCACTTCCAAGTGCATTGCTTTTCCATTGGTAAAACCAATAATTAATACGTAGTTGTGGCATTAGCCTCTATAAACATAAAAGGTACTAGTCCTTCCACTGCCCATTCATACATATATGTACACAATGTTATCAGGCTTATTAAAAGTCTGAATTTAAAACATTTCCTTTAGGATTCTTTATTGCAGTCTATTTTATTTTGTTTCTGAAAACCCTATATAGAAAATTGTTGTTAATTGTGGATTCTATTAACTGGAACTTTATATTGCCTTGTACTTCTGTATATCATGAATGTTTATAATGATTACCCCAAGGGTCTACAAGGTCCTAAAGTACCTTTTTAATGAATAAGAGATTGTGTATTTGATTGTATTTTGAATGGTTGAAAATTGGGAATCATGATTGTATACATATATGTGTGCATATATGTACATGTATATGCATCTATATCCTTTATTCATGTACATGTATGCAAACAAAATGCTGAGTAAATTAAAACATTCCATTTCCTGGCACAGATAAATTTCTGAATATAAAAATCTGAATTTACAGAACAGAAATTAGTAGAGCTTTTGATATAAGGAAGGAATGTAACTTAGACTTTTACAGTTAGAGTACAACTAGTAAATTTATTTATAGACCTCCTCAAACACATTCCATTAAGTTATAATAGGGTCACAAATTTAGAGCTAAAAGGGATTGTAGAAGCCATTGAATTCAGCCCATTTACTTTTACAGGTGAGCTTGAAAGGAGTGGCCCAGGGTCACCCAGCTGGTAAGTGTCTGAAGTGAGATTTGAACTCAGGTTTTCTTCATCACTCTATCTGCTTAGCACCTCTTTTCAAAGAAGACATTAAGAGGATGGGAGAGAGAAGCAATGCTGACATTAAGAGCTACTGACAAATGAAGATCAAGAAAAATGAAGGTGAAACATCTAAACCGCTGTTGAATTATAAATTAAACCATTGTAAGGCAGCGACCGTTTTAAAAATCTGTTTTTGTTTGATTTTTAAAGTGTGAGGAATACCTATATTTAAACAAATTTTGAAGAGATTAATAAGTAATTAAAAGACTATTGATTATTTTCAGTCATCCTCATCCATATAACTAGACCATGCACATATTTTAATGTAAGTAAAAGTTATATGGAGTTATACCCACTCTATAGATGCACTGAGGGTGTTGTCATTAGACTGAATTCTTTGAGGATACGGACTGATTTTTAAAAATTCATTCTATGGGCCACTAGGTGGCACTGCAGTGGATAAAGCATCCGCCCTGGATTCAGGAAGAACTGAGTTCAAATCTGGTCTCAGACACTTGACATGTACTAGCTGTGTGACCCTGGGCAAGTCACTTAGCCCTCATTGCCCTGCAAAAAAAAATAATTTTATTATTATTATTACTATTATTATTTTGCTTTTCTTTGTATCTTCAATGCTTAGCACAATTTCTGGCACATGGCAGTTGCTGAAATTCATCTTGACAAATGCTTGTTGATTGACTAAAGAACTACTGAAAAAAATCTTCATGAATACAGGTTCTGAAAATAAGATTTGCTCAAGAAAATTTGTTTGAGAAAACTGTTTCTCTGACTACACAGCTGAAAAATTTCTGCATCTTATGAAATGGAGGGAGAGAGACAGAAAGACTGAGAGATAAACAGAGAAACAGAGACAGAAAGAGTAAATAATGGAAGGTCCAAGAGCTACCTTGACCCCAGGGAATACTCTCTAGACTAGGTAAGTGTATTGATGAATTACTGTGTGAGACAGGTGCTATTATTATCCACAACTAAAGAAACTGAGAGAGAGGTTAAAGTGACTTATCCAAGGTCATATGGCTATTATCTGAGGATGGATTGTAGAGTTCATGGAATAGAGTAAAACATAAGAAGACTAGAAAAGTAGGAAGGGACCAGACTAGAAAGAGTTTTAATGGACAAACTTCATATTTGATCCTGAAGGTAACAGGGGACCGGTGGGTTTTATTGAGCAAAGGGGTAATATGATCAGGTCTACACTTTAGGAAAATCCCTTAGGAAGCTAAGGAAGGTGGAGATTGTCTAAGTTTTGGGCATTTCAAACCTGGTCTTTACTTTCTAACCAATGACTCTACAAAATGAACCTTCTATCCAAGACAAGCTGATGCATTTGCCAGCAGTTCCTAGACACCCTACATACTTTCTCTGACCATCTCAGCCAAGAGCAGTCACTTCTAAAGTCATAGAACTCAATCCAATTCAATAAGCCTACTACATGAAAGAGACTGTGTATGCTAGGTGCTAGAGATTGATTCAAAGACAAAACATGAAAGACCCTGGCTCCAAGAAGCTTATATTCTCCTAGCATATACAATATACACACACATCAATAAATTAAAGGTATTTCAGGGAAGGGAGAGAGAGCACTAACAACTTGAAAGGATCAGGAAAAGACCAAACCTGAGCAAAGTCTTGAAGAATACTCAGGATTTACTAAGGGTAAAGGCAAAAAGTAGCACATTTTAGACACAAGGTCAGCTTGTGCAAAGAAACAGACAGGGATGTCATGTCGAGTTTGGGGGGTAGTAAGTTGGCCAGTTTGACTGAAACAGAGTGGTGAAGGAGATTATCTCTGAAAGCACAGAAGGGTGAGAATCATATTATGAAAAGCTTTAAATGCCAAGATGGTTTGTTGTGGTTTTCCCCCTAGAGATAAGAGGGGGCCAACATCGTCCACCCTTTGTCTTAGGGATACAGTTTCCTGAAGGACAGATTGGAGAGAAGGAAGCCTGAAATCAGGAAGACTAATTAGCTGGTTATAGTAATAAATAGTCTGGAGAAACAGTAAGGAAAACCCGAGCAAGGATGGCAGCTGTGAGTGGAAAGAAGGGCACGGATACAAGAAATGAGGCTATGGCTACAGCTGACAAGGCTTGATGATTGACTGAGTATGGAAGGTGAAGAGAGAGAACTTTATCTTGAGCTTTATCTGAGACTCACCACATGATACTTTATATTGCTACCCATCTTTCTTTGGGAGATGGTACCTGGCCTCCTTGACAAGACTTCACAATCCTAGGAGGCAAGGACTTTTTTTCATATTTTCTCTTATCTCTCCATAGAAGTATGCTAATTACAGAGTGGGTGAGCAATAAATACTCAAATGATTAATTTATTGTTTCACGTGAAATTTATTCTTCATGACAACTTCAGATTTAAAAGGCTCACAGTGGCAGTACCCTATGGTGGGTCGTGGGGAGGGTCCTCAGAAAACTAAGAAATCACAGAATGCTGAGTCTGTAAAGGCTTTTCCCTGAAAGGAGACAGATGAGCCACAAGCTTTACATGCTTGATCAGATTCTTAGATCCTCATTTCCCTAAATCCCTGCATATGGTTGTACTACATTTGCATTTACTCATCCTACAGTATACCTTATAAGTCTGCTTGGGAATTTCTGGGTCTGAGCAACCTATGCAGAGGGGCGAGGAGCCAACTGACAAGAAGAGTCAGGGCCGGGGCGGGGTGAGGCTGGCATGATTCACTCCTTTTAAAAGCTTTATTGATGCTTTTGGTTTCTATATCACAGTATTCTCCAATGTACCCCTTCCCCTTCACAGTGAACTGTTAGTAACAAAGGAAAAAAAAACACTTAAGCAAAATGTAATGTCTACTGACTGACTAAAATCCTTAAATGAGTATGTAACACTTCACACCTATTGTAATGTACCTTTGCAGTAAAATAGGCATTATCTCATCACTTCTCTGGAATCAAATTTGGTCTTTATAATTGCACGATATTCAGTTTTGTGTTTTATTGTTCTTTTATGTTGTAGTCATTGTATATATGGTTTTTTCTGGTTCTGTTTATCTTAGTCAACATGAGTTCACACAAGTCTTTTTGTATCTTCCTGAATCATTTCTACTCCTATTCCTTATGGCATAATCTTCCATTACATTCATAGTCCATGTTTCTTTTTCTGTTTCTCAACTGATGAGAAATGGAATCCATTTTGTTTCTAGTTCTTTGCTAGGTTGATTTCATTTGATAGGGGATATGAAAAAGTGAGGCCACAAGGTAGCATAGTGAACAAAGTGTTGGACCTGGAGTCGGGAAGACCCAAATTCAAATCCTACATCAGACACTTCCTAGCAGATTCTAATGACTCTAGGCAAGTCATTCTGCCTCAGTTTCCTCATCTGTAAAGTGAAGAAAATAATAGCACCTACAAGTTATTGTGAAGATCAAATTAATGTGCCTTCTGAAATACAGGTCAATCTATAACTATAAAATATGAGTATGTGTGAAGTAATTTGTACAACTTTAAAGCACTACATAAATGTTACTGACTTACATATGCAAGACACTGTCTAGGCACCAGGAAACAAAGGCCAAGATAGTTGCTGTCTGCAAGAAGCTTACATTCAGCTGTAGGAATACAACATATCTATCAACAAGCAAATTCGAAGTGGCCTAAGGAATAAGAGAAACACTAATGATTAAAGACATATACCCCCTATGACTTTTGGGACATCATTTCTCTTGGCTTCCCCAATTCCATCACTGCATTTGATTCTAAGACTCTTTCCCAATTTCTTTTTTACAAACAGATGACTTTTTTGTGTACTATGCCTCTATAGAGTGGTGATAGGCTAGTGTCAAATCACCATTTGCCTCCTATTAAAAGTGATCCAGATTATTTATTCTTTGGTTATTAACCACCTCCTTTTAACAGTGGAATTCCCCAGCAGAATTTTTGCCAGATGACATCAGAATGCTGTGCCAATTCCTGGCTCCTCTAGGCTGTTCCACATCCATGCACACTGTTGACCCCACGCTAGATAAATCATCTAACTAGTTACCTCTGTAGAAGAGACATAAAGGTTAGAATAGCAAGAGAATTGCTCTCTATACACCAGAGGCTAGAGTCTCTTTAGGAGAATGGCCCCAACTGGTTGGGCAATAGCTCATTTATAGCAACCAAGCAAGGTTGTAATAACTCCCTCTTGTTCCCAACTCATCTGCTATCTACCTTAGCTGAGTTAACCTCAGCTGCCTGTCTCAGCTACAATCTTTAATATTTAGCCTTATGGTATACAAAAAAAAGAGAAAGGAAGGGAGAGAGAGAAGAAAAAGGCCCTAGCAAAAATGGCAAACTCAATCTCTATCTGACAGTAAACAGTCCTAGTGTATAGGAGGTAAATCTATAGGGAAACCTCTTTACTACCTTCAAAAATCATCCCTAAGGTTAGTTTCTTTTAAAATACACTTAGAAACATGGTTTGTCTGTAATTGGAACATTCCATCATTTAACACTTAGGGCCAAAATACCTAGGAATGGAGGTAGGAATGAGGTGGGGGTGGGGAGAGAAGGGATCTGTCTCTTTTCATTAAAGCCTTTTCAATACCTCCAGCGGCAGGTGCACAAGAGGGCACTGACTGAATCTCACGTCTGCATCCCGTCTCACTGGGACGGCAGGGCAGTGATTTTCACTTCAAGAAATAATACTCAATTTTAAAACTGAAACAACCCCAAATGAAAAGATAGTCTATTGATAAGGACAAGCTTGGAAGTAAGTAGACTAGATGGTCAAAGGACTGATTTGAAAAAGCTCCAGGATGGTTTCAAGAAAGAATTTTTTTTTTTTTTTGGTGGTGGTGGTGGTAGTGGTGGGGGACAGTAGGGAAGGAAGAAAATTAGGATGGAATTAGTCCTTCCACATGAAGAACAGAGATTTTGTTTAGAAATAGGAATGGGGCAGGAAGGAGGGATAGTAATAAGAGGAAAAATAGCTAAGTCTACCAGCTAAAGGAGGAATAAATCTTGGAAGAGGGAAATTCAGTAGTGACAACACATTAGGAAAGAGAAAAGATTGATTCTTATTTTTTACCTGATGAGTGAGTGTTTAATCTGAAAGACCCAAGTTCAAATATAGCCTCAGACACTTACTAGCTATATAGCCTTGAACAACTCAGTTTCCTCAACTGCAAAATGGGAGATAATAAATAGTACCTATCCCATAAGGTTGTTGACAGGATCAATGATATTTTATATGCATACATATACATATATGTATATATATAAACATTGAGCACAGTCTCTGGCACATAGTAGGTGTTATATAAATTCTAGCTATTATCATTGTTGAGATATAGTAGTTTTTTTGTTTTGTTTTGTTTTGATTTTTTGTTGTTGAGGCAATTGGGGTTAAGTGACTTGCCCAGGGTCACACAGCTAGTAAGTGTCAAGTGTCTGAGGCTGGATTTGAACTCAGGTCCTCCTGAATCCAGGGCCAGTGCTCTATCACTGCGCCACCTAGCTGCCCCGCTATGGTAGTTTTAAATAATGTTGGTGATGATATGGAAAGAGAATCATGGAATCTTAGGGTAGGAAGGATGCTAAGGGATAAATTAATGCAACCCTCTCATTTTATAGAAGGGAAAACTAAGGCCTAGAGAGGTTAAGCACTGAAAAGAATATTGGACTAGGATTCAGGAGATGTGGCTTCTAGTTCTCAATTTGCTGCTAATTGGATGCTTAACGTCCTTGGGCCTATAGGGTCTGGCAAGAAGGGCCTAAGGATAAGAGCAAGGACCCAGACCACAATGTAGGAAAGGGTAGAAGTGAACCGTGGAAAACATGTAACATGTTTTTTCATTGCAAAATCATACCCAGTCTATCAGTAAGCATTTACTAAAATCTTACTATGTGTCAGGCAAAGTTCTAGGTACCAGAAATAAAAAGGCCAAAATGAAACAGGAGGCTAAATTCTAACTGGGGAAATAACATGTATACATATAAGTATAGAAAAAATAAATATCCAGGGTTGTTTTTTTTCTAGTGAAGGGAAGAGAATATCAGTCACTTGGGAAATCCATCAGTAAAGGCCTCAGAGTAAGGGCAGTTTGGGCTAAGGTGTTTTTTGGGGGAGGGCGGGGCTGAAGTTTTAAGGCTACTAAATATTCTAAGCAGCAAAGGTGAGGAGAAAGCACATTCCAAACAATAGACATGCAAGGGCATGGAGACAGGGAGAGCATTAGGTGTGAGGAAGACTAATTCATTTAGCCAGATCAAAGAACAGGCGAAGGGCAATAATGTAATACAGTAAGGCTAGAAAGCTAAGTTGGAGCCAGGTTACAAAGGGCTTTAAATACCAAACAGGGAAGTTTACATATGACCTTAGAGGTGATAGACAGCCACTAGAGTTTACTGAACAGGGGAGTGGCATGGTCAGACCAGTGCCTTGAAATTGTCCCTTTGGCAGCTGTGTGAAGGATGGTTTGGAGAGGAGACCTACCTTTCTTACCTGGGAATACCTTCCTAGTGCCAACCCTCTGGCTGTAAAATTTCTAAGGCATGACACACAATATTGATACTGGAGACATACCCCCCTTCCTCCTCTCTCCCTCCTTCCTTCCTTTCTTTCTTCCTTCCTTCTTTCCTTCATTTATTCCTTCCTTTCTTTCTTTCTTTCTTTCTTTCTTTCTTTCTTTCTTTCTTTCTTTCTTTCTTTCTTCCTTCCTTCCTTCCTTCCTTTCTTCCTTCTTTCCTTCCTTTATTTCTTCCTTCCTCTCTCTTTTTTTCACAAGATACTACCACATGTTGAGCTCTTTGAAAGACTATCACCTTGGCCCCACTGAGGAATTTTTACCATTGAGGGCAGGTAATGTACACATGGTAGACTGTGTATGCAGTCCAGGCTCTAGTACTATTTGGGGTAGAGGGAAAGAGAGAAGCATGTCAATGGGCCCCTGAGCTTAGAATATTAGAGGACAGGATCACACCACACTTGGGCACAGGGTGAGAGAGCATCTTGAGTTGTGGATTACCAGATCACCACCAGGAGAAAATGCCAGCACTCTGCCTTCTAGTGAGGCAAGTATATCCCACTGGGACAAAGTCCCATTCTAGTTATGTCTCTAGCTATAATGTTCTTAGTCATCACCTAGGTAGGGGATTGGCTCCACTTGAACATGTAGAGAGACAAATTGGCCTTCTGCACCTCAGTATAACCAACAGCAGAAATCCATCTTTCTGCCTTTGCTAGCTGTTTGTCCCCCACAACCCCCATCCCATGTATAAGGAGGTAATGAATACTACCATGGAACTCATTACAGACCAGAACTTCTAGTCTGTGCTGAGATATAAATGCTCCTGGAGCCGAGAATATAAATAAAAGCAGACATCTGTAAATAAATAAATAAACAAACCCAATTAATTTATACTGTCAGAAATCTTGATATGTTGGAGTTGGGGGGAGGAGAGGTAAGGGATGTCTAGTACATACTGTGTAATATCTGCAGCGAAGGTTTCACAGCTGCTACCTATAAATTATATTTAATATGCAAAGGTACAAATGAATACACGATGGTCTCGTCTTAAATCTCCTTTATGAGTTGAGAGTTTTCCTTGGCCTGCTGTTCTAGTAGGATGGTGCTACGTGCGGGTTTTTATTGGGCAAAATACCTAAAAAGGCTGAGGTATCCAGGTTTAGCCCTTGCATACAGTAGGCATTTTATAAATATTTGTTGATTTCAGCTCAATGGGGAACACCATGGTCACAGAGAACATTGCTTTCCAATTGCTTTCCAAACTCCCACAGGCAACCAGAGGGTCAACATCTGGGAAAATCACTTTCACATTTCTTCCTGTTACTTCTATTTTTCACCATTGTTTTTGGTGGAACTCTTTGCTCTAGACCTCTAGACTCATTCAGTTCCTGAAATCTAACCTCACCCAACTCTAAAGTATGAGACCACATCAAACAAAACACTAATTCTTATCTTCAAAGGAGCACACCACAGCAACATAAGTGCTTTGGATTAACCTAGTCATGTCTTCTAGGGGCCTCATCCATGGGGTGAGTATTTTTCTGGAAGATTCAGAACTATAGTAAAGACTTTTGTAACTGGCTGGAAGGCTGGAGCAGAAGCAATGGGTAGCTCAAGTTTAGGATGAGTTGGAAAAGAACTGTTGTTCAGTAATTTGAGTCTGACTCTTCATGACCCCATTTGGGAGTTTTCTTGGCAAAGATACAGAAGTGGTTTGTCATTTCCTTCTCCAGATCATTTGACAGATGAGCAAACTGAGGCAAACAGGGTTAAGTGACTTGCCCAGGGTCACATAGCTAGGAACTGTCTGAAGCTGGATTTGAACTCAAGAAGATGAATCTTCTTGATTCCAGGCCCAGTGCTATATGCACTATGGCCACAACTAGCTGCCCTAGGAATGGGTCAGTACAATCAAAGGTGAACTTAGCAGGAAGTACCAAGAAAGCAAAGCTTCAGACATGGGCTGGGGGACAGAAAAGGGTATGATAGCATGAATGTGTTTGTTTTGTAGGAAGGAAGGGCTGCAAATAAGACATATGGCTAAAACATGTCAGAATTGTCAGAAGGAAGTTACAGGGAAAGAAGTAGGTGGAATACTGCAGTCTTAAGTGGAGAAAGTGGAGAAGCATCAACTGTTTCTGAGCAGAGAGTTTTATTGGTCAATCAACAGGCATTTATGTGCCAGGAGCTGTGTATGACCAAGCAGGTCCTTTGAGAAAGTTAATCTGGCAGTAATGTTTATGATATATTGAGGGGGATCAATTAAGATGCTGCAATAATAGTCTAAGCATGACAGCCTAGTTTATTCTGGGAATAATGTGGGAAGCCCTAATTCCAATCTACTTTCCAGTGTTCTTACACATTCCTTCCCTTCCATACACTCTCACTCGTCAGGCTCCTAATCTGAAAATCTCGTTGTTCTTCACACTCAGCATGCCATCTCCCACCTCCATGCCTTTGTACATGTCATCCTCCACATCCTGAAAGCCCTCCCTCTTGACCCTTACCTGTCAGAATCCCTAATTTCCTTCAAAGTTCAATTCAAATGCTATCTCTGGTATGAGATCTTTTCTAATCCATGCACACTTCCACTCCACTACTTATTCCTCCCCACCCCCCAAACAATATCCTTGTTTTTATTTGTTTGTACCAATATTCATAGAATAGTTGATGGAGGGCTGGCCTTAGAGTCGGAAAGACTACCTGAGACAACACCATCATCAACAATAACAACAACATGGCCAACCTTTATATGGTGCTTACTCTGTGCCCGGCCCTATGCTAAGCTCTTTACAATTATTATTTCACTTGATCCTTATAACAACCCTGGGAAGTAAGTGCTATTATTAAACTTATATTGCAGATGATGAAGCTGAGGCCCTAAACAGAGGTTAAGTGATTTGCCCAGGGTCACACAGATAATAAATGCCTGAGGACAGATTCAAACTCAGGTCTTTCTGATTCCAGGTCCCGGCTCCATCCACTGGGCCACCTAGCTGCCTAAAGTCACAGATGCAGTCCTTTTCCCAGTCCTCTCTATAACTATATTTTACTGGTGGTGGTATAGATTGGCATGACATGAAACACAATAGCTACTACAGAACTGAGAGTGAACATCCCCCAGAGGGCAATGGAGAAGTGCATCATGGGCAAGAACAGGCTATAACATACAACCAAAGAGGAACTTTAAAGAACAGGAATAAAATATAGCATAAGATTTACGGTAGAAAGAAGAGCTGGTAATGTAGTGAGGCTAAGTGAGGACAGCTAAATAGCCTGACTGCTCCACTAATATCCTCGAATAGTCAGAAGAAATCAAGGAAGCGTGCTAAGTGTGCTCTCTGTGGTGAACTTACTGGGGAGCCATGAATGAGAGCCACAAAAGATATGTGGGTATATGATCTCCACCACTGGAAGGAAGATCCAGGAGCAATGAGATCACACATGCATTGAAGTATCTGAGTATATTTTGCATACATTTACTTTGTCTAAAACCATATGATGGCGCAGTGGATAGATGGAAGACTCATCTTTCTGAGTTCAAATCTGGCCTCAGACGCTTACTAGATGTGTGATGTGACCCTGGGCAAGTCACTTACCCCTCTTTGCCTCAGTTTTCTCATCTTTACAATGAGCTGGCAAAATGAAATGGCAAAATAATCCAGTATCTCTGCCAAGAAAACCCCAAATGGGGTCATGAAGAGTTGGATATAACTGAAACGACTCAACAACATAGATTTATATATTTGCCTACTGTCTACCAAAGGAGTGTTAAGTTCCAAGAACTATTTAATGTTTGTTTCTGTTTCTCTAGAATTTGACACAGTACCTGGCACATGGTGTGCACTTAATAAATACATACTGATTGATTTATTGGTTAGCAAGAGATTCCAGAGAAATTGGGAAAGAAGAATGACAGGACCTGGCAAATATCTGGTTGTGGGAGGTAACATTAACACACACACACACACACACACACACACACGCACACACACGCACATGCACATACATGCACACAAACATACACATACACCTCTTCAAATGTTTATTTCTGCCCCCTTTTGGACTATGAAATCACTTGCTGGGGAAACAGTTTCACTTAGAATACAATATACCCACCTAGGGGCAGGGAGACTATTCCTTAGATGAATGAACTATTCACTGGAAGGCTGGAGGGAAGGGGAAGAAAAGAACCTTGTTCTGCTATCAGTCTCAAGTAAAAGACCCAGACTTCAGAAGTCTGACAGTCTCAAGATCATCAACTTTGACTATATCTGAATAGATGCACTGATTCCTCATTTTGGGTTCATTTACATCAGCTTGAAGGGGCCATGGTTTTCATTCTCATTTTTTGGAAAATATTCCCAATACCACTAGATGGCTCCTTCTGTGAACTACAGAAGGTAAGAGCTGCTCTGATAATATGAACCAAGATACTATAGGCAGCCTGGCTCCTCTCTCTGCAGAGGTTAAATTTTTCTCTTAGAAACTCAGTGAGCACCTGCCATGTAAAACTCCAAGACACCAACAAGAAATATGTGTTTACCGATTCCACTAACAGCCCCAACCAACTTCATTTCAGAGTTCCCAGTCCTACGCTATTATTCTCTGTATTGTGGTCCACAGGATCTCACAGAGCCAAGCAAAGCTTCTGCTTACCATTAAGTGCCTCAATCCTTGTCGGTATCTTCTCTGTTTTGTCCCTCTTTTTTGAGGGATCTAGGCCCATAAGAAGAAAGAGAAGAGATGGGAAAAATATCAAGAAGGGACGACCTTCAGGAGAGCAACAACAAAATGCCACCTTGAACGTTGCCTGAGAATGGGAAACCAGCCCAACTAGGCACATGATAGTTATCTACAAAATGTATTTATTTGCACTTATGACTCTTCTAACTATTTCTGCTGTGGCCCTCATAAAATCTTGTGGCAGAGCACAGTCTTCTGTAACGAAACCCTTCAAAAGCTAAGGGCTTTTCAAGGATTTGTTCTATAGCAGACAGGGATTAGTCATTGAGATGTTCCTTTAGGTCAGAGCATCCCCATATGGAGGCACATAACTAACTTTGGGGGGGGAGGGTTTGCAAAAATTTTGATAACAGTAAAAGGTTATGTATACCTATTTTACATACCTATATACCTGGAATCATGTAAAAATTTCTTGGGCAAAAAGGAGCACGAGTGGGAAAAGTTTAAGAAGCCCTCATCTAGGTTGTTGTTCATCCTTCATTCTTTTTTTTCTTTTTTCTTTTTTTTTAGTGAGGCAATTGGGGTTAAGTGACTTGCCTAAGGTCACACAGCTAGTAAGTGTTAAGTGTCTGAGGCTGGATTTGAACTCAGGTCTTCCTGATTCCAGGGCCGGTGCTCTATCCACTGTGCCACCTAGCTGCCCCCAAACTTCATTCTTGAAGAAGACCAATGACACCATGAGGTTGATGTCTTGACTTGAGCATGAATTGAATTTAAGTGATGCAGAGTTGCACAGTCTCCTCCAGTCATCAAAGGTCAGTGGCAAGCTAAAATTCAAGATGACTGGTGATGGCCCAGGATGTAGTGAGTGACCTTGGCCTTTCTAAATTAATGACCAAGAAGAACAAGCCTAACCTAGCTTTCCCATGGCAGACCGTGAAAGACTTGGAGAAAGCTCTTATATCCTTCCAACTCTTTATTTCTTTGGGCTAATCATCCTCCTTTTCTTCAACCATTCCTGAAATGGCAGGTTCTCTAGTCCTCTTGCTATTCTTGGTCCATTCTTTTGGACAAGCTCCAGGTTTTCTAGGTCATTCCTAAATCATATTCCCCAGAATGGAATAAATCACAGTAGATGTGACCTAGTGAAGTGTAGAGAACACCCTCTCAATGCCATCAAAGGTCACATGTCACAAAGCATGATCTCTGAGAGCCAATTCAGGAAGGAATGATTCACCTTACAGAAGAAAACGGAAATCCATCTGACCTACAAGGCAGTATGGCAGAGTCCACGATGTCTGCTGGCCACATATTGACTAAGAAAACCACAAACAAATATTATCTAAGTTGTGTTTTTATTTTGCTAAACATTTCCTAATTACATTTTCTTTCTTTTTTTTTCTTTTTTTTTTTTTTTGTGAGGCAATTGGGGCCTAATTACATTTTAATCTGGTTTAGGCCCTACTGGGGAGTTTTGCTGCTCAGAAGCAAGAGTTTGATGCTTCTGGTGTAGTAGATAGGGCACTGCACTTGCAGTCGGGAAGGCCTGGGTTCAAATCCTGCCTCAGATATGATCTGTGAAAAAAATAAATTAAAACTCTTGTGCTTAGCATCTTATCATTTCTTAGTACAGTGCCAGGCACATAGTAGGCATTTAACAAATGTTTGTTGAGAGATTGGTGCCTCATTTTCCTCATCTATAAAATGGGGGGGCGGTATTGAGACTCAATGGACTCCGAGGTACTTTGGGCACTCTATTTGTGATCTCTAAGGTTTAGGTTATAGGATGCTGAACCATCTGATCAGTATTTTGGAGATACTTCCAAGTGTTGTGATCCTCCCTCCATAAATACAGACACATATTTATCATATGTGAGTCTCATTGTAAGAATTCAGTATATGTGACAGGGGATGGTTTTGCTCAAGACTTTGCAGCCGACCAAATGAGCTAGAGGCAGCCCCTATCGGCAGCTCTTCAGGCTGAAGTGGCCAGCCTCTGGACGGCAGTAGCTATTAATTCAGCCTCTGGCCATTGATCACTTGAACCAGTGCTGCCAAAGCAAGATCATTAAAGCCAAGTTGGGGCCCTCCCCCTCTACTCCCAGATTAATTATCACTCTCTGCCATGTTATCTGGTAATGCCAGTAATTATTTGATAATCAGACCTTGCAGGCTCCAGAAGAAGTCAGGAGGACAGCACCCCTGCAAGGGGAGGTTATTACTTGATTAAGTCCTTCCTTTTATACTCTCTTCCTTTGAATGGTTGAGAACCGCAGCTTAATTTAGATCAAAATGTGCTTTCCCCTCTGTGTCCTGGATGGTTCTACAATTAGCTGGCTGCCTACTACCCAGGATTAAAAAAAATTTTTTTTCAACTTCTTAACCTTCTGAAAGTGAGAAGAAAGGTTTAAAAAAAAAAACTTTTAGGGACTTGGTTTTATTTCCTTTTCTTCATCCTTAAATTCTCCTTGTAGGAGAAGATAATCCTGGGAAATACAAGTGTATACTGTACATCAATACCTGAAGGGACCCAGCCTGGAGGTTAACCCCTTGCCTGATTTAAAGATTTAGAATCATAGGATAATGTAGAGCTGGAGAGAGCTTGGAGACAATTTAATCCAACTCCTTCTCCTCTTACAAATAAGGAAACAGAGAGGACAGGTGACTTGGCCAAGGTCATACAAGCATTAAGCAGCAGAGTTAGAATTCAAAACCAAGTCTTCAGATGCATTCCTCCTTCCTGTTTATCAAATGCAAAAAGGAATGAAGAGCTCACTTAGGACTAACAAAAGACAGTATAGTCTCTTATGTCAGTATATAATGTCAGTACAGACATTCTATAAGAGATGAGATAAGTGTAACATTGTACTAGGTGTTAGAAGGTGTGGTCTGGGAGAAAGAACACTGACTATAAAATTGAAAGATCTGGGTTTGAATCCCATTGCAGATAGTACTAGCTGTGTGACCTTGGGCAAGTCACTTAATTTCCATGGGACTAAGTTTCCATAAATTGTAAAATGAAGGAGGTTAAACTAGATGGTCCCAGAGAACTGTTCTAGATTTAGATCTATAATCCCACAAAGATCTGGGTTTTCCCTTAGCTTTGCCACTAAATAGGAGCTTGGACTCGGGCGGGGGACTCAAACTCCTCCAGCTCTAAAATGCCATGAACTCCAGGGATATTTGGGCACTCCTCAGGGAAGGCTTCCTGGAAGAGGTGACATGTGAATTGGATTTTAAAGTAGAGGCAGGAATTCATCAGGGGGCTGGCAGGGAAGAGAGAATATTTCAGAAATAGGGAACAGTGTGAGACAGGGCACAGAGGAAGCTTGGGGCATTTCCAGAGGGCAGAGAATAACTGAGCATGGCTGAAGCAGAGAATACAGGGATGATACCAGTGTTGGAGAATTCTAGGAAGGTAGAAGAAGGCTTTCAATGGCAGATGAAGGAGCCTGACCTTTATTCCAGTTTCTGAGTGGAGAAGTTACATGACCGAATCAATGCATCAGAAATATTATCCTGGCAGCAATGTGAAGGAAGAGAGAGAATGGAAGCAAGATGACCAGGAAGGAGGATACTGTGGAGGTTCAGGGGTGTGGTAATAGTAAGGGCTTGTAATAGGGTTGCAGTAATGGGAACAGAGTGGATAAGAGAGGGGGAGAGAGGGGAATGGAATTAATAGGTCTTAGGAACTGACTGGATATTAGAGATGAGGGAGAGGGAAGAATCAAAGATAACCTTATGGCTTTGAAAATAGGAAACAGGGTAGATTCTAGAACAGTAGAAACATGAGTTGGCAGTGGATTGATGCCATTATGCCAATGAAAGTTTCTGCTGTGGCAGGATTCTATTTGGGCAAAATAATTAACTAAACTTACATTTATATAGCACTTTATGGTTTCAACTGACATAGAACAAAGCTTAAATCGTGGGTAACTGAATGTGGGGGTTGCAAAAATTTGGCAGTAAATGTTTGATTTGTATACCTTATTTTATATACCTATATACCTGGTGTCACATAAAAATTTCTCAGGTAAGCCCTGACTTAGAAGAAGAGCTATAAGATAGGATGAGGATGGGGATCTATTTTGAATCCCTATCCAAAATGCACTCACCTCCAAACGTGTACTGAATATTTAACTCTGTATCAGCAGCTAGGTGGCACCATAGTGCACAGAACATTGGGCTTGGAGTTTGGAAGACTCATCGTCATGAGTTCAAATCTGGCCTCAGACACTTACTAGCTGTGGGACCCTGGAGAAGTCACTTCACAGTTTCCTTATCTGTAAAATGATCTGGAGAAGGAAATGGCAAACCACTCCAGTATCTTTGCCAAGAAAACCCCCAAAAATTTCATGAAGAGTCGGACATGACTAGAAAATGACCAAATAACAACATTAGTCTTATGGGGGAGACTGAGTTAAAAGGTACCTAGCACAAGGGGAGGGTAGTATCTAGTACAAGGAGAATAAGATGATGGAAGACAAAGATATGACTGGGCTTGGGAGCCCTCTAGAGTGGAAACTTTTGGAGGAATTCTTTGCTCCATCCTTCAGTCCTCCAATCAGAGAGGCAGAGAGAGGGTGCCGAAGGTATTAATGAGGAATGAATACCAAAGCTGATACAGGGTGATGAGTTTCATTACAAAGAGTCCACAAATCTCTGAGTTATTTCCTTCCCAGTATTCCCTCTAATACACCATGCCGACTTATCCAAGGTCACAGAAGAAGGTCATGGCAGCTTGGTATAGTAAGGACTGCCTGGCATTCTCCTTGCCCCCAGCTTTTGCCATGAGGCTGTGTTTTCGTCTTGACCTTATATAATGAAAGCATGTGGTTAGGCCATACTCGTTTGGGGGTTCTTAGCTCTAGAGATCAGGAGGTAAGGGGAGGAAGAAATTGGTAAATATTTTTAGAAATTATTTCTGACAGGCAACTAGAGGCCAAAATAAAAATATTCAGTTTCTCTTGCTTGCTGGAGGGTAAATAAGCACAGTTGGGGAGTATGGGGCTGCAGGCTAAATGCAATAAAATGCCTAATATAAGATGCTATTTTTGGATATTAGGGACAAATGTCTTGCCACTCTATTGTGAGTACCATCAACATCCTCCTTGCCATGCTACCACCAGATTCCACTGCATAGTAGGAAGGATGGGGACTGAATCAATGGTTTTTTTGGTTGGAGAGAACTACCCAATGGGGAAAATCCTTTTACCAATTCAGGTTGCCATCTTCTCTGCAACTTCTAGTCTTACAGTTGCCTAGGTTATAGGTGGCTAAATTCATAGGAAGTACAGGGCATTACCATTGTGGTTCGATTTGAAAGGTACTAGGGAAGTCCCTGAGTTTGCAAGTAGTTCTATCATCAGCCTGCTAAAATGCATGACATTTTATCATCAGCCATTTATTTCTTGGGTTTTAAGTATTAGCTTTTTCTCTCTCTCCCTCTCCCTCTCCTTCTCCCTCTCCTCCCTCTCTTTTGTTTGTTTTTCAACTGGGTCTGTGATTGCATTGGTAGAGGGAATCCCCTATTAAGAGTTCTTTACCAAAAAAAAAGAATTCTTTACCAATGCAACTTAGAGTTTTGGAAATTTGCTTGGAGAGGGATAGGGGAGAGGGAGGACTGAGAAGTTAGGGGACTTGTCTAGAGTCACAAAGGCAGGATGTGTCAGAGTAAGGATCTGAAAACAGGTATTTACTCCCAGGCCAAGTTTCTATCCCCTCTGCTCTACTGACTTTTCCTCTGTCCTATTTTTAAAAGCAAATACCCTCTGGGAAGTATGCCAGGTGAAGTCCCTAATGGCTCAACTTGGATGTGTTTATAAGAGCACTTTAAGACAAGGCAAAAAAGCTTCAGGGCAGCATGGGAGCCCTGGGTGCTGAAGGAAGAACTCTCAAAAGGAGAAAAGAAACAAGGAGCAAGGGAATGGTGGACTTTCCAATTCCATGTCTTTTGTCTATGGCAATCTTGTGGATGGGGGATGTAGGGTATACATCTTGTAATGTCTCCCCCCAAAAGAGATCTTTCCTATTATTTCTCAAACTGAAGGTCCTTTTCAGAGTTCTCTCCAAAAGGGTGCTTTGTTCAAACATTTTAGTAATAGAGAGATGAAGGATTTGAGAGGCAGAAAAGATCTTTTAGTCTAACTCCATTTTAAAAATAAAGGAAATGAGGCAGCTAGGTGGTGCAGTGGATAGAGCACCAGCCCTGGATTCAGGAGGACCTGAGTTCAAAACCAGCCTCAGACACTTGACACTTAGTAGTTGTGTGACCCTGGGCAAGTCACTTAACCCTCATTGCCCAGAGGGGGGAAAATATATACTTTAGATATTGACACAAGCTACAAATCAGGGCTTGATTTATATTCTTGTTGATTATCCAGACTTAAGAAAACGATGGATAAAAGGTTAATAATGTAGATTAAAAACTTCAAAGTGTCTCATGCTTCCCCCCAGCTGTTTATTAAATATTTACCAGCATGCCCCAGGATTCCACCTAGTCCCCTTTTTTTTCCTCAGCTAACTAAATTATTTCTTGAAATTTCACACTGAAGGGCTATGACAAGGAGGAAAATGAGTACCTAACTTGAAAAGAATGAGTACCCAACCCAAATTCCAATCATTCAACATTGCCAGCCACTGCCAATGTTGTAAATGTGTACCAATGTTGTGAAAGCACATTGTAACAGACCTACCCAACCCCCCAGCAAAGAATAAGAAATATTATTCCTACTCTCTAAGTACTTGCGATCTATCAGAAGGAGATGGATCACACACAAAGGATACCATTGATTGTCTTGAGGGCTGTGATGTGATCATTTTCAATGCCCATATTTACATTCCAATTTTTAGAAAGAATGAAGAGCTCAAAGGGGCCTAGGTCTACAGGTAGAAAGGACTCCAGGGACCATCTAGTCCAATCCCCTTGTTTTCTAGATCAGGGCTTCTTAAACTTTTTCCACTTACAACCCCTTTTTTCCCCCCAAAAAAAATTTTTATGCAACCCCAGGTATATAGGTATACAAATAGGTATACAAAACACACAATTACTGCCAATTTTTTCATGACTCCCACTTTAAGTTACACAACCCTATATGGGGTCATATCCCACAGTTTAAGAAGCCTTGTTCTAGATGAGAAAATCGAAGCCTAAGAGGTATACTAACTTGGCCACGGTCACATGGGTGACAAGTAAATGGATGCCTCCGTTAGAAACAGGACTCGGGGGGGCAGCTAGGTGGTGCAGTGGATAGAGCACCAGCCCCGGAGTCAGGAGTACCTGAATTCAAATCCAGCCTCAGACACTTAACACTTACTGTGTGACCCTGGGCAAGTCACTTAACCCCAACTGCCTCACTAAAACTACAAACAAACCAAAAAAAAAACCGAAAGAAACAGGACTTGGACTCAAGTTCTCTGACTGCAGAACCAATCCTTGGGCGTTTTCCCCCATTAGTTATATGCACTCTCAAGGAGCCAACCCCTCACCCGGGGCACCATCTGTAGAATATAATCTTTGGGAATCACAAAGCACAGGTTTCATTTACGGTATCACTTTAGGTCTCAGTTGACCAGGGTGGCAATAAATACAGACACACACACACACACACACACACACACACACACACACACACACACACACACACACACACACATGATTCTGGAATGCTTTCCATAGCACTGCTGGAGAGCTTCTTCATGTCTCTGAAGATGTAGTATAGAACTTTCAGGACAAAGATCCCCAGGGCATTCACCCATGATTCCCTAAATGACTGAACTTCTTTTTCAATCCTTCCAATGGGCACTGCTAAAATTCCAAAGCAGTCATGAGGTACCCCAGGTTGGATGGATCCAAATGAACAGCACATGATGAACTCGGTTGGAAGGAACAAGTCGAGTTTACACTGAGACCCTTGGAAAACTAACAGGGTTGGCAAGTCTGGAGGAGAACACAGCCAAAGGGAGCAGATGGAGAAAAGACAGCAGATGTTAATGCAGTTTGCTTTTTCCATATGCTTTTCTGTTTAGCTGTAATAAGTGAATTGTACTTTAATATCTGTCAGGAGCTTAAACTCCAAAGGCCTGTAGCAGCCAGTGATAAATATGCAATGTAAATCCAGCCTCCCCATACTCTCACCTCTCAGAAGGAGGGAGAAAAGTGTCAGAGGACACCATGTCCTGCATTGTACAGGTGATGTGGGGACTCTGGCACCTACACTTTGGGAAATGAATAATTCTAACTTGAAAATCCCAAGAACTAATGAAAGCTAGTGTCAAAGACCCCCAAACTCGGGAAGTACAGCCTAAGGAAACAGGTACAAATTTAGCCTTTGAAACAATGCTAAAAATCTCTGTAAGGTGAAAATTGTATAATCTCTTCTCTTGCCAATGAAGTGGAGTAACCTTTGCATATTTGCCTGAATGAAAATCAGAAAGATACCTCCACATCAAAGCCAGTACGAGGACTCATGATGCTCAATGAGCCATGTTCCTTATCATCAATTGAACCTGAGCTGAATCTTACTGAAACTAAACAAGTATGAATGATTGATGGAATGAATGAATGGGGAAAAAAAACCTATTTATTACGTATTTATTATGTGCCAAGCACCATGCTAAGAGCTGCTCTCAAGAAGCTCACATTCTGAAGGGGAAGTTTTACTGTGTGATTCTAAAGCCAACAGAAAGATTATCAAATATCATCACATACAGAGAGAGATCATTACGGGGAACACAGGAGAAAGCAGAAATCTCTTTTTCATTATTTCATCAAGCATTCAAAGTGGAGAGACAAGGGAGATTAATAGACCATAAGTATTTCCAGCATACAGACTAAAGTCATCTTCCTTCTCCTTGGTCTACCAGAAAAGCTGAATATTACTTGCTTGCAACCAAAATGGAGTAAGCTCTGTGCTATGGGCTTCTTTAGAAGATCCTCTATGGGAAACAATGTATCTAAGGTCATTTTCCATAAATCCCATCCTTTACATCAATATCTTCCTGGCTTGCTAATTTATAGTACTGTGGAAGTAAGGGAAGATTAAAGATTCAATAAAAAAAAAATAAAGATAGATCCAAAGTTTCCTGAAGGCCTCCTAACCTAGAGAAATGTAATCAGAATAAAGAATTTCAGGATCTCCCAGCTCAGAGAACTACTTGTTGTAACCATCATCAATGTTTTTGTTCATTTTGTTTTATTTGAAACTCCAGTCATTGAAAGATCATTTCAATTCATGGCACAAGACAGAAGATGTGAGGGATAACTCTTCGTTATCTCATCTCCCCTCTAAGAAAAGAATAGAAAAGTCTGATATTTCACAGGTCTAGCTGTCCTCAGGAAACGTTCTACCATGATTGGGAGTCATCAAGAGCAAGGGACAGTGAGACAGTGTATGCAAATTGGTAGGTCAGGTCTATAACTGACCTGGTCCTCTAGGAATCCGAAGGTTAATTTGGGCCCAGACACTTTGAATCATTTCACACTTAGGGTTAGGGTTTTGTGACTAGAAAATCACATACAAGTTTATAGACATAGAGGAACAAGACACCATTTTCCAAGGCTACTGACTCAGGGTGCTAATTGGTGTCAGATTATTTCCTCAGATTATATTGTCTATAATTTCCACATTTTACTTCTCAAGGTAGATATACACTCATTCTACCCTACATCATTCATTCGTGGTGAGGAAGACTAATGGCCTAGTTGGGATAAGGTGTCAGATAAAATTTACCTTTTCTCAAGGTTAAGAATCTCTTGACTTCAATAAGGCGGACAAAGTTTTTTCATACCCTCCAAAAGGTTAAACTATTATTATCTGTAGGTAGGTTTTTTTTGTTTTGGTTTGGTTTTTTGCCTTTTTTTTTTTTTGGTGAGGCAATTGGGGTTAAGTGACTTGCCCAGGGTCACACAGCAAGTAAGTGTTAAGTGTCTGAGGCCAGATTTGAACTCAGGTACTCCTGAATCCAGAGCCAGTGCTTTATCCACTGCGCCACCTAGCTGCCCCTGTAGGTAGGTTTTTAAAAAATATTAAGTGAGGGGCCAGCTAGATGGCGAGTGGATAAAGCACTGGCCCTGGATTCACAAGGACCTGAGTTCAAATCCAGCTCAGCCACTTGACACTTACTAGCTGTGTGACCCTGGGCAAGTCACTTAACCCTCATTGCCATGCCCCCCCCAAATATATATATATACACACACACACACATATATGTGTATATATATATATATATGTATGTATGTATGTATGTATGTATAAAGTGAATTTAAATTTGTTTCCATTTTTAAAATATTTTAGAGTTTTGCAGTACCTTGAAGCAAATGAAGACATGAGGAGGCATGGTAAAAGCAAGGCTAGGAATCAATACCATGAGCCTTCAGTCTTATAAAGTCCAATTCCAGTTACATGTATTAACCTTTAAGAAGGGCTGTCTCTCAGAACACTAATGAATAGCCTAAGTGGGAGCAAGATGAGCAAATACGGCACAACCAAAAGTGTGATGAAGTAGCATGGAAAGAACACTACACCTTAGTCTGAATCTTAGTTGCTGTAGGACCTTGAATTAGTCCCTTAAAGTCTCTGAGCTTCAGTTTTGTCATCTGCAAAATGGTGATAATAATACCTAAGGAACCTACAACACACCGTCATTTGGAGTGTTCAATAAAGTAATGAATGCAAAGTGCTTTGCCCATCTTAAATGTGCACATGAATATTAGCTCTTATCATTTCTGAATGTTGGTTCATTTTCCAATAAAATGGTTATGAAGAAGATTACCCAACTGACCTCACATGATTATTGGGAGGAAAACTTTTGTAAATCATAAAGTGTTTTATAAATGCAAGTTGTTAGTTTTAAATATAGTAATAGGCATCATCAGTGTTTTCTGAAATGAGAAGCAACATGGAATAATGAGGGAAGCTAGGTGGCACAGAGGACAGATCGCTGGACCTGGAGTCAGAAAGACCTGAGTACAAATCTGCTCTCAGACATGTACTAGCTGTGTGACCCTGGAAATGTCACTTAGCCCTATTTGCCTCAGTTTCATCAACTATAAGGTGAGATATAGAAGGGAATGGGCAACTGTTTTAGTATCTTTATCAAGAGAACCCCCAAATGATGTCACAAATTGTTGGACATGACGGAAAAATGACTTAATGACAACAGGGCATAGTGAATGAAGAACCAGCTTTAGAGCCTAGAATACTGAGGCTCAAGCCCCTCCTTGTGTTGCCCTGAACAAATTATTTAACTTATTAGCGCTCTGGGTAATTCTCTAAAAATATAAGATGAAAAGAAGCTTCTGACTTAAATTGGTGGAGGGAATTTCCTCACATGGGAGTTCCCTATACTAATGAAATCATAGACCTAGTCCCCAACCCTACTATATGAAATGTCTTTTAATCTCTCTGAGCTTCTGTTTCCCCATTTTTAGGTGAAGGCTTTGAATTAAATTATCCCTGAAGTCCCTTCTAGCTTTCAAATTCTATGGAAAATAGAAATAAAAAAGTAACTATTTTATGGTATGAGTGCTTCTTAATATGGACATTAAAAAATTGCACTGAGGAAGGAGAAGGAAAAGGAAGCCTGAAAATGAAAAGATATTCCTTATTTTTTTTAAAGTGTGTGTACATGTGTTTTAGGAAAGGTGGGGTTAAGCAGTCCTAAAAACATTTCACATGAGTAATAAGAGCACTAGACAACCCTACCTTTGTATACTAAGGAACCTGAAAACATACACACACACACATACACACACACACAAACATCAGCCCTGAATAAGTAGATGTTCTTTCTCTTTAGACAGTGCAAGTAGTCACAGCTTCATCCCCTATTCTGGGTGGATATTGGAAAGCAAAAAATCAGCCCAAATGAAAAAGGAGGCAACTGGGGCTTATTTAATAGTTTTATAGAAGTCTGAGTGACCATGATTATTGTAGAAACTGTGGTGATGTCCAACTGGTAAATTTGGTTAAATCAAAATTACAAGGAGCTCCAGGAATGAAGAATAAAGCTCAATAATCAAGAAGAGCAAAAATGGGCCAGGATGTCTATGCAAGGAAATTCTTCTGTACTTGGTCTCTGTAAGCTAATTACATTTCGTTGGAGAGGTACTATTGCAGAATTGAGGAATTCTGTGATTCCCACTAGACTGGGCAAGAATGGAGGGCCATCGATTATCTTTTGGGTATTGTCAATTCAGGCTGGTTTCAATCTCATCAAGAGAATTACAAGGTTGGAGAAATTCCAGGTTTCCTGGAAAAGACAACTCTGTTCCTTCTCCCAGAGGCATAATGAAAAGCCAGTGTCTTACTACCTATAGCATGTAGACAGAAGGCATACATAACCTTTTACTGTTGCCTAATTTTTCGTGATCCCCACGTTCAGTTACGCGACCCTATATGGAGTTGTAACTCACAGTTTAAGGAGTTAGGAAGTAGAGTATAATCCTACACTGACCAACAAAGAAAACACCAAGTAAAACATCAAGTTCAGAGGATGCCCAGCAATGATGTGTTGGACATAATTCTTAACTAGAGATGATCTCCCTCTGTCCATGACATAATTGTGACATAGCCATCCCTCATGGATTCTGGCTGAGTTTGCAATTGGTAATTTTTTCCATATAATACAGTCTCCCAAGTCCCAGCTGGTGCCATAGGCTGCCCCACTCAGGCAGCCGTTTTATTCAGTGACCTCTACTGACCCTAACTGTCAGGCCACAATTTAGCCATCGCGGGAACTCAGTTCAAGGCTTCTTCTGCCTGGAGATTGCCAACGGGGAAAAATCCCGGGGCACAGGACTCCCGCTCTGATGTCACTTTACATTAAGGGCCAAAAGTACTGGGCTTCAAGAGAGGGCTAATGACAAACCTATGTTGGACTTCATGACATAGAAAGTTAAATTTAAAACAGGAACAGTTTTAACTGTATAAATATAGGGTGGAAAAGGGAAAAACTAAAGCAAAGGAAGCATCTAGTAAATAGAACATAACTTTACACAGATCTAGGATAATGCTTGAAAATGAAAAAAGACGGCAGAAAAAGCTGAAATTTCCTCTCTTGCTCACTGGCACACACAGAATGTAATAAACATAAGCCCATGGAAACCATCATGTTAAGATAAGAGAATGGATGCAGAAAAAAAAAAAAACATTAAAAATGTGCTGATTGTGTACATCTGTAGTCCCTGCTGTTGAGTTAACTAAGGCTAGTAGATCACTTGAGTTCAGGAGTTCTGAGATGCACTGGGCTAAGCTAATCAGTGTCTGCACCGTTTGACACTAGTAAGATGAGCTCCCAGGAGAGGAGGGTCAGTAGATTGCAAAAGGAAGAAAAACTGGACCAGACTGGAAAAATGAAGTTGGTTAGAGTTCTTTTGACAATCAATACTGGAATTAAGGCCATTAGTGGCTATTGCACTTCTAGTCTGGGAGACTTGGTCTCATAAAAACAAAAACAAGCAAACAAATAAATAATCAGATAAATAGATAAATAAATATATAATCAAACAAATGAATAAATGAATGAATGAATGAATACAATGTGGGCTGCCATCTTTAATTTCCTATAATCCATATATATGCTGTTCTCTTCTTTTCCCACCTTTTATTTTTATGTCACCAATATATCTAAATATTTACCTTTCTTTTTATTGCCCCCCACCCTTACCTAACAAGTCATCTCTCATAACAAAATGAAAGGGGGGGAAATAAAGCAGTTTAGCAAAACCAACCAGGACAACAACTCATTCTAACAATAATTGTAATGTTCCACAACCATTGACCCTCACCTCTTTAAAGAAGGGATAGAGGGACATTTTCTTATCTCTAGGGACAACCTCAGTCATTATGACTTCACATTTGGTTATTTTATTGTTGTTTACATGTGCATTGTTATAGTCATTGTATATATCATTTTCCAGGCTTTGATTATACCATTCTTCCTCATATATGAATATCAATTTATATAAATATTTTCAAACTTGTCAGATTTTATCATATCCATAATTTTCATCATGCAATAATATTCTATTACATATTCTATCATTTCTCTAACCATTCCTCAATCAACGAGAACCTACTTTGTTGTTCAAACAAAAACTGGTATTATAGATAGTTTAATTCATATGGAACTTTTTTTAACACAGATTATTTTTTTAGATTGAGCATTTGTGTTCCCCTATATAACTTTTTGTCATGGAGAGACTATCACTAATACTTTCAATCTAACTAGGTACTTTGCTGGGAAACCAGAAATGGATATCCTGATAAGAAAGAAACACCAGCTTCCTAAGCCTTCTGTATTACTTTCCTCTAAGTAGTTCTCTTCTCTGTTTAGCACCTTGGGAATTTCATTTACCATACACCTGTCCCACACATGATCCTCCATTACAACATGTTCTGTCTCCCTTCTGCTACTTGTATGGGTGAAGGAAGAGCAAAATTATATTTCCATGTTGTCTCCATTGCTGCTTACTCTTCATTTTCTTATCATATATCTTAAAGATTTGCAAGGAAGCTTCTTATCCATCCATCCATCCATCCATCCATCCATCCATCCATCCATCCATCCATCCATCCATCCATCCCAAGAAAGTCAGGAAACTCCTAAAGGAAACCAATGATATCTCCTTATCCAATTAATGTTTCCAACTGCATAATGTATGTCTAAAACAAACAAGCCACTTGACCAAAACAACCTTCACCTCAGCTCATCCTATTCCCCCTGAAAGCTCACTGACTGCCTATTTACTTGAAGTAGGAGGTAGGATCATTCAGTGGAAAGAAAGCTGGTCTAGGACTCAGGAAGACATCAATTTGAATCCTCCCTGATACACTAAGTGTGTGACCCTAGGCAAGTCATTTCACTTTTAGGGGTCTCAGTTTCTTCACCTATAAAATGAGGAGGCTCTAAGATATATGCTGCTATGATACTTTGGAAAAGTGGGAAGAGAGGGGATCATAAGATAAGAAAGGTATATCTATACCCTGAAGAACCATGGTTCTCTAAGCTTTCGTTTGCCCCTCGCTAAAATGAAGTTAACTCAATATTCTTTAAGGTCAATCTCCAATAATGAACTGAGGGAATATTGAGGGCATCATCTAAGTCCTACTCTGGCTATATTAAAATCCTTTTCACAACTCTATGAAAATTAGACACCTAGATTTTTATTATACAATCCAATCTCTATAATCTTTAATCCCTACTCCCCTCAATGATATCTACTCTTTCACCATTGCTTATATCATACACACAGCAGTATTATTATGCCCTTTTGACAGAGAGGAAAACTGAAACAGAGATTTCCCTTGCACATCAATGGACAACATAGGATGTGACCTCGGAGTCTCAGCTCTGAGCAGTTCTCAGTATTAACTAGTATTTCGACTACCTCCATACTAAGAAATGATTGTGGAAATTTTTACAATTAATCTTATCCAATTCAGCAGTATGGCACTTTGAGATCTGGACTCTAGACCCAACGTTGCCACATAACCAGTTGCATTTCTAAGCTTCATCAGGAAAGTGAAGGATTTGGAAGGGCAGGGGAAGGCAGTAAGCATTTATATAGCATCCACTAATATGGTAAGCTTTCTTTACATGTATTACCTCATTCGATCTTCACAACAATCCTGAGAGGTAGGCATTATTGTTACTCCTGATTTATAGTTGAGGAAATAGATGTTAAGTGGCTTGCCCAGGGTCACATAGATGGAGTCTGAAATCAGGTTTCAACTCAGATCTTCCTGAATCCAGGCCCATTGCTCTATCCACAGCACCAACAGTTGCCTCTAAATGTTCCTAAAGCATTTTATAACTCTAATATTCTATGGGTCCATTACTCCTTCCAGTTTATAAGTCTTAAGGCTATGGTTTTCTAATCTGTAAGTTTTCTTCCTGTTTTAGAATTCTAGAGGCATCAGGCAAATGGTACTAATTTGATTTATGTAATGAGCATGCCAGAGAGAAAGCTACAGATAAATAGGAATTGATTATGAGTGGAGAAATTTTACATATGGATAAAACTTTGTGTTTTACACATGAAAGATGTTTTCATGTATATTATTTTGTGTGAAATTTATACCATGCATACGTGATATAGAAGAGTGTAGATTATAATGATCATTCCCATTTTAGAGATGAGGAAACAGGTTCAAAAAAGGGAAGTGATTTATACAATGTCACTACAGTTAGTGAGTGGAAGAATGAAGGACCCTGCATCCCGCTCCAGGATCCTTTCCCTACTCAATACCAATAAAGCTCTATCTTTGGGACATGCTCATTGCTGAAAGAGTTACCTATAACTCTTTCTTCCAAGGATCATAGATGTGGAACTGGAAGGGACCTTAAGAGTGATCTGTTCCATATCATTTTACAGATGAGCAAATTGAAGCCCAAAGAATTTAAGCAACTTGCTCAAGTGACCACAATATGGCAGAGACTAGATTCAGACTTGGATCCTGTGCCCTCCAAATTCATCATTCATTCCATCGTACCACACTGCCTTCTTTGTTGTTGTTATTAAGTCATTTGGCATGACTCTTTGTGACCCTCATTTGGGGTTTTCTTGGCAAAGACCCTGGAGTGGTGGTTTGCCCTTTCCTTCTCCAGCTCATTGTACAGGTGGGGAAACTGAGGCAAACAGGGTGAAGTGACTTGCCCAGGGTCCCACAGCTAGTAAGTGTCTGGGTCTGGATTTGATCCCATGTCTTCCTGCATCCAAGCTCATAACTCTAACCACTGTGCCACCTAGCTGCCAACTCAAGGCCTACACCATAATATCAAAAGTAATAGTACTTTGTAAAATATATTATAGCCATATGATTTCTATATTACATATTATACTTATATCTATATTTATATTATATATTACATATCTATTGTTCAGTCACTTGTTAGTCTTGTCTGACTCTTCGTGACCCTATTTGGGATTTTCTTTAGCAAAGATACTAGAGTAGTTTGCCATTTCCTTCTCCAGCTCATTTTACGGATGAGGAAAGTGAGGCAAACAGGGTTAAGTGACTTGCCCAGGGTCACATAGCGAGTAAGTGTCTGAGGCCAGATTTGAACTCAGTCAGTCTTCCCAACTATACCTGGTACTCTATCCAATGCTCCATCTAGCTACCCCACTGCCTTCTTCATCCTCATCTAATTGGACTAAAAACTAGGTTTCTAATTCTTTCAAAGACAGTCAGTCATTGGGAATTAGCCACCAAGATCTCTCAATGAAATTTCATTCTGCAGTCTTTCACTCCTCATCACACTTACTCTTTCACAACTACCTGCATAGTCAGGAGAGTGGTATTATTATGCCCATTTTATAGAAGAAGAAAGCTACAGAAATGACGTGTTTTCCCATTTCGACTTTTCCATTTTTACTTTTTTCAAGTTCATCCTCAGCAACAAAGACTACTGAGGAAGGACCACTCTTAAAGATTCAGTTTTGATGATTAAATCCTGAAGCTTACACACAAAATTCATCCAAAACTTTGTTCAGAAGGAATACTACCAGTCAAGGCAAGGAGTTATTCTTTCTGCAAATGTTCCACAGGTTTACTAATATGGCATTCTCAGCTTAGCTTCGGAATTTGAATATATA